>NC_088646.1:19390906-19523406 GCF_964019385.1 Sycon ciliatum
TGTCCGTCATAACACATTGGCAACTGTCACCAGCATCGCAACAAGTACAGGTATCCCTGATACCAGCACACACAGACACACACCCTACAGCACTGTGTGCATATAAAGTTAGACGGCAGGTGGAAAGCGTGATACATGGTGTCACTGTAGACTTCATGCCGGCACTTGTAACTTGTAACCCTACCAAAACAAAAGGGGCGGCACTACAGTCCATTCAGAAAAAGAGGGGCTTCTAGCTTTTGGCCATAAATGGGTCAAACATTGAGTTTTTCTAGAATTTTTTTCTGCAATCCCCTTTGGAATCCTCTTCCAATTATGTTTCTGAAGTATTTTTCTCCAAAAAGCAAGCCGTAGGAGGAATAGGATTTCGGCCAGGTTTTGCCCCAAGAGCACTGAATTGGGAAAAACCACCATCAAAATCCAGGCCATTTGAAACTGCCTGCAACAGTGCATTGTGCGGTTCGAACTCCAGTTCAGGTACCCTTTTTGGACCCTTTTTCAAATTTCAAATTTCGCAGCACTGCACTGTGTACGATAAAATCTTGAAAAATCGCCAAGTACGGGAGCTCGCCAGAGCCAATCTTTTTGTGAATGGACTGTAGAGACAGTAGAAGCAAGCGTTCTACACTGTATTTGTTGTCAGGACCAAGACCAGACCAAGACAACACGAAACAGCGAAAAAACACGCACCTGCCAGCTGCTGTCATCATATCGTTGAGGCATTCCCTGGTCAGCAGTAAACCAGGAATATCGCGAAAGAAGTGCTTCAACAGGCACGCTACATCGTGCGGGTTGACAGGATGTGAGGGGTCCTCAACAATGCGCTGTTGACAGATGGAGTTCTGAACAAGCGCACAGGAAGGAACAGCAGAGCAGGGTGAGTACACATCCACTAGGAGCACACATTGTAGGGAATGGGAGCAGGGCAAACGCTCCTTTTCTACGAGGGTGATAATTTCAACTAACATGAGAAGACAAAACAACACACAGCATGTCTGACAACTTACAACTAACACAAGACCACAAAGCAGTTCTCAGCTTAGCTGCCCAGCACACACACACACACACACAATATAGCAATGGCACAATTCAACAAAACACCAGCACGAGCACCGACACATAGTATTGACAAGCCGGCGTGACGTACCCGAAGCAACTTCAGACGACGATTAGTTCCCGATATTCTGAAGATACCTTCGGCTTCACGGTGATTATCCAGAAAGGCAATCATGTGGACCAGTACCCTGAACAACAACATGACAACATGAAATACACAATATTCTAAATGAGTAACCTGGACTTACATGGACTACAATAGAAGAAGCACCAGCCCCCCACCACCCCTCACACACACACAAGGCACACAACACACAATCAAAGTACCAAAAGTCACGAAAACACTTCATATAAGAAACCTTCGAAGGACACATGAAGAGCTCAGACCTCAGACCGTGAAGAGCACAGTGTGTGTGTGTGTGTGTGTGTGTGTGTGTGTGTGTGTGTGTGTGTGTGTGTGTGTGTGTGTGTGTGTGTGTGTGTGTGTGTGTGTGTGTGTGTGTGTGTGTGTGTGTGTGTGTGTGTGTGTGTGTGTGTGTGTGTGTGTGTGTGTGTGTGTGTGTGTGTGTGTGTGTGTGTGTGTGTGTGTGTGTGTGTGTGTGTGTGTGTGTGTGTGTGTGTGTGTGTGTGTGTGTGTGAATGGTGTAATCCCAGCACAAGTTGCTATGTCTAACATAGCTGAGCTGTTCGCTATCATCGCTTCCGCGATGGGCAGGTCTGAGGTCTGAGGTATGCGTGTGTGTGTGTGTGTGTGTGTGTGTGTGTGTGTGTGTGTGTGTGTGTGTGTGTGTGTGTGTGTGTGTGTGTGTGTGTGTGTGTGTGTGTGTATACAGCTAGGCACATGATACGGCAATGCAGGGTCTAGTACAGGACACACATCTCAAATGACAAAGGCACTTCAGTGATCAACAAAGAACTGTTCAAAAAAATTTTTAAACTGATACAAGCCACGTACCTGGGTACAAGTGCACAGCAATTAGGAGCGATTTCGACTAGTTCCTTGTGTGAAACATTATCCAATCGATCACTAAAGCAACAGCCACCCTGGAGAGTTGGAGCTGGTGACCTGCTCTTCTCCACCTGCTAGCACAAGTAGGATACACAGGAAAAGCTTTATGCAGTAGTGTCAGCCGCCGAAGAACTGGGGGGTGGGGTCAGCTTCCTAGCCTAGGCCATTCTTATTTTCTTGTACATGTACTACAGTCTATGAACAGTTTGAGATGGAAACGGGATACAAGAAGTATGTAAGTCCCGGGTGACTGCACACGACCGTATCAAGCAGCAAGGAAGCACATGTATGTGAAGAGAATGGAGAGACCTGTCGTTTCTTTTGTAGACTCTATTTCCTTCCTATGTGACTACGGGGTGAGCAGCAGCATTCGGCCCTGTACAGATGTTTCATCAACCACCACACCATAACTGAGCAATTTCCTTCCTTTCGCAAATATCAAACCAAGCTGCCATGCAGTGCTCACGACAGAAATGTTCGAGCACAAAGTTACAAGTCCATCTGGTCAGAACAGCGACTGACTTTCCGGGGGCACGGTTTCAGCGCAAATGTAGACGCGCTCCTCTTACCACTCACCCTGGATCACGTAAGGGTGTGCAGGACTACTTTTTTTTTAATGCATGACACCGCTATACATACCGAAAAGTCGCGGATAAAAGCCGGGTTTGCATACAAGCACATCGCGGATAGAAGCCTGAAAATCAAACGGGCCAAATGCATAAAGCCTGTCGCGCGTAGAAGCCTGGCTTCTATGCAAGCGCGGATCGGGTAAGTCAAGAGTGCATGCGCTATGTACGGTGCATAGTAAAACTGCCGCCATACCGGTAGTCAGTGGTAGATCTACGCGTGTCGCGCGTAGAAGCGTGCATACAAGCCTGGCAAAAAATATCAGTGGTGCATATAAGCATGGTTTGCATACAAGCCTCGTTTGCATTAAAGCCTGATGCAGAAAGCGGCTTATGTGCTTATAAGCCCGGCTTTTATCCGCGACTTTACGGTACATGTACCATCCCTACCATTCTGTTATATCCCGTGTCCGTGGGTTTCTTAGCCCATGTGACTATATTCGTTTCTCGCGTCTTATTGGTGAATGTAAAGTATACTTGTGAAGACAAAAACTTTCAAGATGTTCGTAATGAGCCTGAAGTGTGTCCTTTTTATGAGTATTAGTACCGTCCCTAGTACCCATTTCTGCCAAGACTACATTGTAGTTGCAATCATGCAACTTCGTCACGTGCAGCACATGACTTGATGCTCAGACATGTTGCAACACATGGATACCGGTAGATACTGTCATGTGCAGACATGTGCAGACATGTCAACGCATCAGGCTGCAAAGGTATTCCCATTACAAGTGGGTTTTAAAAATAAATAAATGCATTACTAGTAATCACATACTGGTAACACCAAGAGTACATACACCAGAGTGTGCAACTGTGCATATCAGATCTGAAACAGCGCAGTTCGTGCACTACGTCACCCTGATGAGGTCAGCCAAGCCGCGACTTGCGTACAGCTCAATTTGTCATGTTTCATAGCCCGGAAATCAGCCAAGTTTGCTTGATTTTAGACGTCCTGTTTCAGGATTTCGGTGTTTTGTGTGACTGTGTACGCTGCGTACATACACCGACAAGTAAAGTCACCAGGCTATCCGTTTCAAAAACCGAAATCAGGACAAACTCAGTGACCTGCACCACCGCGATTGGTTACGCAACTTTTCACCGTACCTCTGGCTTACCATGCCGTCAGAAATGATGTACTGCACGAATTACGCTCCCACAGGAACCATCCCGAGTTGCACACTCTGGTTTATGTACTCTTGGTAACACCTTGAACTGAACTACATCATTACTTGTTGCAGGGATGAATTTATCCTGTATCGCATCGCAGTTTGCTACGCAAAATCGATCTACTGCTACTCAAATCACAGTGACACGCAGAAAACTGCGATACATACATGTACAGGCTATCCATGCTTTTTGTAGCTTACACCACAATTGAGATTTTGCATAGCAAAAACTGCTATGTAAAAGCATGACAGTAAAATCATCCCTGTTGTATGTGCTAGTGCAGAGTTGTGTGACAAAACCTGTACAGTGTGATACTGCCAGCACGCTGTCATGTGATGTGTGCAAAGCAGCTCCTCTTTTTAACATGAAGTGATTTGCTTCACAATAAGCTACGACTGCTGAGTAAAGTCACATACACATCAAAGCGAGAGTACTCTTGCTTCAAAGAGGATCCCTTTTTTTCCGGATTGGTGCGGGAATCTGAAGATAATAATTCTACGAACCGTATGGCAATGTGAAAAATGATACACAAACTGATCATAGAATGCTGTAAGCCGCACGTACCTTGATCGCCTTCTTTTTCGAAGTAGTTGTTTCCATACGATTTAGAACGTTGAACGGGATATTGAGTTTTTCTAGATCTTTCCGGACAACTTGACAAATGGCATCTTTCATATCGTCAGGGTATGACACCAGCTGCTGGGTTTCCTCCATGGTCCACAGTGAGCAAAAAGCAACGCTTGGGTTCTCGCCAACACTCAGCTAAGCTACACTGTCTTTCTCTCCCTCTCCAGAGCCAGGGTATATGTCACCAGAGGACACAATCACAACGATCATTGTGCATGTCTGCAGTTACTCAGTGAGCAACGTCGCCAAAATGAGGCGATGGAAAATGACGAAATTGGTTGTCGCGTAGAGACTGAACAACCTTCTACGTGTCCGGGGCCGAAAACAATAACTTCAGTGATCACAACAAGCAGCCCTGTCTCCACAAGTACAGTAAATGAAAGAAGCAAATAATTAGTTGTACGAGAACTGTGTCCTCTTGTGCTGTACAAATCTTCTACAAGGCTTCAGAGCAGGCCATACTCCCTGCTGCAGAGTTCAGAAGCTCTGCATGATCGATGGACAAGATTCGAATCGGGCGCCCTCGGCCTCGGCCCCAGCTAGCCTGCGCGTGACCAATCTAAAAATAGACACGTGCGAAAGCACGTGTACGTGTACGTCGTGTACGCGTGTGTATAACATTACAGATGACTGTACTGTACTTGTACTTGTAGTTGTACAGCTAGCTAGCTGTAGCATGATCTGACTGTTGTGCATTTCCATTGTAATTGGCATGGTGGATCATGCCATTTCATGCATGGTGTACGTTTACGTGTAGTTTGTCGTTTTTAATTTTTTTCCAGCTCTGCATAGAAAATTTGAGTTTGTTGTTTCTATCTCGTAAACATGATCAATTTTTCATGTACGTACATGTCCATTATCATTTTACTAGTACATTCCCCACTGAGAATGTGCCCCATCTTTTTTTAGAATCCTTGACAAACAGTGATTTATTATGTAAAAGCAAAACAAAGACGTGCATTCATCTTGTACCATATTTTCCACACCTGTGTACTATTTTTAATATTATCTTCCTATCATACCCTGGTTTCTCATCATTGTGTTGCTTTTGCCCGTACAAGAGGCTTTATCATGTGAAAAAAAAAAATTCATCTTGTACCTCTTTAGCTAGCTCTACATGACTTTACTGCCTTCCTGGTGAACGTACACGTACACGTCGTTACGTCGTATGCTTGCAATCAGGGAGTCGTAAAAGCCCGGGAGAGGACACGGGATGCGCGCACGCGGACGATGTTTGCCTCGGCCAGAAAGTGAAGCACGCTAGGCCGGCGCGGCCGGATCTGCTCGATCCACGGCGCTGTGCTTGTCTTCAGGGCAGGGAGTCCTAAAATACCAATATTTTACAACTCGTTGTTGACACCATTATCCGAAACTGGTGGCGAAGGAAGGATAAACATGATTGTATGTCTGTCAGACTCAGTACAGGGGTGGGGAGTTGAGTGTGTGTGTGTGGGGGGGGGGGGGGGGGGGAGGCGTGTGTATGTGCACATGTGCTTGTACTTTTGTGTGTGTTTGTACAGTGTTTGTGTGTGTGCTTGTGTGTGTGTGCGCGCGAACGTGTGTGTGCATTTTTGTGCACAATTCCGTTATGAAGTACAAATGATAGGTTTACCTTTTGTACACTCGCCAAGACTTCCGTTTCCTAAACGGCTCAAGTCACCGCGTACTCAGTATACGAGTAGAAAAGTGTTGAAATTATCAAGATTTATAAATAACGACCTGCAACCATGTACAATGTAGATAGATAGGGAACACACATTGACTGTTTTTAAAAGAATCCAGGCATTATCATGAATCATGGAACGAGTGCGTAATAATGCTCTATGTTGCGTTTTGACGATGCTGAAGGAAGGGAGCCGTCGCGATTTACTCACAACACACGCACAGAAGTCCACTCGACTGCAATTTCTGACACAAATTCATAAATCCACGAGTACGCCGAGGAAGCTCAGCGGATCTCCACAAGAACTTTCGCCCATCACCTGCAATGGAATATGGGCTGTATGATACGACCAGTGGTTAACACGGGAAGTGGCGTCATTTTCCACAAATCTCGTTTCATTCACAACCATTTGACTGCAATTCAGTGCAATTTCTGCCGCAAATTCAACTCCACGAGTACGAGGAAGCTCAGCGGATCTCAACACGAACGTTCGCCCATCACCTGCAATGGAATATGGGCTGTATGATACGACCAGCGGCTAACACGGGAAGTGGCGTCATTTTCCACAAATCTCATTTCGTTCACCCCAACTCAAATAAAAGTGAAGTACAATTAGGGATTTGTCTTGCATTTCCATCGCCTCAGAATAAATTAACTTCGATAAACTGAGAGAGAATGAGTGAGGCAGCTGGAAGATGAGGATGAAAATAGAGATCAGAAGACTCGACGGAGCAATCGTCTCCGTGCTCTAAGAGAAATCGGAGAATGTCCCAATTAGTATTTCAAGAAGACATCACAATTTTCGAAAATAATAATTTCCTTGCCTCGCAACACCGTTCCCTGGCAGCGTTCCCCGGCAGCGCGAGGCAAAGATGTTTTCTGGGAATGTGTGCCGTGTCCTCTCCCGGGCTTTTACGACTCCCTGCTTGCAATCTTTGCTTTGTACGTAAAATGGCTGCTTGACGACGTGCTTGACAACAAGAAGCTTGCATGCAAGTAAGTAGTTACGGTACGGGCACGATGTGATGGTTTTTTGTGTTTTTTTGCAAAGTGCTTTTTTTCTTTTTTCTTACGTTCGAACATTGCTTCAGCTTTGAAAATTGTTGTCATTATTTTTAGCTTGCATCAGACTCACTTCTTCTTCTGGTACAGTGTATTTGTAGAGGTATCCACCCACTGGGAAGATGGGATCTGAATATCTTGCCTCCATCTTTGGAACTGAGAAGGACAAAGTGAACTGCTCATTTTATTACAAAATTGGAGCCTGCCGCCATGGAGATAGATGCTCTCGTCTTCACAACAAACCAACATTTAGTCAGACTATCCTCCTGGTCGGAATGTATCGGAATCCAGCTAATCCGACCCAATTTCCGGAGGGCATTAAAGGAGATATGACAGAAGATGAGCTCCAGGAGCACTTTGACAATTTCTTCGAGGACGTCTTCACAGAATTAGAGACGAAGTATGGGGAGATAGAGGAGATGAATGTGTGCGATAACCTTGGTGATCATTTGGTTGGGAATGTCTACTGTCAGTTTGTGGATGAAGAGGCGGCGGAGAAAGCAGTGACGGGCCTGAATAATCGCTGGTACGAAGGGAGACCAATCATGGCAGAGCTGTCTCCTGTGACAGATTTCAGAGAAGCATGTTGCCGGCAGTACGAGATGGGAGAGTGCACGCGTGGTGGCTTCTGCAACTTCATGCACTTGAAGCCCATCTCGAGAGACCTCCGCCGACGGCTGTATGGAAAGCGAAGGCGGCGAGCACGCACCCCACCCCGTGATCGTGGTGACCGTGGTGGTGACCGTGGCGGCGACCGTGGCGGAGATCGCGACCGACATGACAGGAGAGGATCCTCTTCAAGGAGACGATGATCTTCACGAATTGTTGCAACGAGACTTTGTACCATCCACTCCAAGCACGGCTCTTTTATTATTTTTTCTCTTCATTTGCTTTTACTCCTTACGTGAGCTGTGTGAATGCTGTGTGTTTTTCAGCACGTGTAAAAAATATACTGTCTTCAAATGTAGTCCATGACTTTGCTTTGCCATGTCCAGCTACTGCCCATGAAATTTGTTAGTCTTAGTGTTTACCAACTCTCTTGCATTGTCGATACACTGTGCTGTGAAACGATTGATGTGCTGCGGTACGTTGTGTGCGACCAATGAGATTATGACTGTGTAGATGAATACCATGCTTACATGCAGGAATTATACATCATGCAAGGTTGTGTATGATCCTAGCAGAGCGCGTGTTTCTACCTATAGAAATAGAGCTGCGCCCTGTTTTTTTTGGAGTTGTATTGGTCTAAAGCTCAAATGAACATGATGCCGGCAGCATTGTTTTGCCACTGTTTTTTGTGTGCTTGTATTCAAGTTCATGCCTGAGTGAATGTGGTTGATTTGCTGCTGAGTCTGACTAAACATGGTGGCCGTGTTAAAATCTTGCTAGTGTTACTGTTACAGTATACGTTTGTAGTGTGCTGTGCAACAAGTAGGCATGTAATCATGTTGCAGATGGCCAAGACTGCACTGCGTGCAGCGGGTATTCACAGCTGCAGGAGAGTGGCATAGGTGCTACACAACGATAGAATCTGCCATGATCGGAGAAATACAGGGACTGTAACCATGTGGGCATGATAGCGTAGACCTGTTCATCCATTCCCTACTCTTGCTCGGTTGCATGGCAGTATTGTAGCAGCACCTGGATCACTCGACACACCTGTATTTTGAAGCACGACCACAGGAGGTACTATCATCAGTGTTGATATGGCAACCAAGCAACGTCCACACATTGAAACCCAGAGTGTGCAGCTACGGTCATACTTACCGGTATGACTAGTTCTACACAGGCGTCTACATCTCTGTCAGGGTGAAATTCCGAGATAACATCATAGTTGGTGCAGATAAGCGGCGGGAGGTGGCGTAGTACGTACCACTGACCTACAGTTGTGCAGCAACTACAGAAAGAGTTCTGCTTGAATCCTGCTTGTACGCACAACATCACTAAAACGATGTAATCCCGGAATTGACACCAATCCATCGAAGCCACACATTCTGGGATTCATGTACTCTTGATGGTCTTCAAGCAGCACAGTACAATGCGGAATAAGTTATCCAAACGCAAACTGTGCAAACAATTGGCTCTTACAACTTGTAGAAATGCTCGATTGAGGTGAAGTAGATAGCACTTATTTTTCTAACCCACAGAACCTTTTAAAACAGTCATAATGCTCTTTCTTACAGTGTGCACATATCCATTTCACAGCTTTGCACCAGAATGCGTCCCCATTCTGGATAAAAGTGATGAGAAGACATGAATTTGATGTGCTCGATCCCATGTCCGAACATAATCCTCACTCAGAGCTCAATATATCCCTGCCCCAAGGGGTGAAGACAGTCGGAACCCAACTGCAGTACTCTTAGTCTTGCACTCAACTGTGACAATGCAAGAGCATCACCATCAGAAACACAAGTCCGCCGCTGTGTTTTAAACTACTCAAAGAGGTACTCTTTGGTCAAAAACCATCCAGGGATCTACAAAAGTAACTAAATTTGACAAATATGATAGGGAAAACATTGCTGCATTCTCCATGACCAGAGCACTATCAACCAGGCAAGACCATCACTCATCAGAGGGAGCGAGCGAGAGAGAGAGAGAGAGAGAGAGAGAGAGAGAGAGAGAGAGAGAGAGAGAGAGAGAGAGAGAGAGAGAGAGAGAGTGGGCATTGTCTCCGTGGGCTGTCTCACTGCTGGTGGCTGGAGTGCATCATAAGTTGAAGAGCGGGATTGCGAGTAGAGCAAAACTAAGTTGACAGCGGGGCACGGATTGGTGTTGCAATGAAGACTCGTGCTGACACAACGTCACTGCCGCAACATTCAAATACAGTGTATGTTCTTTATCATAAATAGGGCCAGTGTATGTTGCTGGCAAGTTGCACCACAGCTGGACCAAGCAATACCAACTAACAGCGCGTATCACTCCGGACGCCGACAACACGATAGCTTCCAATAGCAACGCACACATAGTCTATGCCTTTCGCGCACTAGGATACATGGCAATCGGTCACTGTGTGACTAGTGCGTCACATCACTCATGTTGTTGCCCTCCTTAGCTGTGGCCAGCAACGGTGGTGAAGTAGGAACGGATGTTTGGATGGCTATCTAGCGCTTCAAAGAGCTCTTCCACTTGCTCTTCATCCTTCTCGGCAATTTCAACAGGCTCATTCTTAGGTAGGTAGGCTGCTTCCACCCCATTGTACTCCACCTTCATTTCATCCAGTGCCAGCTTCACTGGATGTGCTTCTTTGTCCCCGCAAATCAGCTGAGGGATAAAAAAAAAAAACAAGCAGGTAGAGAGGGCAAAACACAACCATGAGATGTCAGAACAAGACGACGCACTCCTGCCTGGCATGACCACACACACACACACGTTGTGCAGCAAAAGCGAAACTTTATATGCAACCAGGCAAGAACATTATGTTTCACCCGAGGCTATGGCTTTCGAAGGATCTCCAAAAACAGTATCTTCTGTGGGTGAAGTAGGCTTGAGTTGAAAGCAACAGTGCACTTTAGCATGTGCTCCTGTGGAGGAAAACGTGTGTATATGTACATCTGATACAACCCAAGTGCATGTTTTACCCGCATTTGCACAAAATGCACCGTACCCAGTACAGGCAGGATAATGGAAACCAACAAGGCTCCACCTATGCACAGTTCCATGCCCGAGTTGGACTCTGGACACATGCAGTAGTACCCAACATGCATTGTATGAGCACTATTGTAGGAAAAAGTAGACTTGCTAGACTATCAGGTACAGCTAGACAGGAGTGATGACCTTAGCCGTCAAAATATCAAGCCAGTATAATTTCAAACACATCGAAGCAATACATAAAGTAGATATGTGCATGTGTATGTGTGTGTGTGTGTGGGGGGGGGGGGGGATTGAACAGCAAATTGTGATCCAAAGTGTCATGGCTCACCTCAATCACTGGATTGCCTTCAAGATCAGTTCTTTCTCTCCAATCCTCTGCACCGCATTCAATTGCCATATCATCGAGCTGCGAAAGAGAGATGGAGAGAGAGAGAGAGAGAGAGAGAGAGAGAGAGAGAGAGAGAGAGAGAGAGAGAGAGAGAGAGAGAGCACAGGCATTACGGTGACAATAGTGCGTGCCACGAGTACATCGAAATGAGATTCGTGACACTGTCTAGCCTTTTCCTTGACAGTCTACTGGAGCTGCACACTCCGGCTTCCATGTGCTCCTGATAACAGCCATACACATTACAAAATCAGATAGAAAAATATTCCAGGCAACAGAGAACCCAAACACTGACTAAAAGTGACTTACATCGGGCAAACCATCAACCTTTGGTACCACGACCAAACCTGTAGGAAACACAGGAAAGCAATGCACAGGACGTACGGCACACTTAGCTATCGATCACTGTAGAGCAATAGGAAAGCAATACCAGAATAGAGTACGTACACACTTCCAGTGTTCATGTGGGTCTCCCCTTTGGTAGAGGGGAGCGGGATTTAGAAAAAATCTTCGAAAGAGGACTCAATTGGCTATCGAACCGCCTGGCGGCTGGCAACCCCTACATCTCCAACCTATGGGTGGACTTGAAAATAGGACCCCACTTACGGGCTCACCATACCGCAGTAGGTGGGCACGCCCGCACGCATACACACGAACGGGCGCGCGCGCGCGCACACACACACACACACACACACACACACACCTACACCCCCCCCCCCCCCCACACACACACACACCAAACAATTCCTCATAGAATAGTAGAGCAAGCACAGGAGATGAGAGGTTGCCACGATTCTGATGTAACTCTAAGTTTCACACGACGAATCATTGGTCATTAGTCAAGGTTTTAATGGTGACTTTCTGACCATAACCACTTGGTCAGAAGCGTCTCGGTACGAGCTGTGCGAATCATACTTTGTTCTACCGTAACTTCTACGGAAGTACAAGTACAATGTACTATTACTTTATCATTTTGGTCATCTTTTGTATTTTCATGACATAATTATAATGGTTTATTTATGACAATAATTTTGCCCGTACAAAAAACGGAAGTACAATGTGCAATGGTATAATGCACATAAACAGTGGTGTGCATGTCACTAACCAATGGACCGCTCAGTATATTTTGCAATGCTGAGTTTCACGCACTGTGAACGCATGTGTCACTACTAGGGGTGAAACGATTACAGTCAAAATAATAACGACTGCGGATATAATGACAATTCGCGAATAACGACAGAATTTCCATGCCCAGAGCAAAGTCCTATCTACCTGTATGCATAATGAGACTTCGGGTATAAGGACACTTCGCGAATAACAACGCTTTTCTGATGCCCCGCCGAGTGCCGTTACACGCAGAGTTGACTGTATACTGAATACTCGAAATAGAAATCGTTGCAAGTTAGCGAATCGATTATTCGAAAAGTTTCGATTACTTGATTACCGGTATGCATACACATGATTATACACGTATGATTGTAGATCGACCAATGTGCGAGAAAAAATTCTCTTCTCCACAGGATCAATTTTAAAATTCTGAATCTTCGCATTTTTCAGCTTCTAATACTGCTTTTATCTGTGGAAGAAATAATCGAAAAATAACCGATAACGGATCAATAAAGGTGCTGTAAGACATGGTATTATAACGAGTCGCAAATTTAACGATTGTCCAAAATTCATAGGTTAACGAGAAGATAATTATGTTAACGATCTTGCAGTATTCCGGCATATCCACACACAACATATATGAAGCAGTACGGCCTGACCGGATCTTATTATAACGAAGAAATGCCATCAGCTAAAACGTTAGATTTGCTTCCTCGTTATATATATATTATGTCTTACAGTAATAGGTTATTTTGGTAGTCAAAAAGTGTAATCGTTTCACCCCATGGGACGCACCACTCACTGAGCTCACGAGACTGAGCTGAGTGAGCTTCATAGGGCTTGAAAGTGCTACGTCACAACATAGCAACAATTTCAAAAATTCAAAAACTGGATCCACTTGGATCCAGTTTTTGTATGGATCCAAGCACATTTCAAGCCGTCTTACTCACAGCAAGGTGATGTAGCCAGTGAAACTGACTGATTTGGCTACTGGGGGCGGGGTTACAACTGGTGGCGAAGTAAAAGTCACCCCTGCATACGACATGAGTGGGTTGCTATGCACCCACATACTGAGGCAATTGCAAAGTCACACCTCAGTGGATCCAAAATAGAAATCTGATGTCAACTTACTACTCCCTGGCCGTTTTTGACGTCATCACTTTCAAGCCCTATTCAGTGAGCTGAACGAACCACGGGCCTGCATGCGCATACTGTAAATATACAAATTTTCGGCAGCTATTTAATTTCGGCTATATTCGGCACCGACCCAAAACGCCTAAATAATTAATTAAAACGCCGATGAAATTTTTCACAGCATCTGTCGCACTATACCATGCCCTCTACCATGTCTACCCCACGCCGAAAATAAATCGCCGCCGAAATGTCAAAAATCGTGAAGTGCCGAAATTTTGCAGCGCCAAAATTTTGTATTATTTACAGTATAATAATATATGCTGCAGTGTATGTAGTGTAGCTCCAGCTAGGATGATGTCGTAATCGTATGATAATATATGACGTATCCCAAGACCGAAAATATAATAATAAAAACGAGCATTTTCATTGATCGTGAAAAGAAAGAAGATGACGACGACTTTCGCCAAGCAAATGACTGTACATGTACATGTATAACATGTACATGTAGGTGCATCTTGGCATTTTTTCAAGCTTCATGCAATCCAACCAACCTCCAACGAACTTCGTTGTGGATGTCTCGCTGAACTTCAGAATCAGAACTTGCGGCAATCGACGTTGAGATTGTTGGATGTTGACATTACGAGTTATACATGCAGAAAACGACTACTATAGGCTATTAGCTTGTTTGTTGCTTGTCAACGGAGTATTCATAGAGTACATGTGGTGATAGCAAGAGTGATAGCATGGACTCTTGGTGATAGTGAAGGTGAGGAGAAAAGAAATAAGTAGAAACACTACAGGTTCAGGGAACAACTATGCTTCGACTCCGAATGGTTGGTCGAGCACTTGCAAACACATCGAGAACGTGGCAAAGGACAGTCGCAACGAGTTTTAATGTGAGCGATGAACCTGCAGAACTCAAAATATTTCGACAATCTCTCCGTAAGTTTGTGGACAACGAAGTAATGCCAAATGTGAACGAATGGGAAGAAGCAGGAGCTTGTCCGAAATTACTGCAACGTAGAGCAGCAGAAATAGGAGTACTGGGCATTGGCATGCCAGAGCAATATGGGGGTGTCGGTGGCTTAGATGTCAGATGGCACACTGTTGTGCTGGAGGAGATGTGTCGTGCTGGTTCATTGGGCTTGCTGGAAAGTCTCTTGGTACATTTCATTGCACTGCCACCACTACTAGCTGCAGCAGACAGAGGAGACGGGCAACTGGAGGTACTACGAAAACGAATCATCCCACCGATCATGTCCGGTGAAAAGCGGGCATGTCTGGCAGTGACCGAGCCATCTGGCGGCTCAGATGTGGCAAACCTGCGTACAAAAGCTCATGTTGACGGCGACCATTACGTCATCAACGGCGAAAAGACATTCATCACGGGTGGTACTCGAGCTGATTTCTTAACGGTTGCGGTCAGAACGGGTGGCGAGGGCGAGAATGGTGTGTCGCTGGTAGTCGTAGACGGCGATACGCCAGGCTTACAACGAACACGCTTACCCACTACGGGATGGTGGCCTTCTGATACGTCACATTTAACATTCACTGATTGCCGAGTTCCTCGCAATAACCTTGTTGGCGAGGAAGGTCAAGGGTTTCCATTGATAATGCACAACTTCAACATGGAACGGTTTAACTTAGCAGTTGCTGCAGTGTGTCTAGGAGAAGTGTGCCTAGAAGAAGCTGAATCATGGGCACGACAACGCTACACGTTTGGTCAACCATTGCTAAGCCGTTCTGTTATTCAACACCGCCTGGTCGACATGCGCACTGCAATTACCTCTTGCCGTGCCTGGATGACGCTAGTGGCTGAACAGATGTCTCAGGGACATACGGACGTTGCCAGCATTTGTATGCTGAAAAACCACAGCAGTGCAACACTACGTGATGTTGTTGATGGTGCTGTTCATGTTCTTGGAGGTGCGTCATACATTCGTGGATGCAAAACAGAGCGTATCTTCCGCGACATGAATGTGCTAGCTATTGGTGGAGGTTCCAGTGAAATCATGAAGGAGTTGGCATTCCGTCAACTTGAGAGAAGTGGCCAGATTGCAAAGTAAGGAGATGTATACCCTTGTGATAGGGACACTACCTAAAAAATATTCATAAAATTTCCATTTTCTTGCAGTTCAGAGCATACTGTGATCAATATTTTAATTCTTTTTTAAATCTTCTTTACGTGAACGTTCTTGAACTTTATTTATTTACTCCTGTCACCGTTGGTACATACTGAGGCATTTTTGGAAAGGCTACTGAGATTGATAACATATCTAGTATCTACACACCCCATAAATAGGCAGTGTGTCGGACCTAATTTTTAGTATACCAATCCCATGTTTTGAAAATCCATTCGTTGATGACGCATGCTTGTGTTTTCTCACTCGCTACAATGGGCATTACAGTATCACTGAGAGGTTGAAATCATTCTATTGTATTGTAGTCTCAGTTACTTGAAGTGACTTCTTCTAAGTGCCGTGCTCTGTGTTCATTTAGAGTGCATTGACCAAGCAGGGCCCATGGGATTCATGATCCATGATGAGTCATTAGACTCATTACACGCCATTGCACTGTAGTACTAGAACAGTAGATATCTGCTATAATTTGTCCTTGTTGATTTTCACTCAAACATGATCTCGGTTCGACAGTTTGTAGTACAGTGTAAGAGGTCTTCGGATGCAGAAATCCTCCTTTTACAAGTGCGTACATGTACTTGTATCTGTGAATTTTGTCTGCTGCGGTCGAATGGAGTTCATCGCGGTATGAAAAAGTCTCCAGTTTTTTTCTACGAACAGTTCGCGTACATGTATGATGATGATTGCAGCATGTGTCTTCCTGCACTGACAAAATGACAGGCACAATCATTGTGACCAGATCATGTGATCGTGCGAGACGTCTAGAACTGCTAAATAAAAAAGATACCACCACACAGGATCAGAATTGAAAAATTGATATGCCAGCCTTTTTAGGCTGTGTTTACATGAGAATTTTCAACCTGGGTTGAAAGTCTGTACGATGGAAAAAATACTAGTAGGTGGGTGTTTACATGAAGACAGTTGACCCGGGTCAAATACTGATATGCCGCCAAAAATCCACTTCTAGAGTCCTGTATGGTCACGCGAAACCTTTCGCGCGAAATTTGCATATGCAGTGCTGTTCAAACCTGGCGCGAGATACGCACAGAATTCTGAGATACGCACAGAAGTACGATTTCTCGCCCCGAGTTGATTGCTCCCCTTGGGCACGGGGCGAAATTTCCACCCGGGTCAAGCGCAATTCGTCATGTAAATGCGCCATTCATTTTGTGTAAAAGGCGGGTTGAAACCTCTCATGTAAACACATAACAGCTATAGTCTTCTTTCGTTTTTTTGTTCTGTAGTGTATTGAGTCTATTGACTATTGTTACTGTAGCCAGGAACATGTGTACCAAGTAACACTGCAGATGTCAACATTGACAACAATGACATCTACTACATTTTTGTAGACGAACGGTAGAGTTCTCAACAACTTGTCAAGCATTGAGCTTTACTGGCGTACTAGTACGTATCTAATATTGACTGAGTACGAGGTCAATATTAGATTTATCACGACTAACCAAAGCATGTGTTCAATCGCTAAAAAGGAGTCAAATAAGCGGTCAATATAGCCCTAAAGGAGTCAAATATGCAGGAATATTTGACTGCTTAGGTATGGCAAAAATCTATGTGAGTCAATACCATGAATACTAAGGCTATTAAAGGGAGTGATAAATCTAGATCTGCACGTCAGATCAGATGCTGAACTAACATCATTCACTGACAGTACTAGTAGTCTACTGTGTATAAACTCGACGAAAATAACTGGACCGATATCCGAAAGACAGCTAGCAGCTAGGCCGGCTCGAGCTTTCATCGGTGGGTTACTGAGTTACTTGAAGAAATCTATGAACGGATCGAGATCCACCACTCACAATGCTACGGCTTTTGCAGGGTGGCCGACGCGTGCCAGAACTGACGAGACAATGTCAATGGCAGAGGACCATAGCCACTCGGTTCGATCGTGAAGAACCGGTCGAGCTGAAAATGTTTCGCGAATCTGTTCGTCGTTTCACTGAAAAAGAAATCACGCCCTATGCCAACGCCTGGGAAGAGGCTGGTGAATACCCGGTCTCACTTCAGACGAAAGCCGCTGAGATTGGTCTGTACGGTATCGGCTTGCCAGACGAATACGGTGGCATTGGTGATTCGGATGCTAGATGGCAAGTTGCACTGCTGGAAGAGCTGTGCCGTGCTGGATCTCTGGGTCTGATTGAGAGTCTGCTAATCCACACCATAGCTGTGCCTCCGCTGCTTGCCGCATCAGATAGAGGAGATGGCCAGCTGGAGGCGCTCCGAGAGCGTGTTATTCCACCTGTGCTGCGAGGTGAGAAGCGTGCATGTCTAGGGGTAACCGAGCCATCTGGTGGTTCAGATGTCGCAAATCTGCGTACAAAAGCTCATGTTGACGGCGATCATTACATCATCAACGGCGAAAAGACATTCATCACGGGTGGTACTCGAGCTGATTTCTTAACGGTTGCGGTCAGAACGGGTGGTGAGGGCAAGAATGGTGTGTCACTGATAGTCGTAGACGGCGATACGCCAGGCTTACAACGAACACGCTTGCCCACTACTGGATGGTGGCCTTCTGATACGTCACATTTAACATTTACTGATTGCCGAGTTCCTCGCAGTAATCTTGTTGGCGAGGAAGGTCAAGGGTTTCCATTGATAATGCACAACTTCAACTTGGAACGGTTCGTTATTGCCGTCACTGCAATATGCCTGGGAGAGGAGTGCCTGGAAGAAGCTGAATCATGGGCACGACAACGCTACACGTTTGGTCAACCATTGCTAAGCCGTTCTGTTATTCAACACCGCCTGGTCGACATGCGCACTGCACTTACCTCTTGCCGTGCCTGGATGACGCTAGTGGCTGAACAGATGTCACAGGGACATACGGACGTTGCCAGCATTTGTATGCTGAAAAACCACAGCAGTGCAACACTACGTGATGTTGTTGATGGTGCTGTTCATGTTCTTGGAGGTGCGTCATACATTCGTGGATGCAAAACAGAGCGTATCTTCCGTGACATGAATGTGCTAGCTATTGGCGGAGGTTCCAGTGAAATCATGAAGGAGTTGGCATTTCGTCAACTTGAGAGGAACGGGAGCATTGCTAAGTAGGTAACAGAACAAGTACAGTGGAGAGCGGATATAACGACCTTGAACATAACGACAGATTGAGTTTAGCGACACAATTCTGTTGCCCAAGTTGTTTAGTAAGTCCTTTGTGAAGATCGGGTTTAGTGACAGATCGAATATAGTGACATTTTGTTCTCTCCCGAAGGAGTGTCGTTATATCCAATCTCCGCTGTAGTAGTGGTTTCGCCTTTCAATACGTGCAATACTCTACTACACTGATTGACAAGCAGCTCTCATTGAAAGAAAATAATTATATTATTTAGATGTACATATGGGTGATGATCAAATGAGACGGAGATAACATTGGCACTGCTAAGGTGTTTCGTGCGTTGATTTCTACATGCATCTGTCCAATTTTGAAAGTATATTCATATTCCTAATAGCTATTGCGGATTTATTAGCCGGATGCGTTTTCCAAACACCATTGTATAGCCGGTGGTAACACGAATGAGTGAACTTTACTATGGAAAACGTATGAACTCACTTTGATTTTTTCTGTATAAGCAGTGAATGCCTGATCACACTGGCATGGCACACCTTCAGCACACAGGAGCAGCCAGCCCTGAACGCTGCCCTGCAGCAGCTGTGCAATGCCCCCCCCCCCCCCCATACACACCATCCCAGCCAATGTGCTGTACCGGTATGACTGTGCATATCTTGGCAACACACTGAATTTTCTGAGGGGGGGGGGGGGGGGGAGACGTAAATATCCTAGGTGGATACGTACTCAAGTAGCAACATGGTTCAGTTTCATCAAGAGTACATGAAACCCAGAGTGTACAGCCCGGAGGGGTTGCTGTCTGCATTGGGCGTCTGCCGCGGAGAAATGCCGGGACCACATCAATTTAGTGATGTAGTACGTACAAGCAGGATTCAAGCAGGTCTCTTTTTGCACAACTGCAGCTCAGTTGTAAGCACTATGTCACTTCACGCCGCTTATCTGCATCAAGCATGATGCAATCCAGGAATTTCGCCTTGACCGACTAATACAGAAAAAGTTTACAGCTGCACACTCTGGGTTTTCAAATGGAGTAATGCTTGAAGCGTATGCAGCACACACCTGCCTTATTGGACAGCTGGAAAACGGTCAAAAACGTGTTCATGTGCATAACACCACGCTGGTACTGCCATGGTTGCAGCATGTCACGTGACAATCACATACATGTACTGTTAAAGGCAATATTCGCATGCGGGAGACAGAGAGATTGGCACTTGAATGACAGTACGTGTACCCAGCTATGCATATGAAGTATGTATGTAACAAAAGCAGAAGCAGCACGGTGCACAAGTCTACAGACCTCACTCAACAAATCAGAAATGTTCCTACACACCACTTACTTTTCTTGTTGAATGCGTAGAGTGCCGATCCCTGGGTAATCTCAACGCTTCATTTAAACACAAACAAAGAGAAACAACAGCAACAGGAGCAATTACGACGACTATAATACCGATGATAGTGCCAGCGGCAACATTTGCAAAAGGTGACTTTGGTGTCACGCCAAACACTTCATATCGTAACATAACACTAGGATACAGCAAACGCAGTCAAAAGGAGCAACACAATCCCACCGCATTGGACGGAGCACACTGAAAAACCACACAATTCTTTTGACGCCATTCAAAAACGATCTCCGGATTTGCGTTGGTCAGCGATGCAAAAATGTTGACGACTTCTGGCTGTCAAAACCAGCAAGTGACTGTACATACTACATTTATGTGCATGCATATATTATACATGTAAATTATGTTTGCAAATAACAGCTTCAAAAATTAACGAATATTTAAATAATTTAATTTGTTGAATCGCTAAATGCTAATGTTCGTTAATAGTGAGTTTCTGCTACACGGAACTACGTACCAAACTCCGTGTCAACTGTAGTGACGTTTGACACGGATTTTTCTACAAGTTGCGCCGCTTCTGCTGTGCGTAGCATGCTCGAACTTTCCGCCACATGCACTCTGTGCGCTCAGTTTTCACAAGGAGACCAGTTCGTGTGAAGGGTGCTTCGCACGGAAAACGGTGTGAAAAAAATCCGTGTGAAACTTGATCTTGAACCGCGACGAGGTTTCCATACGTACTATGGTACGGTTTACCATGTAGCAGAAACTCACTAATGCAAGTTGGTCTTACAATACTAGCAAGAGTACATAACCTCCAGAGTGCGCAACGCCTGATCCAGCTCTGCATAGGGTCTTGGTAGAGCGTAATCGGATCTTTGCGTCATAATACCGTACAGATCTGAGGGGGGCCCAGGGAGTCGCAGGGACTGTCTGATCAAACACTTGATACTAGTAGTGCCCCGCACTTTGGATGCACTATTTCAGGCTCAAGATCCAGAGCACATGCCACACTCTGCACATGAAAGTATTGTTCCAAATGTACGAGTGTATGTAAATAGCATGGTCCAGATCTGGGGGTAAAAATGGGGACAGGGTGGGGTGGCCGTTAGCATCGGTAGTATACTCAGGCAAAGACGGTAATGCGGTGTGCAAACGTGCGTTGCAAATACTGCTATCCTGTGTGACGGTGTCACGAACAGTACATATTACTGGGAATGCGTGATGCGTGAGGTGATCGGTCAACAACATGGCTCACATCTTACTTTCATGGATTATTCATGTCCTGTGTAAACGCAAGAAAGCAGAAGGGAGCCCCTAGATATTTTGCGGATCGAGAACGGGAAAGTGGCGGTGGGTCGTTGTGTAAACGCAGCCTAACAATAGGATATTGAATTATTGATTAAACGACATATCATCCCGTACCATGTGTTTTTCAGGCTTCTTGTTAAGTGCTTGTAACAAGAGGCAGGCGGGTCTCTAGATGGCACAACTAGAATAAGCTGAAATCCCAACGGAGAGCGACCTTCAACTAGTAAGTCTACCGCTGGCGTCTATAGGGCAAAGAAAAGAAGACAGAGCAACATTGTATGTGTGTGTGTGTGTGTGTGTGTGTGTGTGTGTGTGTGTGTGTGTGTGTGTGTGTGTGTGTGTGTGTGTGTGTGTGTGTGTGTGTGTGTGTGTAGATGTGCTGTCATGTTGCAGCATTGTTGCCATCCACCATTGGTGTGTGTGTGTCGCGCGTGCGTGTGTGTGTGTGTGTGTGTGTGTGTGTGCCAGCTAGTTTGGTTGGTGGGTCCACTTATGCCGGATAGTGTTGGGTCTATTGCCAACGGGCTCGGCTGCTTGAAGGTGTAATGTTGTACCTACCACCTTTGTTGGTTTCAGGGTTCATATACTTTCTATTTGAAGTATACATACCTGTTAACCATGGACTACTTCTGGCTAGATTAACTCTTGTGTAATCATGGTGCTAGTGAAGCTTGTATCAGATCCACTCTGATTTAGCCACCCACACTAGTTAAGTAGCAAGTATTACCTTCACTGGGGGCAGGGGTAACTGCAGTTGGATCCCGGGACGGATACCCTGATGCCGTCAATCCTTTTTCTGCACCTTGTCCTCACCCACTTACTGAGGTGTGGTGAGCCCATAAGTGGGATCATTTTCAAGTCCACCCAGAGTTTTGGGGATTTCAGGGGGTGTCGGCCATTGGGCGGTTCAATAGCCAATTGAGTCATCTTTCCAAGATTTCTTTTAAGTCTCTCTCCCCTCTCCCGGGGAGACCCACGTGACCAGTTTTGGCAGTGAGCAACAAGTACAAGTGTGTGTGTGTGTGTGTTTGCGGTGCATAAGTGTCAGCTAGGCGATGACGACCAGCCACCGGCCCCTGCTCCTCTTGTTGTTCCGGGTGTAACTTGCACAACCTGCCAGCGTTTGTTTAAATCGGCTGCGGGTCTTAAGCGTCACCGTTGTGGAACCTGTCCAAAGCGCCCCACTATGGCTGAACGCCAGCATTTCAAGTTTCACTGCCAAGTTTGCCACAACCGACGGTTCCGGAGGCGGCAAGATCTGGATCGCCACTTGGAGCATTGCCTTCCTCCCCCCCCCCCCCCCCCCTAACCTCTCTGACAGTACCTCCCATTTGGGAGCGGCGTGGCCAATTTCTGGCAGCTGTCAATAGTAGTAGTAGTAGTAGTAGTGTGTGTGTGTGTGTGTGTGTGTGTGTGTGTGTGTGTGTGTGTGTGTGTGTGTGTGTGTGTGTGTGTGTGCATGTGTGCGTGCGTGTATGCAGGATAGACACATTGGGAAATTACCTCCACACATCGCTTGATTGCTCTGTCCATTACAGATTTATCCACTTTCATCTTAGCTCCACTTTCCATCACTTTCGCAAGCGAAAGGTTTAGCCTAGGGTCAGGCCCCCCGGCTGCACATCACCATCAGAAACAAATTACACAAAATAGGCATGAAACAAAAAAGTCCAATATCACATTACTGAAGACGCTTCTATCCTGCTTCCTAACTTTGACAAAAAGAAAAAAAAGAAAGAAGGAAAGAAAGAAGGGTCCTGCCCCCGATACCAAACAACGTCTGGTCCTTTGCATACTGACCAGTGACATTTTGCGGAATTTTTCACAGATTTGCGTATGCGATAAGGTGGCCTGAATATTCAGGCCCACAGATGCAGCTGATATGTATTTTCAAGTTAACTGAACTATAGCTTGTCCTGGAATACTCTTGAACATGTGCTATGCACCTATGTTTAGCCGACAAACATTGATAACGGATTAGTTGTACTGCAGCTTACAGCATATATGTTATACATAATTCCACCACTGTTTTAAATTTCTCAAATGCCATGCTGCTGCATAAGTTTCCATTCTGCACGAGTTCTCACGCTCGATCTGTACTGCAGACCATGCTTCACATTTCCGTAAAAAAATACGCACAAACACGGGGCGGTTGGCAGAACTGGCACCGAATGTCTGCATTATACAGGTTGTCAACCATGATGCTGGGACAATCAATTGTGAATCGAGAGTATCTCGCACTTGTATGCTTTTTAATTCCGTATGATTCACATGTGGAAGGTGCGTATGAAAATGAAAGCATACCAAACCATTCTCACGTGTAGGATAGGCAAGGCCAGCGCTACGGATGTGGTAGACAGGCTTTGCAGAAACATACTTCGAAGTACAGTCAAACCTCGTTAGGACGAACTTCAAGGGACCGAACAAGTTCGTTTGTCTTATTCGGAGTTCTTCTTACCCAGATCTGACAAAAATTGATATGCATACCTGACATGGATTATTTGTATGTGAAGGTGCATGTTGTGGCACATGTAGAGCATTCATAGCATAAGCCAGCAACAGGTAAGTACAATGTGTAATGAATTCATGACAGCATGTCCTCCGCCTTGTAACATGCTGTCAATTCGGTTCGCCCATACCCGAGGCCTAGACTATCGGAAAAAGCCACAGCCAGCGCAAGCAAATGGACTGAAAGTTCATACTAAGCGCTGATTTTGTTCTAATCACACTTGAAATTAGTTTGTCTTCACGAAAGTTCGCCCTACAGGAGTTCGTCGTAAATGAACAACGTTAACTTGATATGATGCCTGGCCAACCATAGGATTGGCCCTAATTCGTACTA
Source organism: Sycon ciliatum (assembly GCF_964019385.1). NCBI lineage: Eukaryota > Metazoa > Porifera > Calcarea > Leucosolenida > Sycettidae > Sycon > Sycon ciliatum. The sequence continues at coordinate 19,415,047 of NC_088646.1, forward strand.
ATGGAAAGTTCGCCTTATCCAGTTCCCGTGAAAGCTTTCGAAGATTTCAGGAAGCAGTCACTCAAATAAGACCAATAGAGTCATGACTTACACAACGTGCTCTACATGCACATATATAAACAAAAGGCAATGGGCATGGCCATGCTACACAATAATTATGGTAACTACTAACTGGCATGTGCTAGAGCCCTACATACCGTAAAAGACCGTAAATAAGTCCGTGCAATGTACTTACTTTCGTATATAGTGGTCATACCCGTACTAACTTTCGGGGAGGTACATCATGTACTGACTTTCGAGCACGAATTAACTTTCGGACCCGACTCGTGTGTAGTGGAGAAGTCATTCTTCATGTAGATGTATATGCTACGTGCTCCATGTGAAAACCGTACCAGTACTTCTTTCGGGCAGTATGTTTATCAGGCTTCAACAGACAAAGTCAAAAGGATGAAGGGCGTATTTATTTCGGGCAGGTACTTATTAACGGACTTAACAGTAGGTTTACTGGCACCTAAAAGGCCGAGATTGCGCTGCACAATGTTCATTGCGGACATGCTTCAGTCATTCCGCTGGCCCCAAGAATGCGATGTGTGATCAAACAGGTGTACCTGGATGGTACTGAAAGCGCACAAAGCACGCCAGCGGGAATCAGCCAGAAGCTCGTGCCGTGCGAGCGTCCGGGTCAGACCACACAATGTATACACGCATGGTGTACAGTACATTGTGATTTCCTGGGTTATCTATCTACAGCGCTGGCCAGAGAAATCCAACCTCATGAATAAAGTAGCGCCGCGTTCGAGTACACAAGCCAGTATGTGTAGTGCTAGGGCTGCGTAGCGCCCGGCAACGCTATTCTATTCATGAGGTTGGATTTCTTTGGTCAGTACTGTACATGCATACCTCAGTGCAGTTCAGTGAAATCCGATCGCACGTGTCAATGGCATGATGCCGGCGGGCGCTGTGCAGCCCCAGCCACACCTGTGACCACTGAGCTGTGCACTGCTGATACAGCAGGGCACTAACGAACTTGATTTCATTGCGCGGCATTGCAGTTGAGAGTGCATACTTGGTGTACAAGTCACTGCAAGCATGCAGCACAATCGGCAGCATGCAGCACTAGCAGGGCTAGTGTAGCATGGCTACTTTGTGACAGGTAATTTGTATCACATAAATAGTACACCGTAGGAATGCATGGATAGCAGTGCGCATACTCGCACTGCCTTGTCTTCTTCTTCTTCTCCTTGTGAGACAATGAACGAATGATAACTACTTACGTAACAACAAGTATGTGCTTTGAGTGCTGAGAGTATACGAGTTACACTAGCAGCTGTACACTACAGTACTGTTGGGTAGCGCCGAAGAACGACCAGGCTAGAATTTCACCCAGCACAGCATACCAATGTATACGCGGTGACTCAGCTGTGCATGTACTGTAAGTCTGTAATGCATGAAAATATGAACAGGCTGGGCTACGAGGCTGACCCCCCCAGGTCTTCGGCGACCGACAGTGCTGCACGTTGAGTGTGGCTCGTCATGCCGGGCGGGTAAAAGCAAGAGCACATACTAGTACCTCGTGTGTAGCTTTAGTAGTGCCCAAACATTCTTACACCGAATAGTACCGAGAGCCCACTATGCATAAGGGGCAGAGAATGCAACTGCGATCACGTGTCAGTGCACGGCACGCTGCCTTCATTATGCAACTAAGAGTATACTTCGAAGTATAAGCTCCAAAGAGTGTGCACATGGGGTTTCCGACGGCGAAAACTCACATTACGTGTCCCAGGTACGTTTCGTACTATGTACAACGAAGGATGGAGTGCGCGCAATACGAATACCTGCCATGATCATCCATGGGGACTTGCATACACGCAGGAGTTTCTGTCAGGAGGTGCTCTTTTCATTAGGGAGGTTTCGCTCTACGTAATTACGTATGAAAATCCGTATGTCGTACGCGCCGGGGAGCGAGGGCAACTAACATACGTAAATCTCTCTACGGATTTCCGTAGGAAAGCTCTTTCCTACGTTGGGTCCTCCGTAGGACTTTTTGAAATAATTTTCGCATTTTCCGCATTTATCCATGGCAATATTCAAGCCGCGCGAAACACAAGGTACACACACCGTACACCACGTGCAAAATATAATGAAAAACGCGGTTTCGGTTCATGGTGCATACGGTGGGCGCATGCAGCCAACGCGTCTCCAAAGCAACAACGCATGTTTAGCAGTCGTGGAGAAATCACGTAGAGCGAAACCCAACAGCTCTGATTTTTACGTATAAAAATTCCGTGCAGTTCATACGTTATTTTCATACGTAATTCCGTAGAGCGAAACCTCCCTATTATTCCGCTGCTCGCTGAAAACGGCTTGGACACGTTCAAAGGGAACACTACGCGATGTGAGTTTTCGGCGTTGGCAAACCCCCACAGAAATGGCATCAGGAGTTGCACACTCTTGGGAGCTTATATTATTCTTGATGTAACTTGTATGCATCATGCCCTGCACATCATACACTCAAGCACCACTATCTCTCCCGAGCCCACCACACATGGTTTGCTTGATTCGCTCCAATCGCCGCACGGTTCGTACATTCTGAGTGCACAAACTTTGGTTCAGTCCGAAAATTAGTTTCCAACCAGAAGGAAAGTGTGGGTTTGGTCTTCCCCAATGCTCTGATTACTAGTATACTGTAAGACCAGTAGTGTTTCGAAGGAAAAGGTGTCAGCACCGACGCAATCCACACAGTCAGGGAAAGCCAATTTTGTAACCGAACGTACTGTTAACGAATTTAAAAAATTCGTTAACATTTGAAGTCATTGTAGAAAACGCCATGTACATGACAGTCATTTGCCGGTTTTGAGACGGAGTTCGTTAAAATTTCACCTCGCTAACCCACAAAAGGCAGCGGCGCGCCGCACTTCCTGCAATGCGGCTGTCCGCAGACTATCCCGTACTATATATGGCTGATGTGAGGTGTGAGAAAGAGCATAATTGCATACTCTTGGTAATGGACTCTTTATATCAGTACCATCAAAGTATAAGTGAACTTTTTTTAAATCACACATGGTACCCTACTCGAAGTATACTATCATGTATTGCCTAGCATGCCTCGTGATGCATGACTTTGTAACGACTTTGTAACAATAATGATCATGTAATTCATGTTCTATTACTCTCACCTTTGACGGCGCTCTCGACAGCAAAGATTATTTGAGTAACTACGATCCCATGCTTCTTATCAGCAACTGCCTTTGATTTGGCTATCTTCGACCATTTGTTGTGACCAGCAAATCTAACGAATACTGGGTTAGACGACTGGACTCGAGGGGCAAGCGCACAGGAGACGCTGCGCCTCAAACAAGATGCCAGCATGACTTTCAATCAACAGCCTGCGACGTTCCCACTTCTTACGAGCCTATTCCATGTGCCATAGACCAACCAATGGCAATGCTATTAGTAGGAGTACAATAGTGCCAGTAAAAATGTAACCGAAACTGAAAAACCTGCGTCGTTATTATTTCTGACGTGATGTGACGCGCAATTTCACGTCAAATTTGGCGTGAAACTCCAACTAATGTTACTTTCATCAAGAGTCCATAAAATGTTTATGCACTCTTGCTTTCATGCACTCTTGCTTTCATCAGGTTTATGTACTCTTGCTTTCATGCATAGAGAGGGAGAGAGGGAGAGAGGGGAAGAGGGAGAGAGGGAGAGAGGGAGAGAGGGGGAGAGAGAGAGAGAGGGGAAGAGGGAGAGAGGGAGAGAGGGAGAGAGAGAGAGAGAGAAAGAGAGAGAGAGAGAGAGAGAGAGAGAGAGAGAGAGAGAGAGAGAGAGAGAGAGAGAGAGAGAGAGAGAGAGAGAGAGAGAGAGAGAGAGAGAGAGAGAGAGTAGTACTCTGAGTAAGTAGTAGTAGTAGTCTACGACTCTCTATGTCCATACTTGTCAGAGAGTCGTGATACTAAACGATTTACAGTAGAGAGTGGTGTGGATCAGGGAGTCCCTGGCCCCGGATATGGTCTTGGAAAATCATTCTGTGAAAAAGAAAATTTAATAGGGGTCACCCGGGCTTCACTACTGTTCCAGTGGTTCAAACACCCAAAGCTCATACATGGATTTTGCCTGGCCGTGACTTCAATGTTTGAAACTCAATATCACAAGGAACGCATGATAAAGCCCCCCCCCCCCCCCCTCATGTATGATTTCACAGGCACCGGCATGCAACAGAGACTATTTTTACTTGAACCCAGTGGCAGTGAGTAGTACGGTATCAGTGAATATGTATTGTACTAGCGTTACTCGGTTGAACCCGAACCTGTGACCTGGGCACCTCGCCAGGTGACGACATGAAAGCAAACAACCTTGTGGTCAATAATTAGTAACTAGGAGTATGGTATGCGCAGGGCTCCCAGGTTTGAGACAGCTGAGAACCATGCTTGAATAACATACCAGTAACACCAATCACAGACTGGATTTCATTTGCCAATTGTGACAGTAATACAGTGTTCCAGTAGCGTATTCTAAAACATACTGTATAGCAGGAAATTTTCGGACAAAGCCGAATTTCGACCTTTCGACCGGATTTAATTTTCGTACAGTGCTGCATGCTAAGAACACGTGTTCGCAAGCAGTATGCATGTATAGTGTACATATTTTCTCGGTCATGAACAAATTTTAGTACGGAATTAATTTTAGTACAAAAGAGGCCGTGTACGAAATCGTACGAAAATAAATTCCGTCCGAAAACTTCCTGCTATACAGTATTCTGATTTAGACTTGGACAAAGAGCACCCGCTGTATTTCCTAAACCTTGAAACAGTCACTTCTTGGTGTCTTTGAGACAAAAACGACGTAACGCGACAAAGCGTCACGCTAAACCCAAGAAATTATAAAATGCAGTAGCCGATACAATCACCATCTATGCGTGCCACTCACACAAATAAAACATATCGTACACAGAATGCGAGTTCTGCAGTTGCAGAATATACCACCGACTTGCACTGCTAATGTTATAACGATAAACGGAAAACACTGTACTCCTATTTCAAGCAAGAATCAGCAACGCAGCAACTAAATAACTGCTGGCAGGACATTGTCCACACTCTGCACTACCAAATCCACTGCCCAGCATGAACTAAAAAAGCCCATCAGCCCAAGCTGAAAAGAGTAGAAATATTGATATAGGAGAAGGTGGCTACTCCTAACGTTGGAGCTCGATTTTCTTGCCGACTGACCGACACTTGACTTGTGTGTGTGTGTGTGTGTGTGCGTGCGTGCGTGCGCGCGCGTGTGTGTGTGTGCGCGCGCGCGTGCGTGCAATATAGAGTTCACGAAACATTGCCAGCTGCACCTCTGCGCTAAGGTGCTGAACGCTTTGACTTACGACGCCGTTTGCCGAAGGTTCTCGCAGCATAAGACCGCTTGTTCGCTGCCGTTGAATACCAATTGCGTGGTGGCTGTTTAACAACACTGGTAGCTGGTGTTGAGTGACTGGTTGCGCAAGTACACAGTCCTGTGCAAGTTTCACAAGAGATAGCTGGCTTGATGGTCGTTATATTCGGCCCAAGGATGTCTATTGCTGCGTTGAAGAAAGGATCGGCTATTCTGTTGCGATACGAAATCCAAACACAAAGAGGTATACAGTCAGCAGCAGTAGCAGTAATAGAACAAGAATAGAATAAGGCAGCTTTACTGTAGCATTGCATCCTTGTGGTGCATGGCTACTAAGCTGTCTCCAGGCTCAGTTCCTCCTAATAGCAAAGCCCTATGCTGAAGAAAAGAGTCTCAGTTGTTGCTTCAACACCCCCCAGATCCACATGAGAAGCGTGTGAACCATCACCACTGTCTTTTCACCTGACTGGACTGTTTTTCATATCTCATGTTCTGTAAAAGTGTCAGACTTTCTCAACTTCTGCCCATGTCCTGTGTGTGGATGCACGCATGCATGCATGTGTGTGTGTGTGTGTGTGTGTGTGTGTGTGTGTGTGTGTGTGTGTGTGTGTGTGTGTGTCTGTGTGTGTGTGTGTGTCTGTGTGCGCATGTGTGTGGTTGTGTGTGTGCGCATGCGTGTGTATGTGTATGCATGCATGCGTGCGTGTGACATGATTGATTTCCACTGTACGCAGCCAGTCTCTGATGTTTTATGTACCTTCTCAACAATAACTCAACTCGGCAATTTTCGCAGCACAGGAAAGTGCATACATGTATTCGAGTGTGAAGTAGAGTTCCCGACAATTGGTGGCGGGCAAAGGTGGATTAGTTTCATGGTTCAAAAAGGTATACTTAGCCCTCAAACAAATCATTTGTCCGCATGGATAATTTTTAGTCACGACATTCCACTGATGAATGTGACATGAAAATCGAGTTTGGAAAACTTTCACGACTTCGTTGTTGTGTGACGATGACAGCAGAATTTGTTCTCTCTATTGCTATTTTAAAATTGCTGTCTCCGCGTCGATTATTAGCCTTCAATAGAATACATTTCAAGGTTCTTATCAACGTCAGTCAGACTGACTTTTCCGCATGCATACAAACACCACCCCCGTCAAGGATCACGGTGCAGCTCCTTAGCGATGACAGGTGAGCAGATCAGACCCATGACAATGTGGTCAAAGACCAAAAAAACCCATTCAATGCATCCATTGTCTCCTCAATGCCAGCTCACGATTTCCCAAACGACCGTGGGCAAGAGTGCATAACCCCAGGAGTGTACAACTGTCTGCACAACCTCCATCTAGTGCTGCAATGGCAGAACTTCACATCACATGACATGGTTCAATAGGTTACGCTGGCAAACTGTGCAAAGTGACCGCAAGAGAGTTGAACCCGAAGCAGGGTTGCGTACAACCAAGAGTCCATAATCCCGGCCCAGCAGGGGATTATGGACTCTTGGTACAACTCTGTACCCTGTATCAATCAAGCACAGGGTCAAAATGATGTGTACGCGATGCGAAGTTCTGGTGTTGCAGACCCCATAGATAGTGGCACATTCTTGGGGGTTATGCAGTACTCTTGCCGTGGGCCATAGCACAGTCCAAAAATCGTTCCGCTGCCAAGGACTTGAACCACATGTGCCCGCTGTTTCTCTGTTGTGATCTAAGACCATCCCACTCTACCCGTCTGCTCAATATGAGAGATTTTCTGTGACTGAAAATAATCAAACCTACCTGTCATAGTGAGGTACATTCAGTGCCAGTTGCAGTGCAATGTGACCCATTACTTCATCACATGATCCTGTACAAAAGTATATGTCCCAGTAACACAGGAAAGATACAGTGAGATGACGCACCACCTGATCATGAGACAATCTGCTACCAGCAACTACCTGGTGCACCCCTAGTCTGAACGACCTCTTGCTTTCTTTGGAAAGCTAAAGTGTGCAGGCAGTACCCTGATTTCAAAGTCCATGGCAGGTCAGTCGCATGGTACTCAGGGTGAGTGGGGTGCTCGTTCGTGCCCGGTGTTACTTGCATCCACCGAGAATGACAACACGTGGTACATATACTATAGATATAGTCTTTATACTAATTATAAATAGGGTCACAGCGGTCTGTTACACTGGAGATGACAATAGATACGCGGGACGCCAAGCACCCATGTGACCGACTAAATCTCAGATAAATTGACAACATTAAAAAGGGAAAAAGGAAATACAGCAAGCCAGTATTGATATTACTGACTGTTTCGAACTGGCTCCAGACAAGACAAAAAGGCTGCTGCTTGTAGGAAAATGCACTGCGAGTAGGTAGTTGTACTTTGCAACTAACGGTATCGAATTGCCTTTTCCACCAGATTTCATTGACAGCTACATTTTAAGCACATGGTGACATGGATCCATCCATCGGTGACATGTGACCTGTACTTAAAATACAGTCAGACCTCCCTTATCCGGTCCTCTTTTATCCGGATCCCTCGCCATCCGGAAGAAAATAGCTGGTTACAGATTTACCGCATACGTGATGCATCCAACCTAACCAGTGTTCGATTATCCGGTTTCCTCGCCTATCCGGATATTTTTGTGGAAAACGGATGTGTGCGGCTAAGCTAGGTGTGACTGTATTCCCCGGTTTCACCATCATACATACAGTGTGGGTAGAATCTTACCCACACTGCCTGACTGTTGCAAACGGCCATCATCTGCCTCACAAACTACTCGATGCAAGAGATAAAACATTGAGCACTCAACAACAAATGGCATTGGGCAACTTGAGATGTCCAAGCAGGCGCGAAGCCTAAAAAGCTGCCCAATCCTTTCAGGCAGGGTGCGGACCCTTGTACAAGGCAACTTTCCTGCATTTATCGTACTTTCACCACGCAGGCGTACACGCGTACAAACTTTGCACGACTGCTTGCTGCCTTCGCGCATCCCCTTGCGCAACTGCGCAGGGTCAACGGTTACCTGTATGCTGCATGTAACATGTAGTCTGAATGCAGGCTTGAAAACATGTTGCCTTTTAGGTTTTATGTGATTTTGTACTGGATGTTCTATGCACGTAGTCTGTAGAGGGCCTTACTCTCGATTCGAAACATTGCCTGTTTGTCCTTGGAAGTAGCCTGTAGGAAAACATAACACCAAAGACGAGTCCTTTTCAATCATGACCCAATGCCCATCCATAATCCATAAGTGTACAAAACTGTTTGGGTTAGATGATAACCAAACATGCACACACACACACACACACACACACACACACACACACACACACACACACACACACACACACACACACACACACACACGCACACACACACACGCACACACACTAGCCAGTTGAACCGGAGATAAAGCCGACACCCGGACCAAGCGGCACTGCCATCACACACTGCACAAGCTCATCTTTGTGTGCTGATATCGCACGATCTAATGAGCATCCCATACGGCCATCGTATCTGGATGTAGCGCAATGCAGCAATGGGCACGGGAGCCTCAGAGACATAAATTGATGACGAACAAAATACAAAAAAACAACAACACTCTTATCCCATTCCCCACCTGCTGGTTGATAATGAGGACCTTTGGGCGCTTCTCCTTGGCACGGGCCATCATCCACAGGTCTTTGTAATGCCGTAGAACCTGTCAATAGAACAAAAACAGAAAATCTATGACCTGTCGGGGGATGCACATCATCGCAAGTTTGCAGATCTAAAAAAATGGACAAAGTATGAAGCGTGTAAGTTAGTCCACCCAGGAAAATAGCTGTAGCGGCAAGGTAAGATGCATCTGCAACAAAAGGAGGAGAACCTGAATTCAGGCCAGATATCAAAATCACACTGAACTTTTAAAAAAAATACTGGTATATGTACAACTACTCCTGAATTGGGACCCAACACAGCATTCAAATCTAACAAATCGGAAATAAAGGGTGTTACTGGTCTGGACTTGCAGAACATGTAGATGAACTTCAGATCTGGTGTACACACTTCCGGCAGACCTTTCTTTTGTGACCTTTGTTGTGATAAACCTTCCTCAAAACTGACTTTCATACATACTACTATGGGACACTGGACTAGTGTCACTAGGTCATCATGCATGCTCAAGACAGCAAGCACCACATGCAAGAACTACGGGCATACCTTCAGGCTTGAACCCAGTACAAGAATATGCGATGCACTGTGAGCATGTTCCAGTGCAGCGGCCCAGTTCAGTGGCCAAGCCAAGGATCCCCTCTCGCCGGGTAGTACGATAGTGTCATGTAGAGGACCGTAGCAGGCACTGCATGCACGACCAGTGGCATGCCGGTGACGTGCTGTTTTCCCAGTCACGTCGCATTCACGAATATATTGCGTTGGTGGCGAGCACTGCTTGCATACCTAGCGCAGTTGGGCATTAGACACACACGCATGCACGCACGTGCGCATGCACACACACACACACATGCACACACACAAACACACAGTAAGAACTGGTGCAGCTGCAGTTGAAATAACGCAGATATCACAGCACCGCACGAGGCGGTGTACACGGTAAAAAAAACACAAATGAAATGGTACAGCACTTACCTCTATATACATGTTGCCATGGATCTCAGATATTTGCTCCTGTACCACACCACTCCTGCGATGCAAGCCATCACAGTTCTGTGAGACAATGTGCTTCACCTACATGTACATTGTACACAGAAGACCAACACACCCAGCTCTAAACCGCTACTTGGTACTTGTAGATTGAAGCAAACTATAGACAGCTTGAGGATCACAGTGAAGACAGGGTCTCTTACAAGTTACAATGCACAGTTCATGCATGTCCTGTTCAAACAAGCTCCCTCGTCAGCTACTACACTTGAAAGAAAAGGTTGTACTTCGAAGTAACAGTTGGTGTGTAGTGGATGTGCAACAACATTTCATTATCAAAATTCCAACTCGAATACCTGTGCCAGTGAAAGAAGGAGCAACAGCTTGGCATTGACACTTCGCAGTAGGTGGGTGCAATAAGCAAGGCAACGCACGGCACAGGAAGAGATATCCACAACAAGCAAATGAAGCAAGGCACTCACCCTACCCGTCTTCAGCAGAGCAACAAGCACCATGTGTGTGAGAGTCGGGTTAGCAGCTGTCAAGTCACACGGGCTACAAGCGAGCACAAACCATCAACAACCACACACCCATGATTGATCAAAAAGACAGGCAGGGATTTGAACACACCGGGTCCCGGTGCTCAAGCCGAGTTACCGGGTGTATGAGCATGTATCTGACATGCTAACACACACGTGCACAGACCAGTTACACAAACGTGCACATGAATGCAGCAAATCAGCAACACCTCAGAGCTCATTAATCTTGGGTTTTCCACTTGCTTCCACAAGCCAATTTCCCCATTTAGAGAGCTGCATGAAAGATGGCCAACCCCTCCAAAGGCTTCTGCAGCCAGGAAAATTGTTAGTGGGATACACCAAAGTAAAGTAAGAGTGTCTATGTGTCATTTCTGATGTTGTTCAGATCGTCAAGGAAAGTGTCGCACCAGGGTATGACCAGATGCACTGCGGCAATATGATGGAGAGCGGCCAGACACTACAGGTTTTATCGAAAAACTAAACAGGGATCCGCCTGAACTGCTTCTCAACATTTCACTGGAAGCGCTTGGCCATCAAGATGATCCTCAGAGCGGAAGCTCATGGTCATCACACGCAGTTTAGTTACAGATGAAGAGATTTTGTGTGAAATCATGGAGTGGCCTGGCCACCATTTTATGCGAGCAGCAATAGACTACAGGGAACCATGAACATGGCTGAGGTCCTTTTACTAGTTTTAGCAGCTGGCAAATCAATTACACATACACACACACACACACACACACACACACACACACACACACACACACACACACACACACATGCACACACACACACACACACACACACACACACACACACACATGCACACATTCACTGCCCTACAAAAGAAAATACGTCCAATGATCTGCTTTGAGTTCAAAGTGCCTACCTGACTGCTTGGCCCTTGGCTGCAAGGGTATACACACCATTGGGACCTCTACACACAAATGCACACAACACCAAGATGTTATAGAGCAGCAATCCTGCAACCATTCACCACGTGCTATCCCATCCTGTACATGAGGGTTGGGTATTACATGTACTGTTAGGTATTCAAACTGCATGCCATGTGATTCAAACGCGCAATGAATAGTTTGTGTTCAATCAGCCCGACATCCATACACCAGTATACATGTATAGCATATATCACAACACATTCACAAGAAAGGCATGATTTCTAATAGTTTGGGTAGCAGCAACTATACACATGCCCCCTACCATACTACGTGACTTGCACATGCTGCATGTAGCCAGGCCAGTCTGATTGTATCATGAACTGACCAATTTATTTGCACCGCACAATGTGATGCAATAATAAAAACATACTCCAATGTGCCACAAACAGATCATTGTGCTCACCTGTAATCAGGAATAGCAGCTGCCTTTAGTAGCACAACATGCACATATACAGACACACAGAGACATACACATACCCACACATACATGCATGCACACACACACATACCCCCCCCCCCCCCACACACACACATGTCCACGCACACATACCACACACACATGTACACGCACACATGTACACATGCACACACACACACACACACACACACACACACACACACACACACACACACACACACACACACACACACATACACGCACACACACATGCACACACACACACACACACACACACACACACACATCACATTTCAGCGGCACTGGTCACTTTGTGAAACTGTGATCACTGCGATTCAGGTAAATCATGGTATCAGTCATCACCTATGTGACCGGACTCAGATGTCCACGGTGACCCATGCACATCCCACACGTTTGCGCCTAGGATAGTGGTCTTACCACAAACCAGGTGGTTGCTGAAACCAATTGTCCCACAAACCAGTTGGTCCTACAAGCCAGGTGGTTGCTGAAACCAGGCACTCTTAGTACTTACAGACCAGGTGGTTGCTGAAAGTAGGTGGTCTTTACAGATGAATTCCCCTGATTATTTAGATGATGGTCACGAGAAAACGTTCAGGCCAGGATGGTAGTTTATAATTATTGTTATGAGCTATGCATGATTCTTTTCAATGATATTCATTTTGTCAGTAAAACCTTACTCACCGTGCTTATTCCCGCTCCAGTGTACACTACTACATGAGGTGCACAGCGAAGTATATCCACAAGCTCACATACACTACTATCTGAGGACAAAGGAATGGCCTCGCTCGATTCTCTTTCATCCTCGACCTTCAAAGGGAGCTCAGTCGACAAGCTTGCCATGAGCGAAGCCACGCACAACCTCCATACCACTGATTTACTTCAGGAAACTTTCCTTACTTGTACTTCCAAAGCAGTGAATAGTTACAGCAGTAGAACCTGTTTACACCCAAACATGACTGTTTCGTTACGTAGTGCTTTCCTCCGGAAAATACTACTGTCTGATCCAAAAGTAACGTTCGTTTGAAATCGAAGTGTGAGATTTATGATGTCATCATTCCATCACCATTATGCAGAATGACGTGATGCAGACATTGAAAAAATTGAAAATCTCTGAATCAAGTCATATTCCACAAAAATACTTCAACTACATCTTCTTCAACTATGTTACTTAGTTCAAGTTCTTGGACAAGACGTCGATTGGCATGGCGTCAGGGGAATGTGTGGCACTTTAGAAGGTCTCTGGACGTAATTTTGGGTAAAGATAGCCCAGCATGACGTCGGTTGCGCAGCTCGAGGTGGAGACCGAGTCGGCGGCCCCCACTGGCCTCGAGTTCGTTTCAGTGAGTTCTGGCGATGCAACAATCCCTGAAGGGAGTATTGCAATTGACATTGACGATGAGAAACAGGACACTGGCTACAGCGGTGGTGTACGGAACAGATCACGGGAAGCTACATCTCAGTTTCTTTCCAAAAAGGGCTTCGGATGGATGCTTGAAGTTGATGATCAGGATGAAGATGAGAAACCACTTTTGTAAGTTGTTTCAAAAACGATTATTCACACCTCATTGTGTACACTACATGAGTTTGTTCCTATGGTCTAGTTCCTGTGCGTGCATGTGAATTTGGGATACCCAATCGAAAGACAGTATTAAGGAAAAAAATGACTGTGCACGCATGGTTTACAACCGTCAGGAGAAGGCAAGTACACGTGTACACCAGAAGCAAAATATAGACTATTGCAAATGTGTGGTTGTGTGCGTGTGTGCACGTATGCCAGCTAGCTACAAGGGAGTTGCTGCACCAACCTATTATGACCCGCCCGGAGCGGACAACGTCCCAGCTCTTGTGTCCTTTGCCTATTGTCCTGCACAGAGCCATATAGGTTGTATTGTTGTTGCTGCTGTGCATTCTGTTTTATATTTTCTTAGAGAAGAGCTGGACATTGATCTGAAGGACATTTATTACAAGCTACGCTGTGTGCTGCTTCCGCTGCCGTTCCTGGGCTTCAATCGTGCTGTTATCCGCGATGCTCCCGACTTCTGGGGCCCCCTGCTTGTTGTACTGGTCTATGCTATGGTATCTCTGTTTGGACAGCTAAGGGTAGGTCTTTCACACTTCTAGCACTGGTGCTTGTAGTTTCAATTTTTAAGATGCACTAACACCATGCAGAACAGCAGAGACCAAAAACTTTCTCGTGACTCCGAGTTTCGTGTTCAAACACCGATACACTATACACTCTACATGTACTTTGCAAAAGCTCGACTGTCCACATGATGACGCACCAGCCGAAGTCCAGCTCGCAGATTCGTTAAAATCAATAGCAGATACAACGTAATTGGTGGCAAGTGAAATGCAGACCGATCGACACGTTCAGCAGCTCCGCGAACCAGTTTTGATTGCACGTGCAATGCACGGGTACGTGTCTGCGTGGCATTCAGTACTACAAGTGTACATCGGTACAGACTTTAGTACGGACTGTGTGTACTCACCACATCTGTACTTGAAAGTTGAATTGGTGCTTAGTATTGCTATAGAGGATGTGTGTTTACATTGCCAGTTGAGGTGCGTTGGCAAAGGTAATTGCGGCACAGCGACTCACTAGCGACTCACGCCTTATACATGCGCCCAAAACACTTCCGCTGACTCACACTGTACTATATAGCACACCCATAAGCGGTTCTGCTGACTCACCGACTTGACATCATTCGCATAACCCTTCTGGTACGTGTATAAATTTTCTCTACCGTACTGGAAGACGATACCAGTACAGTCGCTTTCCTGTCGTATTTATATACATGTATGGCCTGGTAGCCTTTACCTTGTGATAATGTCCTCCTCTTTCTAATGTGTGTGTGTGGGCATGCGCGTGTGGGCGTGTGTGTGTGTATGTTCATCTGCAGGTTATATCGTGGATCGTCACGATCTGGATATTCGGTACCTATCTTCTCTTTCTACTGGCTAGAGTTCTGGGTGGCAGTGTAAGCTAGTGTTTAATGTACTCTCTCTCTGTCTCTCTCTCTCTCTCTCTCTCTCTCTCTCTCTCTCTCTCTCTCTCTCTCTCTCTCTCTCTTACTTGCTCACTTTCACTCCCCCTATGCATCCCCACCCCCACATCATGAGTGTTTAAATAGCAAATACAGATGTGTGTGTGTGTGTGTGTGTGTGTGTGTGTGTGTGTGTGTGTGTGTGTGTCCTTTCTTTCGCTGCACTGGCTCCACTACAGCCACTTCGTATGTCGAGCTCTCGATACTCAACGTTCATGCAATTGGTCTGTTCACTACATCATGTATGCTGTTGTCTTTTGTGTGCGTGTGTGTGTGTATGCGTGTGTGTGTGTGTGTGTGTGTGTGTGTGTGTGTGTGTGTGTGTGTGTGTGTGTGTGTGTGTGTGTGTGTGTGTGTGTTGTATACAGGTAAGTTTCTCACAGATGCTAGGTGTCATTGGCTATTCCCTACTACCGTTGATCATCATTGCAACAGTACTTCCATTGCTCCATCCTTTTCCACTGCTCTCCAGCTGCTCCAAGGTAGGTCATCTCTCGACGATTCTGGATTGTTGATTGTGTTACTTGTACATACTAGTACCGTTGGTCTTTATCTGTGTGATGTATTATGTATGCATCCTAGTAGCTACCATAACAAGTCCGTAACAAGTACCTGCCCGAATACATACACCCTTCATCCTTTTGGCTCTGTCTGTTGAAGTTAAGTCCAGCCCGATAAACATACTGCCCGAAATAAGTACCGGTATGGTTCGCACATTCAGCGATTAGCATGTACATCCACATGAAAAATGACTTCTTCACTACGCACAAGTCAGGTCCGAAAGTTGGTTCGTGCCCGAAAGTT
Source organism: Sycon ciliatum (assembly GCF_964019385.1). NCBI lineage: Eukaryota > Metazoa > Porifera > Calcarea > Leucosolenida > Sycettidae > Sycon > Sycon ciliatum. The sequence goes on from NC_088646.1 coordinate 19,430,834, forward strand.
AGAATCCACCCGATAGTTAGTGCGCGTCTGACCACTAAATTCGAAAGTAAATACCGGTACGTACTTATTTACGGACTTTTACGGTATTCCGGCTAACCCTGGTGCCTTGAGTAGATGTATGTGAGAAGGATAGAAGTCAAATGAAGTGGTGTTTCACCTGTGCTGGAGATAGCGGTATCTACGATATGTCTGCAAATCATAACTCGAGCTTTCGTGTATGTGTGTGTGCGTGCGTGTGTGTGTGTATGTGTGTGTGTGCGTGCGTGCGTGGGTGTATGTGTGTGTGTGCGTGCGTGCGTGGGTGTATGTGTGTGTGTGTGTGCATGTACATGTTCATGTTCAGGTATTTGGTGTTATCTGGTCTACGTACAGTGCCAGTTCGCTCCTAATCCAAGAAGAACTGCAACAGAAATCCTCACTTCTACTCTATCCGATCTTTCTTCTATTTGTCTACTTCTTCTCTTTGCATTCCGGTGCATAGCTGCGGCAGTAAGGATTGAGATGATCATTTTTGCAGTCTGTACTCCGCAGTATCATGGAATAATATATTGTTCGTTGGCCCAGCCACTTGAGGAAACTGCATTCACATGCTAGCTGTAAAGATAATAGTGCTTGCGCTGGTCGGCAGCCCGAATCTAAGCCTGGTCTGCAGCAAGGCCATGCTGCCCCTGTGCTCCGCTGCCTTTTGTCCGCCCTCCGAGATTCACCCGTGTACTCATTAATGCTAACACCACCATCTGCACCGCCGCCGTTTCCATGCTGGAGACCTGTCAGGTCTTGCTCCCCGTTTGAGTACACTGTACAGACTCCAACTTGTCACACACTACGACCTGCTGTGCAGGGAACTTTTGTTGATGCTTTCTTGTTTGTTTTTTTTGTTTTTTTTTTAATGACATTGTTTTGATAACATGATAACCTTTTGTTGACTAGACGAAAATCATTGGCAGCACTCTCGATTATAGCCGTTTCCAAATACATGTTGTGCTATGTTCGTGGCTGTCTCTAGCGTGTATACTCATTTTACTCAGATGATAATCTCCTCCAATAAAACACTAAGTGTCATGACATTATTACTTGTTGGGTGTGATGTGTTTTTAAAGTCTGCAAGTGGAAAAAAAGATCAGACCGACAGGAAAGCTGCTGCAGCGGCTGCATTGCGGTACAGTGTTTCTACTGCGAGTTCGGGGTTGGAGCCTGGCCATAGTTCTGTACCAACCAGGGGCTAGTAAAATATCATTACCGGATATGTGTATGAGGGGGCAAGATGGTATGGGGAGCGAGACTCCCTAATTCACATAGATACCTACTACGGTACAGCCAGCAATGTACTTGGACGTAAGCCAACAACCCTTCATACTGCCTTTTGATGGACATCAATGAACTACGAGTACATGGACGTGTCTCTTCCCCCTATAAACACACACATCCACTGTGACGTCAAAGCTCAAAACACATCGGTGACATTGTAGTGCCTGTCTGGGGCACAGCTTCACACATACACTACACATAATTATGTACACTGCATTGACAACAGAAGCTTGTCAGCGGATTTATTAGAGTTGCACACAGCGTTTGAAGCTAGCGTGATAAAAGGTCGCTCCAGAGTTTGCGATGATAAAAGATGTCTCCAGTCTCCAGTATAAACCCTCTACTCAGAGAGTACATAAAAGCCCAGTGCCCAACACTGAGTGGACTTGCATTCAGGGACATGGAGGGAGAACACCAACTGGTACGTTAACTTAAAGTCAGAAAAAGATAAGGAAAAAAACTTGGCATATATGTTCACAGCCACTATATTACACAGCCACACAGAGCAGCATCACTGTACAAAGTTGCAGATCCGGCGTTAAGCGAGTGGCTGCAAGATATCCATGCAGCCAGTACCTCCCAACGCTGGCAGACCGGCCACAATCCGAGCCGAGGGCGATATGAGATTGTCGGTGTCTCCGTTGACCGTCGCCTGGCGCAGGAAGTGCATTGTCGTCTCGAAGCTCATCTTCTGGAAGGGCGAGCGGTTGCTTTCGATGCCGATGCGATTGAACGGTCTGTAGGAACCTTCCACGGTCATGTAGTCACCGATGAGAGACAGATGCCGATAGTCCACTACAATACCGTACACCTTGAAGACGGCCGCAATTTCCTGTACAATATCACACGACACACAGCGCAGAGAGGAACCAAGTTTAGCAACAAGAGCAGTTCAAACTCATAATTATAATAACATTACAGTTCCACGGCCCTTGGAAGTTCCACCCGACCTATTCAGAGTTTGCGTGAAACCGCCAAACACTGTTCGGGCGCTGGAAGTACACAACAATCAGGTTTCACTTGGCACAACTGTAAAATCACGACTTTGAGGCAGATACAGTCAGGCTGCTGGTTTGCACATTGGAGTTGGGTTAGAGCTACAGTGCAGGTGTCATGTCGTTTAATTTTACCGTGATCTGTCCGTTTCGTGCCTACCTATCGCATTTTCGATTGCATATTACAGTATCTAGTTATAGTAGTGGACAGTCATTCATAACTCGTATCCATCTGGAAAGTATAGAGTTGTATTTCCTGCAGTGTGCAGCCGCACAATGCAATGAAGGCAGCAGGCCGCACGTCTGGCCCATATAAACGTGATCGAAGTCCATACTCCTGCTGCTTATAAACTCTAGGTACATGTAGTAGGTATATGCATCTGACACAGAAGTCGGAGCGGTTGCTTGCAATTCTGAGCTTCAAGCTGAGTGACCGTCAGGCAACATTAGTCTCTAATAGTAACCGATTTAACCCGCTGACTTAAAAAAAAATGAGGTTAATATCCATTATCCATACATGATTGTGTACAAACACTAATTTAATAGAGATCCCCGGCGAACTTCATGCTGCCAAGAGAACGACATAAACCATGCCGCCGCAAAAGTTCACGACAAGACAATGCGATTCGCACGACGAACTGAAAAGTAAAAAATTAGCCATCGCTATCGCAAGCCACCCCATCCCATTCGCATCACACTCCACTATTCCTTACCTTGACGAGTGCCTGGCGAGCTGCTTCAATACCATAGACTGCCGCAAGGGCGTGGATGTTGTTGGTATACAGCTTATTGATGTCAATGATGTCCGGGTAGTAGAACAACTCCTGTGACGCACCAGCAAACACACACAAACACACACACACACACACACACACACACACAAACCAGCAGAGGAGTTGCTCACAAGGCATATATGTACAGTGTACAACACATACAGCGTACAAGGTACGCGTCAAGGCGACTAACAGAAAAATGTCGCTGCAAACTCACCGGCAAGTTCACACCCTCCGTCTTGAGGCGCCACATGCCGTTTTCGCCAGCTTCTTTGCTCTCGTTGATAAAGCATCGCTGGATGCCAGGCACTTCATGCACGATGTACTGCAGAAACGAAACCAGACAAGAGATATTAAATGTTTTGGGAAAAGCAACGGTCACTCTTTGGCATATTTTTGCAGTGCTCTCCATAAACATCAATGTGACTTCAAAATTAGATGTACAGTGTAAGTACATACAACACTTCCTCTGACACAATGTCTGGCAAGAAAGGCAATAGGGCACATGCAGTGAAAGAAGTAGATTGGTGAATAGTAAGCATTTAGCACAGTAATACTTCTCCAGAAATTCATATGGATAGGGATCACGGAATACACTGACATGGTCAATGACAGAAAGGGGCAAATGATGTACCACCAGCAGCAGCAGCAGCAGCAGCAGTTCCCGTTTAGAAAACTTACCTTCCTAGACGTTCGTTCAATGATATCTGCGATCATGACCTTGCTGTACATGATAGGGAACTGAATATGGCCAGACGGATGGACGGACAAACAAACAGACAGACAGACAGATACACACAAACACACACACCATGTACATGTAGGTTCAAACAGGCATTGTGTCTCTCTGTGTCAGTGAATTAATGTGTTCCCTTCTCCAGTCCAGGAGATTCATGCACCACAGTCACCAATACTCATCAGCCATCACTCACAACCTTAAAACTATAGGAGAACAACTCGAGAGGTGAATGAGTGTGGTGTAGCTGAGGGGTGTTACATGTGCATCCCCCACCTCCACCACCACCCCCAACCCCTAATGCACACAGGCTTGTTAGCAGCAGCCAGCCCAGCACAGCCTGGCATGTGATGTAGAGTGTTAACATGAACACTTGATGTTGAACGTGCAAACTACTCACAGCAGGCTGGGCGAGAGCACTGCACAAGCAAGAAAACAGCCCCGTGCACATTCAGTGTGGTGGCCAACACATGAACACGCTGATTACCTTTAGAATGACCTCACACCAGAGGTTGTTCTTTGTGTCATAGCAGTAGTCTGTAACAGCTGAACTTCCTTGTGTAACACCCTGAACACAAAGTCAACAGTGGAAATAGTATAAATGAACAAACTGGTAGACTGTACTCAGCCCTTCTCACTATTTCACACACCGCTGGTAAAGACTCCCAACTACTCAACCACTATAGGTGAAGACCTTAGCAGAGACGGCGCAAACAGGCAATACGCACTGCCCCTGATACCATTTCCATCTTCACTCTCTCACAAAGGCATTGGATCTACGCATCAAAAAACCAATAGTTGACTGAAGACTGCTATAATATGAAAGAAATTTGGAGTAGCAACAATACACAATCATGACATGGTGCACTAGAAGCCTGGACCGTTCTTCTGACTGGATGTGTATTCGTCATACATGCACAATGGCCAGTCAAACAAGACCACACCAACACACCAACACACCAACACATTACACTGCAGTCAAGCAGACCATCATGATAGACACCCAGACTGACGGGCACAGCACCGGTGTGTATTGCATCACAGACATTCCCCAGGCCTTACCCGAACACGGAACTGAACATCTGTATCGGTCGATCGAGCTGCACAGCAACACCAGACAACAGAGTACTTCGGACATAGGACCTCTGAAAAATGTTTGTTAGGGACCATTCCTGCCACATTTCAAAGCTATTTGCCACTCACATTGAACATATTTGTGCTCTCTCACCGGGAACAAACTTGAGAAGTTCACAGTAGGTCTACCTGACTCCCAGTCTTTTTATAGCACACACCAAGTACTTCAAAGTGGCATCCCCACAGACCAATCATTCGTGAAAAAGCCACACACCTTCTTCGTTAGGTCACACCAAGCTAGTGAAAAGACCAGGATCACGCTCGATCACAAACAATAACCTGGTGTAAACTCAGACTGTGTGTCAATGCCCCTCCAGGGCTTCCACATTATCATCGACAGCAGCAACAGCAGCAGCAGCAACAGCAGCAGCAGCAGCACAACCCCTAGGTACAACGAGAACAAGCCAATATCTTACCTCTTGCTCCTGGAGTTGAAGGATGATGAGGCACACCATTAGTGTTACCTAAACACAGGGCAAATTAAAAGTAAATGCGACAAAGAAAGCAGAAAGAAAGAAGATTAGAAGCAGCCAGAGCCCAATTCCCGACTATGAATTCAACTCAAATTGCCAGCACCGCACATCCAAGTTGCAACAGAATCGAAAACCGCTACAACAGTACATGCACGTAGCCTGTAACTTCTTGCCATGGTTGGGACATGCTGTCCTCTGTCCTACACTCGCCACAGTACTTTGTCACTGGCTCCCTCAGCCATGAGTTAATCGGAGAAAAATACAAAAGCAAATAGTCTTACCACTGTTATCACTCTCATCTCCGGAACCACCACCAGCTGCCGAGGCTTCAGATTTGACGTGGGCAGCATCACTGTCTGAGTCCGAATCCGAATCCGAATACATGATCTCCTCATCGTCATCATCATCGTCGTAAGACACTTGCTGCAAATCGGAAATCAAAGGCCAAACACAATGTTATGTACAACACGATACAGGTTACAATGTGGCAGAGATGTGGGCCTAACGGTTTGAAATTATTTTCGGGTGGCTGGACCACACTTTTGAAACACACTGCAGTACGCCATGAATTGGAATTACTGCAAAAGGTAGAAAACACTATTACAATGGTCGTACGCAGGAGATGCTTTGGAGGAAATCGCATGGCGAACCATTTTTTCTCGGACTGCCCATTATACATGAACTAAGAGTAGTACATGTAACTAGATATGTATAAATAAATAAGCAAATTTGCCTGTTCATTAACCAACTCTAAATTTGCCTGTTCATTAACCAACTCTAAATTTGCCTGTTCATTAACCAACTCTAAATTTGCCTGTTCGTTAATCAACTCTAAATGAAACAAACAACAACAACATAGTCGAGGCATGGCCTGCAGTGCTAGCAGTCTTTGAGCCTAGCACACGGAGTGAGCTGTCTCATGCACACGCACAACCCGAGAGTTGCTAGCTGCGCTCACCTGCTTCTTGCGCGCGTGCAGTTTCGCACTGGATGCATCGGCACCCTCCTCGTCAACGTCCGATAGCAATTCATCTGCAGCGGATGCCAAGCACAGCACAGCACACAAGGTTACGGTGGTGACGTCAGTTGTGTGTGTTTCTGTACTATATAGAGCCAACAGCCGTGTGCTTGCAGCAAGAGTGCACAACTAACAAAAGTGTGCAAATCCCTATTTGATACTGTTCAAACTAACACATGTGATACATTGACACCCAGTACAAATGTCGCAAATCACTTGTGCGAGGAGCATTGCACCACAAAAATGGCGTCAACTTGAAATTCTGTCGGGACAGCACGGTATGCGGGAGTTGCACACTCTGGGGGGGGGGTATGCACTCTTGCTTGCATCAAGAGTTCATAAATTAGATCTGAAGCAGCACAGTTCGTGCACTACGTCACGCTGACGAGGTTAGCCAAGCCGCGGCTTGCGTACAGCCCAGATTTCTGTTTTTCACAGCCCCGAAATCAGGCAAGTTTGCATGATTTTAGACGTCCTGTCTTAGGATTTCTGTGTTTTTGTGTGACCGCGTACGCTCTGTACATCCGCTGTCAAGTAAATTCACCAGGCTATCGGTGCGAAACACCCAAATCAGCACAAACTCAGTGACCTGCACCACCGCGACTGGCTGCGCAACTTTTCACCGTACACATGACTATAATACCATGCCGGCAAAAAACGACGCACTGCACGGATTACGCTCCCACAGGAACCATCCTGAGTTGCGCACTCTGGTTTATGTACTCTTGCTTGTATGCATTATAGATTCAGACGTAAGAATGCATTGCTTGGAGTTTTGTAATATAATTCTCGGTTGGGAAAAGTTAGATTAGGCATGTACATGTACATGTACATGTTGATGTCGTATTCCATTGGATAAAAGCAAATGTACACTATCAAAAGTGGTGATGAAGAACACAATTGTTATAACCATATGTACATGGTTTTGGGGTCCCACTTTGATTGCTAACTGCTAGTATCATATCCATACCTGGTTCGCTGTCAGGGCCGTTCTCATCTGTTGTTCGCGGCCGGTGGACGATTTCAGGAACGACGGCTGTGCTCTCTTCCCTGTGCAGCGTGGCAAAGAAACAGCACACTCACATTACGCCTACAGTGCCGCCACTGCTGAATCCCGCACTCACGGCGACCATCCAAGACTAGTCGGATACTACTGGCTCGAGTCCGACATGTGAAATAGGGAGATCAATGAATTTTTTTATAAATACTTCAAGTAAATGCATATGACCAGAATAGATGATAATTATGCCAATTAACGTGCAAATAGACTTGGGAGGGCATTGCACACCAGTTGCATGCAAACCATACTACAATGTGTACACTGTAGGTCCTGAGCTAGCTCTGCAGGAACAAACTACTCTGCAATGCCGTCCCCTGTCTAGTTGCACATTATTTCGCATATCATCTATTGACTGCAGTAGTTGTCATATTCACCGTCTGAACGCCAAGCTCTACAGTGACCAGGCAAAGCAGCTGCACTCACCTGGCTTTCTGCATCTTCTTGATCACCCTGCGAATGTTGGCAACCAGCAGGCGGAAGAAGCGGGCCTCGGTGGACTGCAGCACCAGGTCCGGCGTGACACTGAACTCATCCTGAGAGCAGAACAAAAAAAAACACACACACACACAAGTAAACTAGCAGTCATTGTGCGCGCTCGATTACACACAATTCCGTCCATGCTAGAAATCCATACGAAGCATACACTGTGCTGTTACACAGAACTCTTCGTCCGAATCCACGGAATCTAATTCCGCCCAATAGGAAGTGAAGGCGGAGTTCCTAGTTTTCCCGCCAGAAGTGACGAAGTTGATGTACGCTTTTTTTGACACCTGACAGTGTGTGCTCGCTGCATGTATACTGCGGATTGTCACAAAGAGCTGTACATTCGATCTCTTTCCACGATTCGTCAAGTGGGTTGTGAGTACAGAATTCACGACAAGTTCCAGTCATTCGTTTACGTGTCCGTAATCCGCTCGTCACGGTCATCCGAGAATTTTCAAACCTGGATCCAGAATGTGTAGCCGAAAGCGTCCAGTGTAACTACATGACTTGTATAGACAACACACTGCCATAAAGACCCAGTAAGTTTATAGATGCACAAAGAATAGAGGCAAACACACGCCAACAAAGAGTCCATATGTGGCAACATGGTACTGTTGGCAGTTCCAGTGGCAACGAACAGAGCACAACCCAACATTTTCAATTCTGGTCATGTTCTTTCAGTTCGACGCATTACTGACAAGCGCCGTGCAACACATAGCTGCAAATAGGGCCTACCTTGTACGCTTCATGCGGTAAGAAACTGAGCCGTATCCGGTACTGTCGTAACCTGAACGTCAGACACAGAAACAATCTGTAACTCAGTCACCAAGGAAAACTGTGAAGGTAAGCAGATGCAAAGGAATGAGCCATACAGAGACAGAGAGAGAGAGAGGGAGAAAGAGAGAGAGAGAGAGAGAGAGAGAGAGAGAGAGAGAGAGAGAGAGAGAGAGAGAGAGAGAGAGAGAGAGAGAGAGAGAGAGAGAGAGAGAGAGAGAGAGAGAGAGAGAGAGAGAGAGAGAGAGAGAGAGAGAGAGAGAGAGAGAGAGAGAGAGAGAGAGAGAGAGAGAGAGAGAGAGAGAGAGAGAGAGAGAGAGAGAACGAGAGAGAGAGAAAGAGAGAGAGAGAGAGAGAGAGAGAGAGAGAGAGAGAGAGAGAGAGAGAGAGAGAGAGAGAGAGAGAGAGAGAGAGAGGGAGACGTACCATAGCACTGAGTAAGAGTGGCGAGACTTCCTGCACCTTCATGCATAGAAAGTGTTCTAGAGCAGACCTGCCCTTTCCCAATCACTCTGCAATCATGTAACTCGATAAAGACCAGGTCTGATCTGAAACACTTTCTATATCATAGCACGTGACAAAGAGGAAACCCTATCCTAACCCTACCCTCTCTAGCAGACTAAATACAAGCAAAATCCAGCAAAACAAGCAACACATACCGATTACCGCCAGCAGGCGATTCGCAGAGCGTTTCGAAGATCTCGGCCTTCTCCAACACCTTTTGATCACAAGCAAGCAAGCCCAGCACACCATTTCGTCAATCCACAGTCACAAATAACAGTACGTTTATATGTGCGTTACATGTAGACAATCCAAACTACTACTAGTACACCTGCACACCAGTAGGTCAAGACCCACAAATCAAACAAGCACTGCACGGTAATCGCATCAAATATGTCTAAGTCAATCTGACACCACTGCGGTAAATCTGTATGCTAGCATCAGCAGAGCCATCACGACCATACCTGAGACAAAAGAACTCTTGTGAATCTTTTCTTCAGGAACTGTGAGTCGTCAGCTGCATCAGGTCCACGTGCTCGCAACGGCACATCCATAGCCGGTGTCTTGATGTTGGCACTAGCCACCATCAAGATCTCACTGAGAACAGAAGAGGAAGAAGAGATTGCAAGTAAATAACCGTGCAGGATTCACCGGGATACACAGACTGCCTAGATTATGGTGGTTGCGGTGGTGGAGGTTACTGTAAACCGTGAAATTATTGCGTTGGTCTAATTCCTGCGAAATTCGCGACCGCGTGGAAATCGCGAAATTTAGACAGCGCGAAAAGGAGATCCATGAAAGATTTAGCAAGAATGCCACAGGTTTAGCAAGAATGCCACTCTGCAATCGCAAAGTTAAAACCTCGCAAACCTGTCCGGATTCTGAAAACGCGAACTAAAAACGCCGCGAAAATTTCACGCTTTACAGTAGTGATACTTGACAGGTCATCTGTCTGGAACTCGACCCCCAAACACATGACTACATGTATACGAATAGACAAACCTATCTTCACAAGTGTGATATAATCATGTAATACTGTCTAACCCAGTATCAGGGAATATACGGAACAAGAAAAGGAAGTGCAGAAGCTCGTAAACACCGCAAAACAAATTTGCTGCGAGGCGGGATACAATCACATGCAAAATAATAATGGTACCAATTTAAAAAATTGGCGCCACTATGAGATTATGAGCGAAGCACTGCATACTACATTGATTTATATATAAAAACAGAAATCAATACAGTACGCAGTGCGTTACTACTCGTGTGCTGGTTGCTCAGGAATGGACGGAGAGTGCCGTCCGTGCGTTGTACGTACCGAAGACGAGGAATACCGAGTGTGACGTTCATTTCTCCACGACCAGCAAAATGAAACGTGTTCAGCGTCATCTGCGTGGACGGCTCGCCAATGGACTGTACAGCACACAGAAAGTGCGAGCAAGACAGTGGCACAAGACGAAGCAGAAACACAGGCCAGGTATAACTTTAGCTGGATTTAATATCACAATAATTATAAAATAAACCTTCCTCTAGGATGTGCGTGCATGTGCATGCATGGGTGTGCATGTAAACACTAGCACACATCTTTCGTCCAGCAAGAGCACGGACTACAGTCAGGGTAGACACGCCTTGGCAGACAATTCACGATAGGGCTTCCCTGTACTACACCAACCCGCCATTGTTTACCATGTTCTACTAACTTGTCATCAGAGAGTTAGCCACTCTGCAGGAAAAGAGGAACTCAAGGCCTTCAGAGCTTCCAGACAGAACTGGGCTAGGCACAAAGGGAGTGGGGAGATGGATCTACAGCTACATGTACACGCAGATGACGTGTTTGTGATCGATCACGACATCAGCACTGACCTGGGCAGCGAGAAGACCCACACATTCACCAGGCTCCGCGAGGGACTGAATGTACTTCAGGTTGACCAACGCTTTGAGTTGATCTGCAGTGGGTGTGCTCCTTTCATCAGTTCTATCACAATCACAACAGCAAAAAAAAGAAAAGAAACAGAGAGGTGTGCCGTCTCATTCAATACTTCAAAGAACCTTAAAAAAATCAGTTGTTCTTTCACTTTAAGTCACTTCCAGGAGAGGTAATAGAATGCCCGAGAGAGAGAGAGAGAGAGAGAGAGAGAGAGAGAGAGAGAGAGAGAGAGAGAGAGAGAGAGAGAGAGAGAGAGAGAGAGAGAGAGAGAGAGAGAGAGAGAGAGACTACATTGAGCACCAACATGCATAACACGGCAGTGGCGATAGTGTAGAAGCTTCTTCTGTACAGGAAGAACCACCCAGTCAGTCAGCTTACGTTGAACTATCCGACTGTAAGCTTTCGAGTGAGTCGGTTGTCTCTCCGTGACTGAGGTGACCCTTGGCGACGGACTCGTTCACGTACTGATCGATGACATGCTCCAGCTTCTCACACACAGAGCCATAGTAGTGGTCGGGTCGCAGTACGGATAGAGCTGGGTCGGGGAACGGCACGGCTCTCTTGCGATATCTGAAAGCAACGTAACAAACAAAAAAACTCACGAGTCAGACCTTCTACAGTCATGCAATATTATAAGCGCATCATTACGCTTGGTTCCCTACAGGCAAAGATAGCAACCAGCTTAAGCACCCCTTGACAGAGAGATTCATGCCAACTAAGAAGCACAGAAAAGATCAACTGTTGCCATCACGTGCAATGGAGCAAATTGGATACACAGGCATTTCTATAGCATTTTTGGTGAAAAAAGAAGTCCTCGCCAGATACAGTCATTATCCTGAGCACATTGTCCGTTTGGTATGACACGATCCCAAGATAGCTGCGCTCACACAGATAGTCACCCGCGGCCAAGTCAATAATTCCCTTTCTTTACCCATTGTGCAAGCTCAAGCTGGATACAAATCTATTTCACTCCTTGGCGCTGACCGATTTAATGCGCTTCCCGAATCCCTACGCACAAATCATATCCCCAATTCATTTCGCCAGGAACTTAACAAATTCATTCATCTAGGGCACCCTGTAAGAAGACCTTAGGGTCTGTTGGGAATGGCCAAGTAAAATAATAAAAATTATAAAATACAATACAATACAATAGCTGACAGTGCTATGACTGCTACGGGGTCTCAGTGGGTAACTGAACATGCACACTAACCACTGTGGCAAAAATAATGTTAATGCTTACTTCTCTCTCTGTGCCTCATCCAGCTCAGACCAGCGTGACAAGAGAGCGGAGGAAGTCAATGACCGGCCAGTGACTTGGTCGTCCCTACTGAGAGTGCTGGGATCGACGAGGTGTTCGTGCTTGCGGCAGAACGCGAGGAAGGGCGATGCTGCGACACGGCGGTGCTGCATGCTGCACAGGGGGTCTGCACCCTTTTGCGTGCAGCGATCGATCTAGTAACAACATGGCCGTGAAGAAAACACTAGTCAATCAACAGGAAATACTACAAGAAATACCAACACCTGGAATGATACGGATAATGCATCGCACTACGTACCAAAATAGAGAGAGGAGAGAGAGAGAGAGAGAGAGAGAGAGAGAGAGAGAGAGAGAGAGAGAGAGAGAGAGGAGAGAGAGAAGTACGGTCATACCTTCCTCTTGTACTTAGATGCTTTGGACAAGTTCAGAGAGTTCAGTGCTGCGCCAACATCACACTGCTCGCGGAAAGCCTAAAAAAAAGAAGACAAAAAAAATGAAGAATGGACAAGTGAATATCTATCAGAGACCCGAAGACCTGCATGTGGACGACACAGTTTGCATAGACTTCGGCAGTAGCTGGCTACAGACAGTGCTAGCACAGCAAATACATAACAGGGGGAATAACTGCTCTGTGACAACCATACAGCATGATTGCGTGATAAACAGATGACACCCGTACCTGGAAGTTGTCAACAACAAACGGCAGCTGCTTCTTGGAGAGAAACTGTGTCTTGACGATGTCCAGCGAGTCTTCACCATAGTTGAACTGAACAACAGTGCCGTCACAATCACGAACCTAAGCAGTACCAACGCCAAAGGGACGCATCGTCAGAATATTATCACATGCCCAGGATAGTAAAACTTCTTTAGGACGAACACCAAGGGACAATGGTATTTGTTCTCAATAACGAGTTGTTCTTATCCATACCGTATTTTACACCCAGCGAATACATAGTGATTTATCCAATTGAGGTATGAATACCAGTTCTTCTAGAGAAAATGCTTGTCTAATCATTGTTCTTCTTAACGGAGTTTCACCGTGACTGCAACCATCACACACTTAGATTAGTCACCAATCAATCCATCGATCAAGGATCTGTTTGCCCGAAAGAACACGCTCATTTAGGCAAAAAGTGGATATTCATCGAAGCGTATTGATACAGGTGCATCAAGTCAGCCAGCCACTCACAGTCAAGTCGTAGTTGACCTGCAACGACTCCAAATGCTTGATGAGGCAGCGCTGCAGGTAACCGCTACGGCTGGTTTTCACAGCAGTATCGACGAGACCCTAAGCAGATACACAAATATGCACAAGTACAAGTAAGATGCAATTCATGAGGAAGAGTGAGAAGTCAGCATATTGACGTTACTACTGTATTGCCACACAATTCAAATCAAAATAAATACCCCGACAAATGTTACATTTCTATTGTCGGCGACAATAGAAATGCAACATCACACCGAGGGTTTCCGCCTTAGATTACCCATTGAACAAGAATGATAAGCTTCTTCGCACGAATAATAAATACTGATACAGCACGCATATAGTAAGTTCATATGAAAGATCAGATAAGGGTCATGCGTCTGTCGACAATGCTGAGCCAGTGTATTCTGCCTGAGGCAAGTTGCTTAGCGACAATGCTGAGCCAGTGTATTCTGCCTGAGGCAAGTTGCTTTGCGACAATGCTGAGCCAGTGTATTCTGCCTGAGGCAAGTTGCTTTGCGACAATGCTGAGCCAGTGTATTCTGCCTGCGGCAAGTTGCTCTTCGCTACCAAAGGAGACATGTGTGCACACACGAATAAGTCTATCTACAGCTAGCAGAGTACGATGAGATGCAGAGTTCTATCTTGCAGAGTTCTATCTTGCAGAGTTCTAATCGAATGCACAAGCAATGTCTGTCTTTGCAGTGCACAGTGATGCCTGGAGATGAAAGATCTTTTAGATCAATCACACACAATTCGTTCCTCACCTCTCTGCCGGCCATACAATGGAAGAAGTACTCCTGCGGCTGGATTCCGGTCAAAAAACGGCCATCGATGAATCCACCGGCACGCGGGCTCGGATCATACGGCTGAAAGCTGGGCAGTGAACGGCCACTGGGCATGAGCGGAGGCCGGTGACCTTCCAACTCAATCTGTCCCAGCAGACAGGAGATCTGCATGCAGTTGACCTGATCAGAGCAATGGTAGACAAACGTGGACAACACACATCATGAGGGTTGTGCACGATTCGAAAGTCTGATTCACATGAAAAGTTCAAAACCTTTAAGTCAGTACCAGAAAATCCCTACAAATCACTCGGTTCCATGCGAAACTAGGTCAACAAAAAGTGTTGGGCTGCATCAAGCGGTGATCAGTGACAAGTGCGTTGTCGCAATTTCCCCACTCTGTCTGTAGTCGGTGTACTACATGTACTTGCGGTGCAAAACCAAGACCAGCATTATGATAGCATTGTGTTTATCAACAAAAGGTCATGGAATGGTTAAATGTAAGTGAGATGTACAGGTGAATTGGGCATGCTTGCTCCCATTGACTAATCCCAATTAACCACCCCATGCTTCACCCCATTCCATACCCCATGCTTGATCCCGATTTCCCACCCATGTTTGGGCTGAGTGTCTACTCACAGTGTGTATTTAAAAGACCACTGGGCTTGAAAGAGATTGTATCAAAAATCGAAATTACACCATTAAATTAGCCTGCTGGGTTTGTATGGAACCATGGCGTGTAACTTAAGTGGTACAGGAATGATGAGTGGGCTCCTCGCCCATAAGCCAGTCCCGATCGCTGGGCCACGCTATTGTAGCTATGCACAGGAAAGCACTCCAAAACATGTGTCTACCCATACATACAGAATCAAAGTGGAATCAAAGTTCATAATTATCGTACTGCCACTTTCGGGATTATGACGTACCACTGGCAAGCCCCATGGCTCACATGTGCAATTCTTGTCATTTCCACTGCCACTACTACCGGCAACTAGTACATTGTACAGGCACATGTTACTGTTTGTCCACTTACCATTGAACCTTTAGCACCGGACTGTACCATCAACTGCAAGGAGTTGTACGGAAAGCGTCTCACCAGGCCATCAGGTATGCACAGCCTAGAAGACAGCAGCGTACGAGCAGACAACAGCAGTACAGGACAGAGTGCAGCACGGCCTTGTCAGTGGTTTTCGGAGTCAAGCATAACGCACAGCCCTACCATAGAAAATTCAAAAACGTTTCGGGTATATTGAGGTTGCCCGCAGGATTTCCGTGTAATCTAACCTCTTCCATTGCAATGCCGACACCATGGACAATGTATGGCGAGAGGCAAAAGGCAAATGTTCTGCAACGCCATGAGTATCCCATAGCACCCTATCACCATTCTTACTTGTTGATGAGGTTGGTGGCCTCGTCAGTGCGCCGTTTCATTGCGTAGTCCACCACGTGGAGACCATCCTGCTTTCGATGAGCCGCTTCGTGTTTGGCCTGCGCCACTTCTGCACGGACCAGAAAATGACAATATAGCTGCTTTAATGGTTTAATGCCAAACAGAATGTATATAGACCAGCTAAGATCTGTCAGCTCAACAAATACAGTCATAATGCATGCGCAGAGCACCTTTCGCAGAGCATAACTTGCTACAGTCAGGCCTCGCTTATCCGGTCCTCTTCTATCCGGATCCCTCGCCATCCACAAGAAAATTGTTGGTTACCGATTTAGAGCATATGCCATGCATGCATACAGTATGTGTGTTCGACTATCAGGTTCCCTCGCCTTTCCGGATATGTACTACAGTGTGAAAGGTTAAATCGCTTCAACCAATACCCACAACTCGTACAACAGTTTCTCACTCTCTTACCATCGTCTGCATCTTGCTCCAGTCCCATTGCCTGAAAAAGAAAGCCGTGACAGGCAAAAACAGAAAACCAAACACTGCATGATACCAGTGTATGTGTGTGTTGTGTTGTGTGTGTGTGTGCATGTGGGTAGGCGTTGGGGAGGGAGGAAGGAAAAGAAACGCTTACAGCAGCCTATGAGCCCAGTTGAAACACGTCAAGGTCCAGACTGCGCAATATGCAAACAGTTGGTGTGCCAGATCACACATCCACAAACAGACAGCAAGGGTCAAGTAGGGCCCACAAGAAAAGGTGAGCATTTCGCTTTCCCTGAAGACCAGGAAAGACGGATTCTCTGGAGCTTTATTTAGCATAGTTGCAGTAAATTAATCTAGTCCTTGGTGGGGCTTGGTGCAAAGACTAACAGTAATTAGAATTTGAAACTCGGGTATTGAGCCAATAATAAAAGTAGAAAGGAAAAGGACATATGGAAACGAGTTAAGAGTAACTCTCCACCACTGTAACTAGATACTATATCCAGTCAGAAAGTGCAACAACTAGGCACAAAACTGACAGAGTACTGAGACATTTGACGTCCTGACACCTAGCTTCAACACATCTCCGTGTCAGGACGTCGAATGTCTCAGTACTCTGTCAGTTTTGTGCCTAGTTGTTGCACTTTCTGACTGTATATAGTATCTAGTTACAGTGGTGGAGAGTTACTCTTAACTCGTTTCCATATGTCCTTTTCCTTTCTACTAGTAATTAGAATGGCACTATTAAGACTAAAAAAGACTATTTTAAAAGACTAAGCGGTTCCAAGATACTAACATGAAAGGCAAGAAGAGAATTGAAGTGAACATGCTTAGCCCATAGCTGTGACAGCAGTAACATGACGTGGATTTTGATAAAAGTTATCACATTATTAAAGCTTACCTCCCGAATGACCTCACCACCACACTGTGCCATCTGGGCCATGGCGTCCTGCCGTTTCCTGTTTGCCTGAGCATGGTGTAGGACATGGGCGAAGAATATAATAGTCGAGCAAATGAAACTGTGATTATCATGCACACACACAAATGCACCTACTCACACATCACATGTGCCGGTATACACACACACATACATTCAACACACACACACAGACACACACACACAGACGTGCGCGCTTGCCTTAAAAACATCAGACGTACGCGGACAAGACGCTCTCAGCAGCTACACAATCACAGTGACAGTCAACAGCAGTCACAAATACCAAAAATGCAAAAATATAAACGCACCCTCTTCTTGACAAGGATATCTTCGACACCGAGTGTAAAGCCATAATGAAGCTGCAGGAACGTAGAGAATAGCTTTCCCAGGCAAGACAGGAGAAGGCTGGATATACTTCCACCATACACCTACGTCACAAGCAAGGCAAAAGACAACAGAAAGTAAGTCTCGGGAATTCATGTAAGCCGGCATCCTCAGAGATAACCACCCACAACAAATCGCACAACACATCATGAATCATAATCTCCGACAAAAAAAAGAAGTGAAAAAAAATACATCCGTCAACCAGGAGTAGATTACCTCGAAGCAGGCATGTACCAAACTGTAGGCTGTGCTTCCAAAGTGTGCCTTGTCCAGGACACCACATAGTAACTCTCCTTGACGAATGATAACCTGAAATCAATACCAAGCGACCAAACAACAGATCAGGTGCGAAGAGTACAAGCACACACATACACACACGCATGCACACATGCACGCACACACACACGCATGCGCGCGCTTGCGCACACACAATCTAAAAAATCCCAGCTGACTCACTTTCCATATGGGATGAATCTTCAGACGTATAGTACTATAGCTGTAACGACAGCTTTATATCTGCGGAGTTCGGAAAGGATCACAGAAACTACTGCATGTACTACGACTTAAGCCTCCTTCTATTCACTGGTGGAAATCTAGGAAGACATCAGTGTGGCCACATATTCCAATGCCTTCCCAACTAAGCAAGACATCATAGGAGCACTGACCTCAGATTCAGACATTTCATTTTCCTGCAGAACCTGCATGAATGCTCTGCGTGGTTTCCGATTCTTCCATGCCTGCAAGAAGACACACACACACACACACACACACACACACACACACACACACACACACACACACACACACACACACACACACACACATACTTGTACTTGTTGCTCACTGCCAAAACTGGTCATGTGGGTCTCCCCGGGAGAGGGGAGAGAGACTCAAAAGGAATCTTGGAAAGATGACTCAATTGGCTATTGAACCGCCCAACGGCCGACACCCCCTGAAATCCCCAAAACTCTGGGTGGACTTGAAAATGATCCCACTTATGGGCTCACCACACCTCAGTAAGTGGGGACACACATACACACACACACACACACACACACACACACACACACACACACACACACACACACACACACACACACACACACACACACACACACACACACACACACACACACACACACACACACACACACAGGCAGACAGAGACACACACATATACACAGACATACACGGGCACAAAGACCCAAGCACAGGTACACACACACACGCACGCACACACACATGCACACACAAATCCACATAAGCACACAGAACAAGTCAAGTACATCACCTCATACATGTATTGTGGGAAGGTCAAGCTAGCTTCCCATTTCGCATACTGCTACAGGCATGCTAAATTATCTTCCCAATAGCCATCACAACACGATACGTAGTCTACTCCCACACCCGTATTCAAAAGCACTCCCCAGTCTACATCCAGCATAGTGCCCATCAGAATTAATCAGATAGCAACTTTCCAAAGAGACCACAACATGCAGCACAATGGATCTGGCAAGAGCAAGCACCAAACACAAGGAGGCAATAGAATAAAACAGCACGCAGATTGTAATTTCACTCCTGCCATACAAAAGGAAACTTGAAAACAACAGCATCGTACCTTGTCAGCGATCTTGGCTTTACCGCCGAGGTTCAGTAATGCTCTATCCTTGGGTGTGATGTTCAGAAGTAATGTAGATACAATCTGCACACACAGAACACACAGAACACACAGGACACATAGAACACACAACAAGACTGAAGAGTGAGATCAACCCAATAAGGTCAAAGAAACACGCAGATATAAAACAAGACATGAATATGATTGGTCAATAACGCGTTTGATAAGCTACTGGATTCTCTCTTTCTCTCTCTCCCCTCCCTTCCTCCCACTCTCTCTCTCTCTCTCTCTCTCTCTCTCTCTCTCTCTCTCTCTCTCTCCTCCCACTCTCTCTCTCCCTCCCTCCCTCTCCCTGACACACACACACACACACACACACACACTTTCTCTCACCTGCTTGCCAGACCAAAGCTGTTTGGGCTTCATGATGCATGGCGGAAGAAGGCGTACATGGCCGACACTGCGAGGCAACGCCCGGAACACCAGCTGATGGTACTCGTCCCTGCAGAGAAGCACAGAAATGTATTCGTCTAGTCAGAAGACCATAGCAGGGTTGTGTACCAGGAACACAAAACTACATTGTCAACAGTCCTACACTTACGTCAAGATAAGACAGGTGTCTAAATTGTTTCAAATCTTTATTCTCATGATGTTGATGTTGTTGCTATTGAAGTGAGGAGTCTACAATAAGTAGCCTTTAGCCCATCCGTTCCACCGACAAGCCATCCAAAGCAACCAAACCATTGCTCATAAGTGCGGTGGCCGTCTGTGTGTGTTTGTAAAATACCTGCGCTCTCCCAAATATCTAGACTCGGATGGAGAGCCAAGGATTAATTTGCACGCACAGTAAAACCTGTCAAGGCGACCACTCTGATAAGGCGACCACCTGCCTCAGAAGACCACTGTAACCAGGACCGAGGGATGCTATTTGCAGTCAAACAACCCTGGA
Source organism: Sycon ciliatum (assembly GCF_964019385.1). Classification (NCBI taxonomy): domain Eukaryota; kingdom Metazoa; phylum Porifera; class Calcarea; order Leucosolenida; family Sycettidae; genus Sycon; species Sycon ciliatum. The sequence continues at coordinate 19,451,024 of NC_088646.1, forward strand.
TAAGGAGACCACCTGGCAACAGAGACCACATTTTGAAGGTCCCTTGAGCGGTCGCCTTAGACAGGTTTCACTGTAGTACTTACCGGGAGAAAAAGCGGCCACGGATTGTCATCATAACGCCAGCAACCATGTGATCCTGGATGAGACCACTGAGCGGTGAACCATCCTTGGGCACCAGGTACTGATGACTTGTAGCAGCTAGGCAAGCAAAGTGACAGAAGCAGCAAATAACAAAGACAAGCAGCAGCAGCAGGAGCGGCAATACAGTACACTAGTAAATATACTGACGTAGCGTAAAAAAGCTCCACAATCAACTCTTTGCTCACCGTACGCTAAAGGAGAGGACACGGTGAAAGCTTGATGATGCTGATAACAGCAGGCACCAAGCATGTTCAAGAGCACGGCAGTGGGCGTGAGAGTGCATGCAGTCTACTGTCGATATGTCAAGCAAGCGATATTCTAGTCGAAAATGCGTGACTTGCCGTGAGTGTGTGACTTACGTATAGTGTATACATATACAAAAAGTACAACCCGCCCAGATTTCAATAGGGAGCGACGTATCGCGAGTGCGTGACTTATCGCGGGTGCGTGACATAAAAGTGTGTGATTTATCGCTAGACTGTACATGCATATTTGTGGTGGAATCAGACACACGAGTATCTGTCTGTCCTGCATGTACACCAAGCTACGGAGCATGAACCCCTGGTCATGTCACAATACCGACATACACACCACGCACACACGCACGCGCGCGCGCACACACGCACACACGCACACACCGTATACCATTGTACCATGTACAATGCATACGCCCGTCGCAAGAGAACCATGCAAATCTGCAAATGCACTGGATGTGCATGTGCATTCACAGCACACACACACATGCACACACACGCACACACACACACACACACACACACACGCGCACGCCAAACTGCCTATTCTAGAAAACTGCACACAGACCATACAGGGGAAAAAAGAACCAGATACTCTGACTAACCAATGTTGTAGGCTTCGGAACGCGCCAGTTCATTCTGCGGAAAGTGAGCGTTCATTTCATCACCATCAAAATCGGCATTGTAGCACTTGCAATTTGCGTAGTGCAATCGGATGGTTTTCTCCCCTGGCAGCACATAGGCCTGGAACAACAGAAGCACCGTAATCAGTCACAAACAGAAGCTACTCAAACCTGCCGGGTAACACGTATGAATGGGACAGATGCAAACGCACTGTACTCTTGTCATTACGATAATAGTGGTGTTAAAAGCATAGGTACCTACAAGTCGACACAAGCTTATTCTTGTTTTACAGACCATGATCAGGAGCTGGAACATTTCAAATATTTGAAGTACACACGGGAAACACACGGGGAGGTAGTGCCTGATACCGGTCAGTCAAAGCGCCATGTCAAGTAGCGCCAAATGAAATCTGGCCTTCGAGAACAATAGCGCCGTAGTTGCACCGCCCGAGTACCACGAGCTGGGCTGTGCAGTGAGTGCGGCTGCTTTATTCACAAGGTCGGATATCATCCGACACCACTTTATGCATGTGGAAAAAAGGAAATACAGTTGCTTGTCACACCACTACAATAGAAGGTGTGCAGACCTGCAACCTGCATCCAGGCACGGATCTTGCAGCATCGTAGTAAATACATACTGTTACCGGCATGCCAGTGACCATTCGTACCTTGTGAGCCATGATGCTGGGCTTGTGCAGGGTTGGCTGGCGATTGAGCAGCATGACATCACCGCTGATCAAATGACGATGCACCTGACAGAGGAAAAGCGCACGCACGCGCGCGCACACACACACGCGTGCGCACACACACACACACATACATACACACACACACACACCCACACACACACATGCACATACATATACACAATGCATAAAAAGAAAAGAGTGAACAAATTCAACATGCGCACCATTGCAAGCCGCCCCAGGTCGCAACCAAAAAATTTAGAATCTGTTCATTTTCTCATCCCAACAAAACGACAGACAGTTGAGAAACTATTGTGCTGTTCCAGAACAATCATATGTATCAGTACAGTAAGGTAGCAAAGCCATGTACCTTCTTGCATGTACCAGTTGGAGCATTGGCGCTTGGAGTCAGCAACTGCTTGGCCAGTGCCTGCCGTTGCGTGAGGTCTTTGCTCTTGATCAGAACACGGGAACCATCTTCCATTTCCACAGCAAAGGCACTGCAAGTAGCAGTAGAGAGAGAGAGAGAGAGAGAGAGAGAGAGAGAGAGAGAGAGAGAGAGAGAGAGAGAGAGAGAGAGAGAGAGAGAGAGAGAGAGAGAGAGAGAGAGAGAGAGAGAGAGAGAGAGAGAGAGAGAGAGAGAGAGAGAGAGAGAGAGAGAGAGAGAGAGAGAGAGAGAGAGAGAGAGAGAGAGAGAGAGAGAGAGAGAGAGAGAGAGAGAGAGAGAGAGAGAGAGAGAGAGAGAGAGAGAGAGAGAGAGAGAGAGAGAGAGAGAGAGAGAGAGAGAGAGAGAGAGAGAGAGAGAGAGAGAGAGAGAGAGAGAGAGAGAGAGAGAGAGAGAGAGAGAGAGAGAGAGAGAGAGAGAGAGAGAGAGAGAGAGAGAGAGAGAGAGAGAAACAGACAGAGAGCAACAGAACAATCCTCGTTAGCAGACAATCCTCATGAAATTTAGATGAGTAGAATCAATTCCATAGCCCCACGTAACCTGGACGCAGAGTACTCTTATTATTCCTGCTGCAGTTAAGGAAATGCTCAAGCAACTTAAAACAAAAGCATTCTCTTTAGGAGCACACAGGCAAATGAGGAAGAAACACAACGCCCTACGCCAGGCACACAACAAGGTGTGGTTGTGAAATCACACTGAGGTGCAACAACATATCAGAGGTACGACAACGCAGAGATGAACACACTATAGCATAATAAGTATGTCATGCTGGTGTGTAGAAGTAGTAAGAATCATGGCACGGAGGTACCGCTCTCCGCTGTTCACAGCAAGCCGTCAGTCCTACCACGATGTAAATGAGAGGTACAGCACCAACAGCAACATAGATGGTGATGAGAACGTGAAGAGTGCACACTCAGTACCGCTGTGGCGAGGAGCAAGGATGCCACACCACAATTCACAGGCCAGCTAGGAAATCAAATCACCCACCGGCCCAACAGTAACATCGCTTACCCTGGATGAACATTGGGACCATTGAGGATTGCTTTGCGAAGTTGCTGCACATTCCATGACGTGACTGGCTGCGGATACGTCAGTGTTTTGGCAAACACCTACAGTAAATTTAGCGCAGGAGCAAAAAAAACATGAAACGAAAGAAAGGGTTACCTGCCGGTAAACTCTCAGTGCCTCTGACAGGTGACATTCTAATACACTGCACTGCATGATTTGAAGAGAATAAAACATGTTTATTGAAGGAAGAGAACATACTCCCACACAATCATACTCTCATATATGGACACATAATATGCATAAATATTATGCACGCATAATAGTACCCTCTACACATGCAGACAGACCGGCATGTAGGCACGCACACGCACACACACACACACACACATACACACACACACACACACATACACACACACACACATGTATGCACGCGTGCACAATGTTCCATGATACTTGATAGCAATCACAGTAGTTGACCAATCACCACTAAACAAGCAGCTGTCTTTGTATATACTGCCAGACAGACAGGCACAAACACAGACACACACGACCAATACCTGGGGAATGCCAATCTCATCCGCATTGATGTTCAAGTCAGGTGAAATGACCGAACGTGCAGCATAGTTTACACGCTTGCCCATCATATGCCTGCGAAACAGACCTTCCTTCTTCTCAAGCAACTAGAAAGAAGAACACACACACATACCAGTTATTAAAAACAAAAACAAAACAAGAAAATGCCTATCCCATTGGTCTACCAGCTACCATTCAATAAATAGCATCATAATGTTGCAAGCAGGCACACAGCCACATGCACGCATACAGCCACATGCACGCATACAGCCACATGCACGCATACAGCCACATGCACGCATACAGCCACATGCACGCATACAGCCACATGCACGCATACAGCCACATGCACGCATACAGCCACATGCACGCATACAGCCACATGCACGCATACAGCCACATGCACGCATACAGCCACATGCACGCATACAGCCACATGCACGCATACAGCCACATGCACGCACACAGCCACATGCACGCACACAGCCACATGCACGCATACAGCCACATGCACGCATACAGCCACATGCACGCATACAGCCACATGCACGCATACAGCCACATGCACGCATACAGCCACATGCACGCATACAGCCACATGCACGCATACAGCCACATGCACGCATACAGCCACATGATTGCATACACTTGCCAGACTTATCAGTACAGGCTGGGACTGATTAACGCACCGTACATGCGTGAACAAGGTCATTGTACGGGAAACAGTACTCTACCTGACATTCACTAAACCAATACTATCTCAAGGAAGTCCATACCTGGCGTACACCAGCCACCCTCTCGCCGGGTTGCTTAGGTATCAGGTCACTGTCCATCAATGCATTCACATCAGACTGCACCTGCTGCCAGAGGTACTGAACCTTCTTGGCCTAATAACAACAACAACAACAGCACCAGATGAAGAAAAACACACACAATACGGATGAATATCATGTGCGAAACAAGCCCATTCGTAAAGCAGTGCACCTTCTTGATTCTGAACTCTGGCTCTCAGCTGGGCTATTTCTTGGCACTTCCATCAACTACAAACACTCAGATGAACTAAAATACCTATAACACATAGCCATAACATCTTTAAAAAAGTAAGCAACTCAGAAACGAGACAGCGTGCCCCATATTATCAAGAGTACTCATGATCTGATCCACGGCAGCATTCTTTGTCGACGTTAATCTTGATGCACAGCACATCATTGCACCGACTACCACGTAACTTCCGGATCTGCACAACTAGCAACAGTAGACACTGGCACTAGGCAACTCCGGACAAACCTTTGCACTGTCCTCGCTATCTCCATTCGCTTTCAGGTCAACGATCACCTCCCGCAAACCAATGTTGTCCGAAATGATCTTGGCTAAGCCCTGAGTTTCTGGATGAATAAACCTTCGTTCGCCCATCTCTGACACCTATATTTGCACGGGCATAGGAACAAACAAAACAAAATAGCCATTTATATAATAGCAACAAATTTCAACTGGATCCTTGGCATTTAGTGCTTCAGCATTCAAGAATGGGGGAATTGTTCCCCATTTGGGCACACCGTTTCGTCTGCTTCACACAACCCACAAGCATGGTTTTTGAGGGCAAAGAAAGGGAAAGAAAAAAGAAAAGAAAATGTGCCCTGCCTTTTTCATTGGTTTCGCAATTGCAGATTGCATGAAACATAGCAGAAGAACTGTTGGGCCCAAATGAGTACGTGAGGAGGGGAGCATAAAAATGATAAACAATTATAAATCTTAACTCGTATCCATATGTCCTTTTCCTTTTTACATTTATTTATGGCTCAACATCCGAGAAATAGTACTAATTAGAAAACAACCATCTCCGGGTCCATCTGACATGCAGAAGGATTTTCAACACCGTCAAGAAAAACTCTCAGAATACACATAGACATGCCTAATAATGCAGGCTACGTGATGTCTTACTCACCGGTCGAAAGCGGCTTGGTGCAACAGGCAGCACCTGGACAAAGAACATGTCCATTGGAGAGCCTTGCACGTTAACTTTGGGTACAGTGCCCAGTACGCCGAAGACGTGTTGCAGAACGCCCTGATCAAGCTGCCACATCTGCACCACGTGCTCGCGGATTTCATGCGGCATCAGCAGCGTCAGGGCAAGCAGGCTATCGCGCTCCCGATCAATCATCTCTTTGTACCCAAGCTGCGGGTGGCTACCACCAGTCCCTAGGTCTGCTGTGATGACATTCCCGCCGTTCTTTTCCAGCTCCTTGTCCACAACAAACGTTGCCCACTTATTGGCAACTTTAGCGGGCAGCGGCTTAGCGAAAATCCTTACACCCTGCTCCTGCCGAAGGCCTCGGACAGGCGCCTTACAATGCGGACACTTTGCAACCTTTAATTGCTTGAAGAAGTCGGTGACTAGTTGACGCCGGAAGTCAACTGCATGCCGCGTCAGCGTATTCAGGTTTGACTCGTCCATGTTGGCATATCCAACCTTCTCCAGGATGGATGCCACCCTCTCGTGTACTGTGGACGCACCCTCTTCGCCATCTGGACCAACACTGTCTGGAACAAAACTGCCTAGATCAACAGCTTCCGCTAGAAGGCCATAGCTGGCCAGTCTGAGCTGACCTTGCGTCAATGCCAACTGCCATGGCAAAGCCAGAACACGATGACAATATCTACAGCCACCCTTCACAATCTGCAACAAAGTCTTGAAGAAGATCGGGTGGTAGACGGGCAGTGGAAGCTGGACATGGCCAATATGACCAGGACAGTGCAGTTGCTGCTGTCTGCATGTGGTGCAGGTATCCGAGCGATTGAAAGGTCCGAGTGCGGAATCATACAAGCCACACGGGTTGGGATTATTCAACGTATCAAACGTCTCCGGATTGGTGATCTCCTTCACACTGAGCGCCTTGATTTCATCAGGTGAAAATAAAGAAAATGCAATTCCATCCAACAAATGAGTTGGAGTTTCACACGGTCCCTTGTTCATTTCAGAGGCACTATCCAGCCCATCCTAAAGGAGATTGCATTTATATTTCAACTCCAAGAAGGCGAAACAATAGGTGTACGAAGGAAACGCTGTTCTTCACTTCTTGGATGCCTTTTCAAAAAGCAACTCACATCACCTGAACAAAACGCAAGAAGAAAAATTCATTCCTCATCATCGAGCCTGTTCTATTCGTGTATTAAAATTTAATGTAACTTTTTTGTAGCCTACTACAATTTTTTACTTTCATAAATCCTGACATGTTGGCAGAAAAATTTCATATTTTGATGTGCCATCTTTATTGGCATGGGAACGTGTGGCGAACACGACCTGCGCGCATGTTATGGGGAAGTCCCTAAACTTGTACAATAAGTATGCGTACGCGTGTCAAAAAATGTTTCTGTGAATGAAAATGCAGAGCTGAATTTTCAAATAATTTTCGTATCTTGCCTGTTCAGGTATCGTTCTCTTCTTTTGGACAGAAAGAATAGAAATAATTGCCCTGATACCTTGGAGAGTAGTTGATAGAATGAATCCACAGCGTCCTCCTTGGGGAGGTGGGAGACCCGATTTTATTCCTCCTCCAAGATTTCCTCCAAGATTTGTACCACCTGGCCAAGGCCACTTTGGACCAAGGCACCCTCCTCCCCCTCAAGGTTTTCCCCCAAGACAACAATTTGGGCAACGGAATCCAGATTTCCAGAACCAATGGAGACCAAGACCTAGCTACCATCAACCACGTCCCAATCGGCCTCCATTTCAATCACCACAAAGAATGCCAAACCAGAGTGTTTCACATAGACCGGTCAGTCATCCGAATACTTTACGACATGTTGCAAGAGTTATGAACTCTTGCATGTAGGATTAGTAACGTGTGGGGACTCTGGGGAGAGCCTAGTGCAGGATATGTGTGTGTGCATGTGTGTGTGTGGGGGGGGGGGGGGGGGAGGGGGGGTACATGGTGTGTGCGTGTGTGTATTCTTCCTGCCTAGATGTGCATGTGCTTAGGCTAAAGCTAGCCTGGCTGAACGGACAGAGTACATGTCCTAGCTCAGTCTAACTTGTTTGACATTTGTTCATACAACACAGTCAAACAGTGGAGAGAATGGCTCTGTGGTTGTAACTCACAGCACAACTGTGCAATCATCAGACAACATGATAATGTCGGTACTTGTGTGGGGACTGGGTGCGGATTGTGTCAAGAATTGTGATTCATGTTAGGGTGCTATGGGTCTTAGCACACTAATTGCATCCCTCGTGTTCGTACAATACGTCGTGTATCACTGCTTGTTCCACTGTGCGTCACAGGAAATGGGCTCATGGCGGCGTGGTGGTAGAGGATCAGGCGGAGGCAGAGGCAGAGGAGGCCACTCAGGTGGCTTTAACGCTGGCCAGCCTGCCTCCGGCTACTTCAACCACAGCATGGTCGAGGATCCCTGGGCGTCGTTGATGACCAGTGCTGACCGGCAAGCAGAAAGCGAGTGGAGACAGAAGCGGTGGAGTCATGAAAGTAAGAAGTCCTGTGACTTGAAAACAACCAGCAGTGCAGGTACATAGCACGTATGATAGAAGTCCGATGGACGGCGTAGCAATAATTTCTAGGTTGACAACAGTTTTAATAGAACCACAGACCTACGCTTTTTAGAGTGTCTCGATCTTCGTACAGCATTGTGGGTGGTCAACTTTTTTTTTATCCCCCCTGCACCAAAAATCCTCATCTCATCACTAGGTGTGTTTATTACTTCATTGCAAAAGCATTGTACTTCAAAGTTCTTGAAACTTGTACCGATATTTAGTTTTATTTACTGTGCTACTCTATTGTACATACCATTGACCGTTACAGTTGTTCATGTGCATGTTTGTTGACCCTTGTTGCTAGTGCTGTTACGTTTCCCTGCTGCTTGTTCATATGCTGAAGCGGATGTTGTTCTAGGCGAGTGTGTTGCTTGTTTGCTATGTGTTGTACATCTACGCTTGTCTTTATATTGTTATACTGTAAGTCTCTACTTGCAATTGTCTCTGTACATATCTGTTTGCCTTTATTTCTGTGTATGACACTATGTTTCTGCAAGAGAAAATAGGCCAGCCCTATATAACACACCACTTAGGCAGGGAGTAGTAACATTTTACTACTTGTACATGTACTCCTAGTAACATTTTACTACTCCCTGATTCTATTCAAGTAGGTGGGACGCTATGCATCGAGCCACTTTATATAAATGTTATAGTACCAATCATGTCAAAATATGCAGGACAGAGCCATGTCATCCTTTGGGCACTCCAGCACAATCAGTCATGTTTACGCAACTACGTCACTCCTCTTTGTTCCTTCATCTTCTACAAAACTGAAGATACATGCAAAGCCACCTTGGAGTTGTGTTGAAAATGCATGATACCTTAGCAAAGTAGTACCATGGTCCACAACAAGGAGTTTGCGCGACTCCCCAGAACAGCAACTTGGATGTAGCAGGAAAAGGGCCCGACTTACAAGCGAATAATAATTAGTATTGTCGCTCTGTTTAGTCATCATCAGCAATTATGTACAATGCGCAGTCCAGCCAGACCGAATAATGCTCCAATCACATACATACTGTACACAAATCATTGTAGCGAGGAAGCTTTATAAAAAAACCGAAAGAATACATGAATCGTAGCATTGTTATCTTATCAGACACGCAGCATGGCGCGTCTTTGCACCACCCACAGAACAAGCACAGAACTTGAAAAAAAAAGTTAGACGTGGTTATCTAGATCAGCTTCTGTTTCTTGAAATAATCGCGCAGATAAAACACCTGCCACGTGGCCAGCGTGACCAAGCAGCCAATGGAGAAGATGCTGAACCAGAACACACGGGAGTTGGTAGACTCTGTAAACGCACAGAGAAAAGAACACCGACTGTTCGTGCCAACAGAGCTTGGTACGAACAAACCGTCTCAAAGCTAGAATGTCCTACATGTAGCACACTATTACTAGATACACATCTGAAACGTAACAATAAATCATTCTTCTGAGTTTGCACAACCGCTGTGAGGAATACCGCAGCACCAATTCCAGTACCATGGGAGGTGTTAACTTTTTATCAAAACGTTCAAGGCAACAGCAACAATGAAACAGGTGCAGGCTGGCACTAAAGCCCCTATAGAACGACTGTACAATGCACATGAGAAAGTGTGGGATTCCTGAGACTCCACCGCAAAATTCAAGTATAGGACTCAGATCCACGCACACACACACATGCACACACGTACGCACACACACACATGCACATGCGCACATGCGCGCGCACACACACACACACACATGGCCTTGCTCGAAACCTTACCATTGGTATCTCTCATTTCCTTTTCACGTTCACGCATGTACTGGAAGTCATTGACAACTTCCTGTGCCAAGTCCTCCAGTCGGCGGAGCTCCAATTCAAGTGGCTTTAACTTTTCTGCTTTGGCAATCTAAAAAGCAATAGACAAGTACAATAAACACGACAAGAATACATATTGAAAAGAGTTTGTGCTCACTGAAACTTGGATAATAAGCTACGCCAAAGCACAAGCCAGTGATCGCAGGTCTAGAGCTGCACAGTGCCTATTGTGGCAGATTCACGGTGCTTAGTTTCTATTTAGCAGAAAAAAAAACAGCAGGCAAACTATAGCCTATGCAGTATTCTGCAGAAAGCCACATCTGCGATAATGCTTCCACAATATGATAGTATATCAGGGCTGCCACTTATGTGGGGCAAATATCTGAACGGGGGTCCGGGGGGTGTCTCCTGGCTGGGGGTCGAGGGGGCAGCAGCCCCTAACAAGCCACAGTACTTTCAGGATTTCAGCGGCCCATAAACAACTGATTATTTCCAACACTTCATTGTATGTTACCACCAGTCACGTTGATAAAACTGCGAAGCAGAACTGTTGGTGAGAGGGCAGCCTACAGAATACATCTCAAGAAACCGTTGTAGTACCGGTATTTGCATGATCAATAAAGGGAATAGTTTACGTGACATTCTTGCATAAGAGAAACACTGGGCGGGCTATGAGGACTATGTGACTAGCGATGCTACCTTGTCCACACAATCATCAGAAGAACATCATACACTGTAGTCATGTTTAGCAGCGCCTGTTGTCTCTTTCTCACCTGGTCATAGTTCCGGGCTTCCGCACCATGCTTCAGGGTAAGCTTTACTTCCCGGGAAGTCTTGATATGACTTGCTGTTGTCAGAAAAGGAGAAAAATTGAGTACCATGAAGTACATAAAACGTATCACGGCACAATATATCTAACAGCTAGGCCATCACGTATCATCATAATTATCAATAGCTTGTAAGAAATGCCATGATCCACAGTACAATTCGTAGACGACATCATATTTAGCCCACCAGTGTACACAGCAGACATAATTATAACATAGCTAATCCCGTGGAGGTGGCCAAAAGTGGCATCCAAGAGCAGGCGATCCATGGAAGTAGATCACCCTGAAGTGAGTGTTTGTCGTCTTCGAATGAAGACTGGGTTACAAATCAGAAAAGTAACACAAAAAGTTCTACGCATACCATAAATCTCTATATACTCTTGCACAAGTTCAATGTTTGCCCCAAGTACTCTTCAATGCTAAGTACTCTGAATGCTCACACATAATGACAACATTCTGCAAGAACACGGAGTCCTGTGAATTTATTTACAGATAGTGTCGTGTGGATTTAGGTCCGATTTACCATGACTATTTCGTACACATTAGAGCGGGCACATAATCCTGACGATTTTACAGTAGAAAAACTCAGCCAGTGTATTACATGTACTCAAACATGGCGACGGATCAGTAAAACAGAGCAAGTGCACCAGTATACTGACAGCACAGGACGTGGATACCCACTTCGCCAACAGGCTCCATCGGTATGATAATGAGTACTGACATGCTCAACAGCTCAGCACGTAAGCCAGTATGCAGCTCTCGTCTATGCACATAGGCCATCATTTTCTGCTCACTTTATAACAATACATGGGTCAAACTAACTCTCCAATGAACATTGCAAGCTATTTATTAGAGATTTTGCCACCCTGTTATTCACGGTTCCACGTACCGACTGCATTAGTGTGAGACTTGAAGCAGATGTCAACAACCTCAAACTCATCTTCCGTGAAGGCAAACTTTCCCTGTTTGGCATTTTCCTTGCTGAAAAGTGTGTGACCAGCTTGATCAGTGGCCTAATGAAGGTAGCAAAAATCCAAACAACACCAGAGCGCGGAATAAGGTGATATACCGTCTAGTAGGTCCGAACACAGCCTTTTCAGTAACACTCTAGCACTGACCAGAATAGACACGGCTGGCTCTCCGTCCGAAATCGAATACTGTCCAACAACCATCTGTTGCTTATGTACTTCTTCCTTCAGACAACGCTTTTCGCCAGGAGTCAGGTAAAAAGATAGGCCATTGGCACACACGGAGAGGCTGAGAAGAACAGCTACTATTCCTCCGCTCTTGGCTAGCCAGAGCGATGCCATGGCTTACAAATTGTGACCTACAGTGTAGCTGTTTGCAAACAAACCGTTTCTTGAATACTACAACTATGCTGATAAGAATTATGCAAAAACAATGAAGCAAAGAATGGAAATCTTGAACCAAGAAATATTTGCAGACGTGTACGATTACGTCACAGCCATGGTCAAAAAACCTCGTTTCTGTGGTGACAAGCCAAAGATTGCCAAAAATACGTGAAAAGTGTCAAGCAGCGTTTTCACAGCGTACCGCGTACCGTACCATCACATTTTACATTGTATAATAATACATGAGCACAAAATATACTTTGAAAAAAAAATGTTGAAGCAAGTCATTAATTTTGGAAGACGAAGGCTAGCTTACTATTGATTCTAAATATCTGGGATACATCAGAGAGCTTGCCAGTGGCGGGGAACTTAGCCTAATCACCGCCTTCCCAGGCTCAGCTGTCCTTTGAAAATGGCCAAAAAGTAAGGTCGCCAAGCAAATTTACCTTTATGATTTTAACCCTGCCAGTGCACTAACATTTTGCTGTGGAATGCTTTGACAGATCCACACTTGTCAAATTAATCAGTATGGCTGGGACGGGAGTGCTCAGACCTTTCCGAAAACCTGCCACGGTAGATCACAGAATAAAAATGTTACGATATGATCCTGTTGGTAAGTTTGCTTTCTTCTTCGCCTTGCACTACTACTACTAGTACTTCTGAAGATTTCTGCCTCACCTGTCTCTCATACATTTTTGCTGTAACATGCACACACACACACACACACACACACACACACACACACACACACACACACACACACACACACACACACACACACACACACACACACACACACACACACACATACACACACACACACACACACACACACACACACACACGCACACACTACTACCGTAAAGTACCGTTGATCCGCCCCCTCTCTAATTCCCGCCCCCTGTCGATTTTCTACCTGTGAAGCGACTTCAGCGTATACAACGAAAATACGATGTTGAACCGACGCATGCACTGCTGTACACAAAATTTGCCAATCCAGGATGAAAATGTGCACAATCCAGCACATCGAGTCTGAACTTCTACGTTGTTGTACATCGTACTGCACTTGACAACCTTGACCTAATTCCCGCCCCCCTGCCCAAAACCCAGCTGGGAAGCGACATGGCGTGGGGGCAGATCAACGGTACTTTACGGTACTACTACAGTCGTCCCTCTCTAATCCGGCACTTGTTTATCCGGAACCCTTGCCAATCGGCGCACTTTCTGACGAAACCGATTTTTTTCGTTCAATTCCTACATCTTAATCCGGCACTTGAATTCCGCCTCCGGCAGTGACTTTTTGAAACAAATCACTCAAACTGCACGTAGTTTGATTTCATAATCCGGCAGTCGTAAATCGCGTATCGTACAGGTGCACTCCTTGCCAGGCCAGGCTAGGCCAGTCTGGTCAGTGCCGCGCGCGCGGGGCCACTTCAGAGTTCAGTTCAGTTGACAACTGTACTCTACCTGAGTAATAACCTCGCGCGGGAGAGTTCAGTTCGGTTGGTTGTTAGGACTTTTCCGAACCCTAACTCAGAGGTCTAGCCAGGATTTTATGCCAGCCGGCCAACGTTCTAGTTAAAATGCATCGTTCTGGGCTGCGCCCCCAGACCCCCCCCCCCCCATCAGTCACGTATCCACACAGACACACACACACACACACCACTACAAATCTTTCATTGCAGCTTGCATCTCCTTTCGCTTCGTCCAATTATTGGCATTCATCAGGCAGTTGTGACAATGTGATTATAGGTAAATATGAAAAAGGAAGCAAGCAGCTACATGAGCATTGGATCATGTGTTCGCCAAGGTCATGTCTGCATGCAGTGTACATTGGTCATCTGACAAGACCCAGCCTAGCCACAGCCGTGTACACCACCAGAAGCAGCGAACCATGACCCAACCTGTTACATTTTACTGACGTACTCAAGTGCATACTCAAGTGCATTTGAGCTTGAGTGAAGAGCTAGCACTGAGCCTGAGTAGCCAGTGCTATGTACTGTACTGTACATACCTATGCCTACGGATATGGGTTGTACTCCACCATCTCGACGCACTACAGTCTACATGGGGGTGACTGCAGCCGGCCAAAATTACCCTTGGAGCTGTCTCAGCAGGCAGGTTGCCCTCCCAGCCGGCATTAGAATGCCGGCTCAGCCGGCTTTGGCTAGATCACTGCTAACTCAATAGTAGTGTCCTGCCAATTATCAGGTGCGTGAGTACATGTGAACATGTTCTCTGTTTTACTTTATCACTGTGTATATTCCTGGAGAACAGTTGAGAATATAAAGCCGTGCACCAAATACTTGGGTCGACACGGAAAAACCCTGCGTTTTGACGTATGATACATGCATGCAATTGGGTAGGGCCGGGTCAGAGGGCAGGATTTCTTAATCCAGCACCCTCGTTAATCCAGCAGAAAACGCCTTAGCAAAAGGTGCCGGATTAGAGAGGGACGACTGTACTACTATTGACAGCTGCCAAGAAATGGCCACGCCGCTCCCCGAAGGGAGGTACTGTCAGAGAGGTTAGGGGAGAGGTAGGCAGTGCTTCATTTGGCGCTCCAGGTCCTGTCGCCTCCGAAACTGGCGTCGATTGCAGACTCGGCAATGATGTTCGAAGTGCTGGCGATCAGTCACTGTAGGGCGGGGTCCACAGCGATGGCGCTTGAGGCCAGCAGTAGACTTAAAAGTACGCTGGCAGGCTGTACATACCGGGACCTCGGCAACAGGATGAGCATCACTAGGCGGTCGGTCGTCACAGTCGTCACTCTCTTGACACTTATGCGCTGCAAGCCCACCCCTGCTCCGGAGCCATCTACTGCAGGCAGGACACTGCACTGACCCAGGCTGTTGTGGTACGGGGAGCTGTCGGACTGCTGTGCTCTTGTGCCGGGCCATGTCAGCGCGACGACGAAACAGGCGGTCGCAAACGTGGCACACAATCGTCTTCGGGGCAGGCTCCTTCACCCCCGCTGCTGCCGACACAATATCACGCCACTCTCCGCGATCGTTGGCCGATTCGAACCAATTGTGCACACCGGCCACAGTCAGATCAGCCCGGACAGCGTCCTTCCAGCGATGTCGGAGGCCGCAAAACGGGCGGGTTCGTTGGAGATGAGCGAAGAGCAACTGCTTGGGTAACCGATTGTCATCAAGCCGAGCTAGGTGCCCAAGCCACTCCAAGCATCTTCTCTGTACCATGCACGACAGTGGAGTAGGGTCACCCCACTGTGCGCGTAGTTGCTCCGATGTGATCTGTTGCTCCCACTGGCGGCCGCGCGAAATGCCAAGGATTCACCGTAGGTTGGCGTGATGGAACCTGTCCAGCTTGTCCAAATCCGACTTCAATGGGGTCCAACACTCTGAGCCATACAAAACCGTGGTGAGAACACATACCACGTACAAATGCCGTCGAGTAGGCAGGTTCAGACACACACACGCACACACACACACCTGTTCCTGTTCCTGTTCAGCACTGCCACAAGGGCCACGTGGCTCTCCTTAAGAGAGAACCGGGGAGGAGGGAGGCCGCCGGCATCTGTGTCGGGTGAGGTCGCTCCCGCGGCGAAAACGGCGGCCACAGTCGGGGCAGGACCATTCAAATGTCAATCGTGTTGCTGCAGTCGGGCGATGCGTACTACGGTGGCATTTGTGTCGTGATCTGTCAGACGGTCTGGCGAAACAGCGGTAGTTCCCTACACACACACACACACACACACACACACACACACACACACGCACGCACGCACACACACACACACACACACACACACACACACACACACACACACACACACACACACACACACACACGTATATGAAGTACTACAGTAGCATGTGTAGTGTGAAACTACTGCTTAGAGACAGTATCACATGACAATAGTATCGTAGTACGTGTACCTCACGATCAATACCCACGAGAAAAATTGTTCAAGGAGCCTGTGGCTTCATTACAGGTCTTACATTTAGACTGCGGTCACACTGCATGACCTACTGGCTGAATAGCAAAAGTGCTTTCAGCACCATTCGACGACTCTCTTCATCTTCTATGGAGAGTCTGGCCATACGTTCGCCACGGAGGCACAAATACCTGTACAGTAGTCGCGCGGCGAAGAACTTGGAGCCCAAGAACGTCCAGCCTGATATGCTAAGAACGGTGGTGTTGGTTTCTGGCAACGCTTGGGATACATGTGATCGAGTACGAATTGCTTCTAAGAACGTACTATAAGAACGCAGCCAGATTGCTGAAAAATAAGACCATCCCAGGGTAATCCTGTGGAAGCAGCGTTCTTGGGGGGCGCTGCGCTATTGTACCAGTATATCTTCATAAAAAGCAAAGTTCTGTACATGTAATCATTAGTCTCAGAATTGGATCCTTGTTTTGCGATTTATTGTCAACACACGCTTCTTTCTCTGGGCCTGTAGACTATTGTGTGTGTTTGTGTGTGTGTGTGTGTGTGTGTGTGTGTGTGTGTTTGTGGTGTGTGGTGTGTGTGTGTTTGTGTGTGTGTGTGTGTATGTGTGTGTATGTGTGTGTATGTGTGTGTGTCATTTCTTCCCTGCCTGCAGTGAATAAACGAGTCCTGTTTGTTGAAGAGAAAGGCAAAGTCAAGTGAACGACATTTGTGAATCTACTTTGTACACAATCATGTAACAAAGGAACTACTGTAAATATACAAATTTTCGGCAGCTATTTAATTTCGGCTATATTCGGCACCGACCCAAAACGCCGATGAAATTTTTCACCGCATCTGTCGCACTATACCATGCCCTCTACCCCACGCCGAAAATAAATCACCGCCGAAATGTCAAAAATCGTGAAGTGCCGAAATTTTGCAGCGCCGAAATTTTGTATATTTACAGTAGTTGGGCAAAGTGGACTTCTAGGTGTGAAGCCGTGCCTACACGTACAAGACTAGTGTAGGTGATATCTACTGTGGAGCTGCTTGCTGCAATACCTGCGTGCACTACTGCCTTACATCATTCAACCGAATGCTCACTTCAAGGAGGCCTGTACTTATTTCTGCTTCTAGAATTGACACCGACTTCAGAGAACCTCCTGCTGGCTTTTACGCATCCCCTCATATGGGATCATTGCCCCCTTGAGATTGCAGTGTTTTTTTCCGCTTTCCTTTCCTGCCCGCTCCCGGCTAGCATGCCGGATGCTTGCACAGTTCTTCTGTATGGCTTCAAGGATTTCTTCAGAACTACTGCTGGTGCTTGTGCTGTTGACTGCATCACTATCGGGATGACAACTGGTTAAAAGCACGGGGCTCCACTAACTTCTTATGTGCCAGTAGGAATTCCATCGATATTGCCATGACCACAGGCCTGTAGCTAGGGGAATGGGGCATATGTACACGTACACGAACTAACAACCAAGCTGTGGCATACTAAGAAACCAGAGATTTTTGCTTTTTAATAATCTCTGCTAGCAACAAGGTTGTAGGCAGCTTGGTATTGAAGAGGTGCAGCTGGGGAAGACTGTGCAGGGTTGTACAAATTTGTATCACTCCACTCATGGAGAACAGCATGGTGAATAATTGATTTTGTGTATACAATCATGTAGTCTATTGCCACTTCTACTCAGCTATGGTCTATCGATGAACCAGCGCAGTGAGTGGCCTGCACGTATTCGTGAACACTGAACAGTGTGCATTTTGTTGTGCTCCTGACCATAGAATGCATGAACATGTACGAGCATCAAAGAAGAATCCTACACTACGCCGCCTATGTAGGCATGCACTTTAGAAGTGGGTGGCACCATCCTTCAAAAGACATACCAGCCATTTTGTTCTAAACTGACCATGAAATCCTTCAGGCCTCTGACAACTAAATTTCGGTTGAGTCGCAAGTTCGTGTGAACAAAAAGGAACGTGGATGGTAATTTAACAAATTCCTAGAAAAACAAACGAAATTTTCTATGCAAGCTATCCATTATAATTATGATACATGTGGAAAAGAGTGAGCATACCCGTAGCTGGCATGACCTCTTTCATCATCAAAAACGCCCATCTGCAACTAGCAGTGTGTCATCACTGATCACTGGCATGTTGTTATCCTTGCACAAAAATGGCATGATGGTAACCGACCTTGAGTTATGTATGCGGATGCATCTTTCCGATGTCTTGGTGGTGACAATTAATGTAATGGTGCCGGTGCTCATCGCCATGTGCATGCAGTGAGAATAATTTGTCAGATCATAATAATAATTATAAGTGCTCCATTTCCACTCAAATACCTGCATGCGTGTACTCGTATACAGGTGTATGCAGACATCTTTGTGAATGACGCTGTCTGGTGATCGCTGATGAATGCGTGAAACTTGAAGTTACAGCTACACAGCCTTTCGCCTCCCTGCCAGTGATGAGAACTAAGAAAAGTACTAGCTGTGGCATAATGCATGGATTTTGAAAACAAATAGTCCGTTCAAATCTAGAGATTGGCAATACAGCCAGGGAGCCGCTGAAAATCAAACTCCTTGAATATCAGTACCAACAAGGAATCGTATCCACGTTGGTTTACGGCTCATCGCTTTCGAGCCAGATATGTTTAGATGACAACTGGGGACACCGTGTCTGATCTGATATACACCCTGTCTTCAATTGAAGAATGAAGGCATCCAATGCTACTTCCGACTAAAATCTGGCATATTCTAGTTAAAATTGCAATGCTACCAATCCAGTACATTGTTCGCATACTGACATGAATAATATTATTGGTCCATGAAAAAGGTCAAAGTCTGCTAAAAAAGGCAGTTCACAGAACCTAGTATGAATGAAACACAAGTTCGAATATAGGCATTGTAGAGTAGCTAAAATCACCGGACATGCGTATAAACGCCATGACGCAATGGCCAGTTCAAGTTTTATAGAGCCATGACTCATGATCGGATAGCGTGAATACTTCCCAGTGTCAATACTCAATAAATAGCCAGCCGGATGTGTTCAGGTACGGGAACCGCATTGTCACGTATACTTGTCTGTCATCGGCGCTTCTGCCAGGGATTTATTCTTCAGCTGCCACATTTTCTCGACCTTCTCTATCCTCCTCCGCCGAGCACCGCAAAGCGGATTTGAAAGACTAACTCTGTGCTCGCCGGTGGAGTCAAGCCATACCCATCCATACTTATGCTCATCGTGCACAGCCTTTTGGGCCATGAGCAGTTTATCACAGAGCAGTTTACCACCTTCAGTGTAGTCCTTTCCCAGTAGTGCTGCCTTCTTGTCAGCATTGTGCTCAGACCAGCGCAAATACGTCATCTCCGCAAACCAACCAATGTTGTAACTTACAGTCAGCCATGCAAAACTCAGAAGGAGCTTGGCTGGACTTGAAGCACGGAAATATCGCTTTCCCAAGTTGGAAGCCGCTGCCATCGTGCTCAGGAAAATGCCGTCCTTTATATAGGAGTCACCCCGCTGCACATGAACAAGCTCATGTGCAATACTGAATTTACGAATGTCGTCATTAGGACGCAAGGCGCGGTACACGGTTTCATCTAGTCCAAACCGATTCTTTCCTTGGTAGAGATGCTCACGAGAGAAAAACTTTGGGAGCAGCAAAAACGCACCACCTGGCGTTCCCAGAGTTCCGTGGCTCATTGCATAGTATCCATCATACGTGAACAGGTGCAACTTCTCCAAATTCGTCATACCCAATGCTTTGGCAGTATTCAGCACATCCTGCTTCAATAGCTCATCTTCAAGCTTGTCGTAAGGCGGCTGCCCATGGGAATCTCTGATAAAAGCATTACTGAATAACAATGCGCCATAGCCGGTCAGTCCAACATTAGCTGCAACTCTGGCATAATTCATTTTGCATTGCTGTTGTGAATACAACAATTATGACCGACTTTCTGTATTACTATTAGTATGACTTGTGTTATCCTACTCCTGCCGAGATTTGGAATTATGATACTGGTCTCTGTACGACTAGTCTTTGCTAGATTCAGACATGAAAACCACAAGGCACCGTCTTCATGATGATCTTGTTCTGCTCTCACTATCGTTGTTGCTCACCAACCTTTTGAAACACAGAAATAATTCGAAAGGGAAAAGTGACATGACGTCATGAGCGCCAATCAGCCAATGAAATATCTGAGTTGATAACGAGCGTGCGCAGAATGGACAAAAGCAAGAAAACCTCACCCAAAGTAAGCATACATGTACAAGTCTTGTGCATGCAGTGACCTTCACCATCACATTCACAATTTCTAAAACTAAAAAATAATTGTGATATCTCGTGCATGAGCAGAGCTGAGGTCTAGCTAGCTCTTGAGGTATTCTCCACTCTAGCCTACGTCTGAAAACTATCCAGGATGAATTCGGAAGAGGAACAGGAAAGCGAAGTTTTGACCCCTTCTGAAGAGGATGATGAGGCTGAGGATCCGAAAGATAATGAAGATGATGCAGACAGTCACACACCAGCAACACCATCGTCTCAATTTCAAATCTTGGGCACTGGGGGCCTCCGTTCTAGGCAAAAGGCTATCGAATCTTCCCTCCCCGAATGGTTGGCATATCCTACAACCATTGATTACGATCTACAACGACATCAAGTATCCGTCGATGCTGTTTCAATTTCAGGTCCAATGAGAAAGACCTTGAAACGAAATGGAATTTCCTGTCTTTTCCCAGGTGCGTATACTGTATAGTGTATTTCAAATTTCCGGATTGCTACACATGTCATCAACATGAAAGCGAATCAAATGTACCTTACAGGCCAATATCCTAGTCTTTATCATTCTCTCTTTCTCTCTCTCTCTCTCTCTCTCTCTCTCTCTCTCTCTCTCTCTCTCTCTCTCTCTCTCTCTCTCTCTCTCTCTCTCTCTCTCTCTCTCTCTCTCTCTCTCTCTCTCTCTCTCTCTCTCTCTCTCTCTCTCTCTCTCTCTCTCTCTCAGCTACATACTACTAATCCTCTCTATTTGAACTCACTCACGTTGGGCAAGGGAGTTCACACTAGCATATCAAGAAAGCTTATCTCGGTTTGTGCACGGCCATACGTGTGGTTGCCATTATTTCCTTCTCACGTACAGTACAAACCACCCTCCTCAAGGCCATCTGTGCTGCCAATGGCAGAGCGCCCATCCACGAGATTGGTCTACCGCCGCAAGATTTGTGCGTCTCTGCTCCGACCGGCAGTGGGAAAACACTGGCGTATGGAATACCTGTTATTGAGGTACGGGTGAGTGTGTCTAGTTTACAGCAGAATGGCAGTACAGAGAAGCCCTCCGTGTTACGTATACTGATTAGACGTATACACGTATTCATGCTTGTGAAGACGGCATCAGCATGTATAGGATTATGATATGAATGATGACGTGGATGATTATGCCTAGCCATCTCAGAGCTTCCCACAGTAAGACCGTAGATCAGTGGGATACACCATTGCAAATACTGGCTCAGTCACTGCATCTGGATACACGCGGAGGCTGCACAACGTATACCGTAAAGTCGCGGATAAAAGCCGGGCTTATAAGCATATAAGCCGCTTTCTGCATCAGGCTTTAATGCAAACCAGGCTTGTATGCAAACCATGCTTATATGCACCACTGATATTTTTGCCAGGCTTGTATGCACATCGACACGCGTAGATCTACCACTGACTACCGGTGTGGCGCATGCACTCTTGACTTACCCGATCCGCGCTTGCATAGAAGCCAGGCTTCTACGTGCGACAGGCTTATATGCATTTGAACCGTTTGATTTTCAGGCTTCTATCTGCGATATGCTTGTATGCAAACCCGGCTTTTATCCGCGACTTTACGGTATAGGAAATCCTAACCGAAGTGCATGTTTGTCACCCTGGGACTTGGGTAACCCTCGATTTGTATTGTATTTTATTCCCGTAGCTATGCAGAAGACGGTACTTCAGTAACGTCTGGCGCTAGCCAGGGTCCACACAGCTTTAATTTGGTGTTTGTGTGTTTGTGTCACGCCTGGAGCTACCGTATCTGTCCCGTATCTGTGATTTGGTGTTTGTTTGTGTCACGCCTGGAGCTACCGTGTCTGTCCCGTATCTGTGATTTGGTGTTTGTTTGTTTGTGTCACGCCTGGAGCTACCGTATCTGTCCCGTATCTGTGATTTGGTGTTTGTTTGTTTGTATCACGCCTGGAGCTACCGTATCTATCCCGTATCTGTGATTTGGTGTTTGTTTGTTTGTGTCACGCCTGGAGCTACCGTATCTGTCCCGTATCTGTGACTACAAAGTTTCTACAGGATTGTACATAACAGCTGGCCACAAACAGCTGGCCACAATATTCGTCGCATTATGTATACGACTCCCTGATGTAGAGGGAGATTTGGAAAGAAAATTAATAGGGAGACGAGGAGGAAATAAAATTAGAATGGACGCTATTTGCTGAATAGGTGATAAGATGCGTGAGCAAAAACATACTTTGGAAGAGAGATCCCGTCGTCTCCAAGATAAACGTGAACGGGCGATTCAGCGCCGGTCACAGGAAACATCGGAAGAGAGATCCTGTCGACTCCAGAACGCCCGTGATCGGCAGAGTCAGCGCAGGTCCGAGGAAACGCCAGGACAGACGCAGAATCGACTCCAAAATAAGCGTGAACGGGCGATTCAGCGCCGGTCACAGGAAATGTTGGAAGAGAGATCCCGTCGAGTCCAGAACGCCCGTGATCGGCAGAGTCAGCGCCGGTCACAGAAAACGTCAGGACAGACATCTCGTCGACTCCAAAATAAGCGTGAACGGGACAGACATCAGGACATTTTTTGCCTAGCTCATCGTACATGTTACTAGAACTGATGGAAATGTTTTTTTCCGTTGATTGGCTACATCATTGTATTGCAAAAACGTTTCAATCAGTTTGAATATGTGTTAGGCAAAAGACTGACAAAAGTATTTGCAGAATTTATTGCGGATTGTTATTTTTCTCTCACTTCATCCGCTTTTGGTTTGCTCCTTCTTTTCCTTTTTATCTCCTTATAATCAGATTTTCTGGCCTTTTTACATTAAAAGCATAGCGTAGGGCCCTGAGCTTCCAAGCTCTCTCGTTATTTTACTTGGGCATTTCCAACAGGAATACGATTTGTTCGAAGGGATTCGGGAAGCGCATTAAAGCGGCCTTGATGCTCTGGGAGTGATGGGAGTGCTGCTGGGCACGTGCAAACTCTTTCATTCGATACTACTTTCCAAGTTCCAAGTGTGGCTCTGGAACACCAGCTTTTTGTGTCAGGTTGGACTTGATATAGTGGTACTACATGCACATGCATGCACATGACACAGTAAGAGTCTACTGGACAGACTACGTACGATATGAGGGTACTTTGGAGTATTGGAAACACTGGACAAACATTTGTCACTTTAAGTAGTAAAGTATTTGCCCGTGTTACTGGTGGCTTTGCGTAGGGTTAATCGTTCGCTGTGTTGCTGTTTTGTTATGTGCCTGCGTTTGCAACCACCCAACAGAGACTGTCATGCCGTGTTGTTCCCGCAATACGAGCGTTGGTTTTGCTTCCGACTCGTGACCTGGCACAGCAAGTGTTCCGTGTGCTCAAGTCCATGTCAGCTCACACTGACCTTGAGGTAGGCCGACCATACATCACGTGCACCCGCACATTAAGTCATAAAGTCGTACATACAGTACATGAACACACACCACCATCTTCACCGCCACCACCACTACGACCACCACCACCACCTCCACTACCACCATACAATTACATGTACCTAGTTGAAGTATTCAGTATTCATTGTCTAGCGAATGACCAGCATCATTGTTTTGTTGTAGAAATTCAACCATGTTCTTATACAGCGTGCCAATGTGATCCGTCTCGTATATGTACCAATCTATTATTTGCATCATTGTCTCACTGCTGCTGTTGTTGTATCTTGATGGGCAGATATGCTTGGCAACTGGGCAGACTGACTTTGCAAAGGAGCAAGCCACCATCTCATCCGAGTAAGCTTTAGGGCACTGTTTATTGTAGATAGTTTCTTACGTATGCTGTCCAGATCAAAAGCTATTACGCTGCTACAGTGCTGGCAACTGAAATCCGACCCCCTTGCCGGCGCGTAGTATAATGCAGCCTGGTATAGCTGGTAGCCAAGTCCAAATCACATCACACATATCACAGTGTTTCGGTGAGTATCCTGAAGCTCAATGTTTCCGTATCTCAATTTCTTTCTGGTACTCTCACTGTTCAGGTATGTTGACATCGTAGTGGCCACTCCTGGACGCCTGGTGGATCACATCTCATCCACTCCTGGCTTTTCATTGAAGCAGTTGGAATTTCTGGTAAGTCAGCAATAGTGATGGTTCTAATGTCAAAGTAAACAATGTAGCTTGTTTGAAGCTTTTGTGAGACATGTAACTCACGCTGAGTTTCTTTAGCTCGTGCCTTTTTTTTGCGGTGTCTTGACTCTTGAGTCCTAGTAGCAGATTTGTGTTGGATGTGTATGTGGTTATATCAAGAGTACATACCCCCCCAGAGTGTGCAATGCCCGATCCAGCTCTGCATGAAGTCTTAGTCGAGCGTAGTCGGATCTTCTGATGTCATGCGTACGCTCCACACCAGCGCAAGGCCGGTCTCGAGGCAGGGCACCGTTGTTTTCGATCAGACAGTCCTCGCGACTCCCCAGGTCCCCCTCAGATCTGTACGGTATTATAACGCAAAGATCCGATTACACTCGACCAAGACCCTCTGCAGAGCTGGATCAGGCGTTGCACACTCTGAGGGGTTTTGTACTCTTGGTCACATGTATATGTATTCACTTGTGCGTGCATGCGTGCGCGTGTGTGCTCATGTGTTCTTTTGGCTAGGTCCTGGACGAAGCGGATCGGTTATTGGATCAGCCGTTCCAGGATTGGCTCGGCAAAGTGCACGCAGCATGTGGCTTTGCTCAACTTCGTGCAACTAGTTCCCTGTACGTTCAGGCACTTTGTCCCTGTAAAAAGCTAGTACTGTATTAACCAATTTTACCAGATCCTTTCCTCCTTCTCACTGCAATACCCGCATACTCCTGGTTTTTCAACTGTGCACTCCAGATGCATATGTGGAACAACACGTGTGTGTGTGTGGGGGGGGGGGGGGGGAGCAACATCTTCATACAAGTAGGCTCAGTATCTTTGTGACCTGAAATGATTTCTGGGTACGTATTGACGGGGCATTGTGTGCAGTTGCAAGTCATTGGGTACCAATGGCGTTACTGTGTCTCTCACTGTGCTTCTCTGCTCTGTCTGTGTATTTCCCCCGGCAGGTTATTTGGATCTGGACACAAGGTGAGGTTTGCTTGCCCTGACTCTTGAGCTTCGTACATGTTGCGAACATGATTACACCAATTTCAGAAATTTACGGTGCTCAATATTTTCGGTATGAGGGCAAAAGGCCAGGTTAGGTGAACAGAAATGTTAGGTACAGAGAAGCAGTTCCCTATTGGATTATGTGTGTTAGTGTTTGTTCGGTGTATTTAAATTTTTCGGTATGAAACATGAAACAGATGCACCGAAAGTACCGAAAATAAAATTACACCGAAAATTTGTGAAACTACAGTATGCATTCGGTGTTCTGCTCGCTGCATGTGCGTGTGGACATGTTTGCATGTGCTGTTTCATGTGTCCACACTGCTTGGTATGGCCACGTCAGGGTAACTGTAAATGTTCAATAGTTTAGCCGACTCAGAACTGGTATCGAGCTTCTAGGCCTCACTTTGCCAGATTGATCATTTTCCATAACTTCAGACTATGAGCGGGCTCCAGGAATCTATTTGCACATGTCGAGAGGAGCAACTCAGCATCATGCAGATTTTCTGAATGTTCGGGGTATTTCAAAACAGTAGCATGAAGTCTGTCGTATGATGATGAAGATAATTGCTATTTGAATGGCAGGATGAGTGAGGTTGTGTACATGTATAGAAATGATCAATCTGTATTGTGGTATAATTCGATTGTCGTATGGTGCCATCCCGTCCAGTGATGAGTATTTTGAACATTGTCATTATGTACTATCTATGCGTGCGGAATGATTTCAGGTGCGGAAAATGCTGTTCTCCGCGACTTTGACGCAAGATCCCGAGAAGCTGTCCAAGTTGATGTTGTTCCGCCCTCGGCTGTTCACGGTTGTGGACGAGTTGCAACTTCAGCAACAGCAAGACCAGTCCGGTCCCGTCACCGGTAACTTTGCGGGCCGATACAGCACGCCTGCTGCGCTGACAGTAAGTCCCGATCCGGGAAATCTTATGCTACTCCTCAATCTGTAGTGCCAGCTGCTTTGCAGTTGATGCAGAAAGGGCATCTGTGCTGCCATGGACTTGCGCTTTGTGTATCCAATGCGGAAGCCACCTACTGGCCAGTGTGTATGCATGTAATCCAATGACTTTTGTGTTGGTTTGTTAATGTTTTCATCTCCCCTTTCTGCAGGAACGGATTATCATCTGCGATGGCAGTCAGAAGCCGTTGCTGATTTACCACCTTGTCAAGGACCAGGGTTTCCGCCACGTGCTGTGCTTCACTGGGTCACTGGAGTCCACACACAGGTGAGTTGGAATGCACGCCATGGCCGGATACCAGTTGTGAGCGGGTTTTGTCTTTCTAAAGTGGCGGCAAGTGGCTTTTTGAACCTTTTTCACATAGGGTATTCCTGGCTGTAGTGCTGTATGGGATCTCTCTGCTTGCTGGAGAGATGGCCCTTTGCCAGTACAGTTGTGCACGTCGTCTGCTTTCTCTGCTAGTACGAGTACGAGCAGCTGGAAGTCATCCAGGCACTGGTGTATGTTGTACGGTGTGTGAGCTCAGCTGCTTACGCTGGCTAACTGAGGTGACACAGTAGCATGCGAATACATTGGTTGATGCACATGCTCTTTCAAGCCAGGAATACACTTCAGGTGCTTCAGCTGAGTCAATCTGAAAATCCAGATGCATAGTTATTCAGTAGCAGCTACCGAATTGTACTACTGCCCATTGACTAAATAGATTGTCACAGGACCCAAATGAAGTCAGTGTCCAGCCTGATGATATAGCTCTCTATTGTATAACCAGATGAAGACTCTGTCGTGGGTAATGGGCCGGAATCCATGTGTAACAACTGTGCTCAAAACTCTCGCACTTTCAAATTGCTTGTCTGGTCTCTGTCACTTTGTCTCCTTGCTGCTGTGCGTGCTGGTGATATTGTTCCTGTCGTTGTTCCTCTTAGGCTGTACACACTGCTGAAAATCATGGGCGGAATCACGGTGGAACACTTCTCCTCGGAACTGACGCGTGGCCATCGCATGCGCCTCCTGGAGAACTTCAAGCTGGGCCGCTATCAGCTGTGAGTGCACTGTACTTGCTGTGCCATGTTGGAATGCAGCATGGGTCCATGCAGATTTACCGACTGTCCGTCCTGTGCATACGTCTGTGGTACTCATTCTGGCTTTTTTTTCAATACTTGTACTAAAGAACTGCAAACTTTCATTTGGAATAAACTTTCATTATTTTTCGTTAGGGGTCGTCCGTAATTATCGAAAAATTAAAAAATCCGTCCTCGTGCAAAATTGTCTCTGACCCACCCACCCACCCCCCATTTTTTCCCATTAATTTTTTGATTTTTACCGATGCCCAGCTCGAAAATAAGAACTCCTGACCCCATGTTCACTGATTCAGTGATTGCACCTACATGTACATGACGTATGTATGTCAAGTACTAGTAGCTAAGTAAAGTGAGTAGGTCTACCGAAGGCCATGCACGTCCTACAACCACAAAAAAGTCATGTACCGGTATATCATACTGGTGTTTGCGATCCTACACTACAGTGCACTACGAGTCAGTGCAACGAGTGTATGAGTCACTGACGAAAAAAAAAGTACGAAAAATCAAAAAATTAAATTCCGCCAGCACTCTTGACCACCCACCCCCTTTCTGCCTGAGGACGGATTTTTTAATTTTTCGAAAAATACGGACGACCCCTTACACAGGTAGAATCCTGATAACCCGAACCGCAAAATGCCAGGTAAACACTTTTAATTTAATACCTGGCTGGAGGTGTCCTGAGTGTACTCGTCACAACCCACTTTAATAGTGTGCTACCATTTCTCATCCTTTAGTGTCTGTGCCGCCTGTGTGCTTGCAGTTTAATCTGCTCGGACGCAATGGCTCGTGGTATGGATATAGAGAAGGTAGGTACCCCATCTTCCTGCTGCCAGTCGGATAATATATCTACCCGAGCTGCTTGATGTCGTTTTGTTTTTGTTTTGCCTGATGATCCACATTGTATCCTTCCTACCTGGTACTGAAACTCAGAATCTTAGGGAGTGCTCAGTGGGTGATTGACCAGCCATTTCATGAAGTAAACAAGAAATTAGCCCATGTCTTACCTGTGTGCTTCTCTTGTATCTCTGCTGTGCACGTGTCTCCCCGTTGGAATGCATCAGGTGGAGCACGTGATCAGCTACGACGCGCCGCAGTTCATCAAGACGCACATCCATCGCATGGGCAGAACGGCGCGAGCCGGCAGGTCCGGGGATGGCTACACTGTCCTGCGGCCTGAGGAGGTACTGTGTGCGCTGCACTGTTCTGTGTATCCTGCGTCTGTGCTGTCTGAGTTTGTAAGACTCTGAACTTAGAGAAGCAAAGAATCAAGCCCTATAGAAACATCTGATTTTGATGTGTAGACCTGCACTGGACAGCAAGTCAACTCTGACCACGCAAGCTAGCTAGTTACCTGAACTGTCTAGTAGTATTTGATCACTTTTGTAGGCAGCCTTGATACTGTAAGAGCAGCATCTGGGACACGGCACAATGTTATAAAGGGGAACAGTCACCATAGCTGGCGTGTTTGCGCATAAAACCATGCGCTTGTGCTTATATTTGCTGGCTTGAGGGGCGCATGTATGGAAACGCGGCGAAATGGACATTCCAAAAGGGTTACTATTTTGGCATGTGCCGAGGCACATGTCAGTCACTTTGACTGGCAGGGTTAAAATTGGAACTCTAAGTTGTCCCACGCCCTAAAATACGATTCGAGTTGCTGTTTTCTGAACGTGCGTTAGGCACGCATGAACCGTAAACTCGCAAACTGAAGTTGCTGCTTTTGCTCATGTGTTTCAAGGTGCATCATTACAAGGCAATGATGCGTGCTGCTGGTAAGGACGCATTCAAGAAACTGAAGGTTTCCGACGAGGATCTGCAGGCACACTTTGATCTTTACGAGGTTAGGATTAGCGTGTGTGTGTGTGTCTGTGTGTGTGTGTCTGTGTGTGTGTGTGTCTGTCACTGCACCATATAGTAGGGATTCACTGGCCAGAAAAAGCCACTTCATAGCTGTGTGGTGTACACCAGGCTGAATAGTGGCGGTCAATTCTTCAGCCTTGCAAGCTGGTGAATGGTGGAATCCCAGCACAAGCTGCTATGGCTTCTGTTGTAGCATCGCTATCATCGCCTCCGGCAATGGGCGTCAAATGGTCAAATTGTGTGTATGTCTATCTTGTTGTGCGTATGTGTGTGTGTTACGAAATTGTCTTGGCACTTTCCTCTCTCTCTCTCTCTCACTCTCTCTCTCTCTCCCTCTCTCTCTCTCTCTCTCTCTCTCTCTCTCTCTCTCTCTCTCTCTCTCTCTCTCCTTCACACCACGCTCACGTATTCACGCACGCAAACCGATTCTCACTATTTGTGTTTGCCATTGATCCACTGTTTCAGACTGTTCTTTGCTGACCATAGTTCGGCCTGTTTCCACGTTTGCTGTGTTCTGTGCAGGATAGTCTTGGAAAGCTGCAGACTGCTCTCCAGGTATGTGTGCGTATTGTGCCTGTTGCATTATCTTTGTTGTCCGTGTATTCAAAGACCATAGTGGTCTTGACACTTAGAATGTGTTCAACTTCTTCGTCCACTTTGTTGTGTGTACAGCTTGCACTGGTATTTACATTATTATTTATAGTACACACACACACACACACACACACACACACACACACACACACACACACACACACACACACACACACACACACACACACACACAGGGTTCAGCCTTTCATTTTGGGTTCATCTGCCTTGCACTGTTGTTCCCCAGGCAAGCAAAGACAAGAGTCGAGGGAAGAAGAGGAAGAGGACTTAGCCGTGGCTATTGAACCTGTTGCCATCTTGGCCACCCGTCGTACACTCGCCAACAGAAAACAGGCACTCTACCAGTGTATCCGTGTGAAGTTTGATTTCTGCCTCGCGTATCCCTTTCAACTGTGCACCTGGAGATTTAACGCCTTTTCCCTCAATTTAACACCGGTTACCATGCACCAGGGCTACTTTTCCTGTTGGCTTGTGGGGCGGTGGTGACTGCACATGATATAGTACAGTGTAGTCCACAACCGTGAGGGCTGGTGCCATGCAATATCTCACTAGGGTGTCCTGTTGCCTCGGAACCTGCTGGTCCACGATGCGCCCGTCGGGTCTTGCAATTCCAGAATGCACAACTTGAGCTTCCCAGCTGTCTCCTCACAGATCTGCTGCAGGTGTCTCATTTCAATTGTTTGTTCATCATAGCAGTCAACACTGTCAGGTTTGCTTGTGATACTGGCATTCAGGATTCGATGACTTTGATGAACTGTACTGGCATGTGGAGGTCCGATTATCTCTAACTGTAATTCAGCAGTATATCATTTAGAGGTTTTAGTGTTGAACATCGAATAATTTATACTTTATTGGAACAGATTTAATAGTTGTGTTTTGGTGTGCAGATGTGGAGGTTCTAAGCATTTTCATTACAATGTCCTTGCCGACGCTGCCAGTGCCAACATGCTTCTGTGACTGCCCACCTTTCACACACATGATTATTATGTCAACTCCCGACATCTACTGGTGTAAGAAAAGCGTGATGGCGTGAGCGTGACAGTGCCTTGTGGGCGCTGTGGGTGTGGTCCGAGGTCAAACTGTCTGAGATACTGTATGGGTCATACCAAGAGTAGATAAACAAGAGTGTGTAACTCCGGGATGGGTTGGCCCGCGGCGGAATTTTTTGTTGACGTAATCTTTTCGACGATGCACGCGCTGCGAGTCTTTTGGAAAGTTTTACCTCGTGCACTTGGCCGGGCTTTACATTACAAAGTCGGTGCCCAGCACGTGCTCTCACACTGCTCTGGGGCAAAATGCGCGTTCTTCTGAAAAAGGGTGACGTCAACAAAAAATTCCGCCGCAGACGGGGGTATCTGCAGATTGTGCAGAAGAGATCCGGAGTTGCACACTCTTGTTTATCTACTCTTGTTTATCTACTCTTGGTCATACCAAGAGTACAGTACCCCGAGTTTAAGTGCTCTGAGTCTTGATCCTACTATGGTATGCCAGCATAGTACTGTACCCTCTGAGTCTTGATCCTACTATGGTATGCCAGCATAGTACTGTACACGATGTACTACAGTCAAACCTCGTTAGGACAAACACTGAGAAGGCGAACTTTCCTTTAGATGTTACAAGGCGGATGTAATGCTGTCATGAATTCATGCGGCACATTGATTGTACTTACCTGTTGCTGGGTTATGTTTTGAAAAAATGTTTTTCATTTACCGCAGCATGCACCTAGTACCATGGTGACCTTCACATAAATACAATTCACGTCTGATGAGTGTTTTTGAAACACGAAACTCGGAGTAACGAGAAGGATTTTTGGTCTCTGTTGTTCTGCCTTGTGTAAATACAATCCATAATTATTATGATATCAAGAGTACATAACCCCTGGGGGCCGGCCCGGGGTTATGTACTCTTGATGATATGCATAATATTATTTTTTGTCAGATCTGGATAAGAAGAACTCCGGATAAGACAAACAAACTACTTGTTCGGTCCCTTGAAGTTCGTCCTAACGAGGTTTGACTGTAGCAGGGTTCTACTTCTACCAGCCAACGTCTTGGGGAGGGGTACTTTGTGGTTAGACCCAGTGTCCAATGGTCTTACCATCCCGTTATCGTTCCTTGGAGCCTTGGAATGGAGAAGCTTGTGTTCGGCTCGATCGATGGCGCTTGCCTTCCCCTCTTTGGCTGATATCCATGAACCTTTCAGGATGGAGGGCCGTTGCCGACCCCGTTACCGTTAGCGCTATCAAGCATAGCAGTGCTCAAGCTCACTTTTATGCCGTGGAATGTCTCAATACTCCTTGTAAGTTGTATTGTCAGTTTGTGGTAAATTGTGCAAGTCCGACTGTTCAAGATCTGGTCTAGTTGGTGGGCTCTAACTTGTACCCCACTGTTTCCCTCGTTTACTATTCTCCTTGACCGGCTCACTAACTGACTATGATCTCTTCGTTTGGTAATGTCTCCTGCATGGGCAATCTAAATGCAAGTACAGTACAGCTGTATCGATGAATGAATGATGTGTCGCAGCATCCTCGGACCAATACTGGCAATAGTGGCAATACCTTGGCTTTTTTAGGTGACGCGTAAAAGTTTCAGCACAGCTCCCTACCGACCATCTGGCGCACTAGTAGTAGACTCTAAGTACTAGTAGTAGTATACTACAAGCTCTTCTCTTTTGCGTAAGCGATTGCACAGGACGAACGGAGCGTTTCAGCTTCCTCAGACATGTAGACAAACATGCACCCCCAGCCTTGTTACATGACAACTCGGCAATGAATTTTTGATTTCGGGCCAAACCCACCACAGACAAAGACAAGTAGCCCTTGGCGGATGCCGGCACTAGTGTCGCGAGGCCGGCAGAAAAATTGGCAGAATTTGGTACTTTTCTTGTCTGTTTCATGAATTTCAAGGAACTGCCTGCCGGCATAAGGTTCGTATGGTTCAGCCAATTTCACTGCTTTTCGAGCAGAATTTGCCCGTTTTTCGAATTTCACCTACAGCACAACTGTCTTGTAAGTTGTATCACTTATCAGGCCCGTCGGAACCGGTGCGGTCGGTCGGGTTATTACTGGACCAACTAACTGTTACTTTGTGGCCACCCACGCATGTCACTTACTGCAAAAGAAGGTTATAATCATCACGTTCCCACTACTGTATACAGTACATGTAATAATTAAAAACTATAATGTGGTGATGGTTGGATTCGGCGCGGAAAGATTGCCATGATGCCGATGATCTATCATGGATATGATTGTAGTAGTCGTGCGGAATGTCACGGTGGATGGTCACTTGGGTCAAGTTGGGTGGGTGGGGGGGGGGGGGGGGGGGGGGAGCGCGGAAAGTATGAGCGAATAATAGAAGTGGAAGGAGTGGATTGTAAAAAGGTAGCTTGGGCGTGAAGATAATTCAACCCTCAGACCTATTGAGTATTGGTGATGTTGAGACTGAGAGTTCTAGACTCTATGTCTATGATCCCGTTTGACTTTGCGAAGTAAAGAATACATACATGTACATGTACATACTTCGAGTACACTATGTACGTGTGGGTGGGTGCGCTTCAGGTTGTGTCACAGTGTGTTGCTTTTGCAACATACTGAAGGCTAGCGCTCATAATCGACACTTTCCGCCCTGTAATACTACTGGTACTAGTAACTCCCCTCATAGCTCCCCGAAGTGACCATCCACAGGACCACTAAGTAATGCCTAATGGATCATGGCAATTTTTAAGCGCGGAATCAATATCCACCAACCATCACCACAATCATGGTTTACTGGCCAAGTCCCACTAAACATGTCACAAGCAACGGTTAAGTAACCCTCCAGTGTGCCTTTTGTGTGCATAACTACATTGTACTAGTATCTGTTATGGAGTCAGTTTGCGTCATTGGGGGTGAAGGCGATCGAAGTTCATTGCCAATTTGGTGTTGCAGTACTGTGCTAACAAACTTACAGGCCTGCACTGCTGCAGGAAGGGTGAACAAGTGGGTTTAGAGTGAAATTTCTGTGTAGACTTTTACTTTCATGGCATGGCGTAGTGGGTGAGTCATTTTGCATCTAAAATACCTAGGAAAGAAGCGATGTTTCGAATACATGTCACGCACGATGCTGATCTTAGTAATGGTGATCTCCGACAGACTACGTCACGTGTACCAGACAGCCAGACCCGACACACCTTACTGTCTGTCCGCGATGGAATCCTGCTGACCTACCCCGGGTGAACAGGTGGGGGCCCTGTAATCATGACTAGTCTATAAGAGTATAGTAGTATCAAGAGTACATAACCCCTGGGGGTTATGTACTCTTGGTAGTAGTAGTGATCTACCTAGGTCTACGTGCAGAGGTAGTGTTTGTTTGGCTTGGAGCCGCCGCCTCTCTCTCTCTCTCTCTGCGACCCATGCTGACTAAGCATGGAGGAGGAGAAACATTAGAACCTTGGCCCCAGCGCGCGAGAGACACCGTAGACAAGATAGATGCCATGTAGCGAATGTCTCACCTTTCTAAGAAAGAGATAGCGGTGATGGGCGATGGCTGTACAGCAGACACACCGTCACAAGATCTTCGTGTGGAACGTGATCCGCTGACGCAGTCTTGTACCGGCACCGTGATTCCAGGATTTCACGTTTGTCAAAATGCTGCTAGTTCAGACCGCGGTACCCGGCCGGTACCGTTCCTCGCAGGAGACATCTCATCGCCCGTTCACGCCTTGACCTCATGCCTAAGCGACAGCCGTACCATTCCGTTTCACACAAAGCCAGGACTTTCCAGATCGCCGAGCCAAACGTACCTAGCTCGACCATCCCCACGGTTGACACGAGTCACGTGAATCCTCGTGCTGTTACCGCAATACCAGAATACGGACAGAGACAGTATCCCAAAAATCACGGATCACATATCGGCATTACTAAACTGTGCTACTGGATCAGGCATATGAACCTTGCAATTCCCATTGCAACTGGCTGTGGGGCCGGGGAGGATCCTTTCCATTTCGGCTATAAAATGGAACCTGAGATTGAGAAGCGAATCATTTCTTGGGAAGTGGACGGCGAGGAGAATCCGGCCGGCAACACCAGTTATCGAGTGAAGAAGATTAGCTCAACTAATCCACTGTCGTCAAGCTACCCTGCCGGTAAGTGGACATAGCACAGCTGGGGCATTTTGAACAGAGAGTTTACATTTCACCATAGAAACTGCTCGGCGATGAGTGATCCCGCGAACCAGTTCGATATTCTGCGCTGGTAAATCTTGCTGAAGATCTGCTGCTAGCTAGAAGTTCAAGTCGAACCGCATGCATGGCATAAAACAGCGAGGTGCGGCTGCCCGCTCGCTACTACTACTTCATGTACAGAGTCCGAATTATTTCATTCAATTCGCGATCCTGGAAGAGGTCTAGGCTTCCGAGAATTCCTGTAGAAGAAGGAGGTTCGCAAAATGTCTTGCTTCTGTCGTGCGTGTTTGTTTTCCTACAGAGCTGTCTTTGCACGGACCATGAAGTGGCAATTCGCTCTTGCTCTGTTGCTAGCCGCTGCGGTTGCAGGTAAGGGGATACGAGTGGAGTGTGAATAACAGACTCTCAAGGCAGACCGTGGAACTGGAAGGGAGCATCCGTTCCCCAAGAGATGATACGGCCAGTTGATGGCTGCACTAGCTGTGCATATAGTATACAGCTAAAAGAAGAGGGGCTGCTCAGTTGTCGTGACCGGAAATGAATGTTATTGACAACAACAACAAAACCCGTTCTACACGAATTGGGGTGGGCCGGTGGGGGTGGTCAACCTGTTTTTGACATAAGGTCCGCCGGCCATGCTCACACCAGCCATGGTCGAGTGCTACAACCCTGCATTGGATTCCTACAACAAACAACGCTTCAAATAATCAAATTTCAAGATAATTATTATTTGGTCCCTGAATAGATTGCAGTACTCGTAGAGGATGCAGACATGCTGAACGTTTCTTGGCGGCTAGCCTCGCTGGAAGTGGTATGTCTATAATTATGGTGGATTGCTCTGCGAACATGGGTTACATGGCTGAGACTAACACAAGGTTGTTCGCCCTGTTCTTCTCTCCCAATACAGTGGCTCAGCCAGGAGGTGGAGGTGGAGGTGGTGGCGGAACACACCGTCCCAGGACAGGAGCAACTGGAACTCGGCCAACTCATTCTCCGAGAACCAGCAGGGTTCGCACCGGAACCAGACTAATGCCGACTCATCCTCCAAGGACGAGCCAATTTCAAGAGGGTACTGGAATGCAGCAAACTCATCCACCAAGGACCAGTCGAGTTCACACAGGCACTGGCACCCGACCAACTCATCCACCAAGGACAAGCAGAGTTCACACAGGCACTGGAACTCCACCAACTCGTCCACCAAGGACAACCCAAGTTCTCGAGGGTACTAGAACCCGACCGATGCCCACAGGTACTGGAACTCGGCCAACTCATCCACCAAGGACAAGCAGAGTTCACACAGGCACTGGAACTCGGCCAACTCATCCCCCAAGGACAAGCCAAGTTCAGGAGGGTACTAGAACCCGACCGATGCCCACAGGTACTGGAACTCGGCCAACTCATCCACCAAGGACAAGCAGAGTTCACACAGGCACTGGAACTCGGCCAACTCATCCACCAAGGACAAGCCAAGTTCCCGAGGGTACTAGAACCCGACCGATGCCCACAGGTACTGGAACTCGGCCAACTCATCCACCAAGGACAAGCAGAGTTCACACAGGCACTGGAACTCGGCCAACTCGTCCATCAAGGACGAGCCAAGTTCACGAGGGTACTGGAACCCGACCGATGCCCACAGGTACTGGAACTCGGCCAACTCATCCACCAAGGACAAGCAGAGTTCACACAGGCACTGGAACTCGGCCAACTCATCCACCAAGGACAAGCCAAGTTCCCGAGGGTACTAGAACCCGACCGATGCCCACAGGTACTGGAACTCGGCCAACTCATCCACCAAGGACAAGCAGAGTTCACACAGGCACTGGAACTCGGCCAACTCATCTGCCAAGAACAAGCCAAGTTCACACAGGCACTGGAACTCGGCCAACTCGGCCACCAAGGACAAGCCCAGTTCACACAGGTACTGGAACTCGGCCAACTCATCCACCAAGGACAAGTGGAGTTCACACAGGCACTGGAACGCGGCCAACTCGTCCACCAAGGACAAGCCAAGTTCACACAGGTACTGGAACTCGGCCAACGCGTCCACCAAGGACAAGCCAAGTTCACGAGGGTACTGGAACCCGACCGATGCCCACAGGTACTGGAACTCGGCCAAGTCGTCCACCAAGGACAAGCCAAGTTCACACAGGTACTGGAACTCGGCCAACGCGTCCACCAAGGACAAGCCAAGGTCGCGAGGGTACTGGAACCCGACCGATGCCCACAGGTACTGGAACTCGGCCAAGTCGTCCACCAAGGACAAGCCAAGTTCACACAGGTACTGGAACTCGGCCAACTCATCCACCAAGGACAAGCAGAGTTCACACAGGCACCGGAACTCGGCCAACTCGTCCAGCAAGGACAAGCAGAGTTCACACAGGCACTGGCACCAAGCCAACTCAATCACCAAGGACCAGCCGAGTTCACACAGGAACGGGAACTCGTATGCACGTGCGTACGTCACGTCCTCATACAACCCAAGAACCTGTCCAGAGTAAGTGGCACTGCCCTGCATGCCGTAGGGTCATGAACCAGTTGTGTTTGTGTGTGTGTGTGTGTGTTTGTGTGTGTGTGTGTGTGTGTGTGTTTGTGTATAACATGTGTGGGTGTGTTTAGGGGACTTGAATGATTGCTTGCTGTCAAAGTTCGTAATCGTGTGATTGTCTAGACCACCGATGCCGATGGCACTGATCTCCTGTTGCACGCTCGGAATTCAGATGAACTGTCAGGGCCAAGGGAGTACTCAGTGGCCAGGACTGTGTTGGCAAGCCCCGGGTCTCATGCTCTTGTTTCCCTCTTACTGTTTCATGTCATCCCTCGACAGCTTCTGCTGCCATCCGAGTACGTACCATCTTCTTGGTGTTCATGGTGGGCTCAGCCAACTCACAGGCAACTGTCATTGACAACAAGGCTAGTTTTGCCAGGTAAGAAATCTGCCACAATTTGAAACGGAGGCTGGGAGCTGAATTTCCACCTGACGTTATTGAAGTGCATCGTTGGGTGCTCTGACCGTATGCACTGGTGAGTGTACATGTACATTGCATTACTCTTCTATCGCACAGCTGCAACCAAAAGTGGCGTGTTTTGGAGAACTCTATTCATGATTCATGTATGGTGAATTTGTTTTGCCTGTGCCCCTCTGACAGCTTCATCCAGCGAACGCTGAGTGCCAAGTACAAGCTCACTGACCTCTCTGTCATCAGGGTATGTTCAAATCGTGCCTTATGCATTGCTATGTAGCGCTACCATTGTGATTGCGTAGCATGTGCATATAGTTTCATGCAGTTTGACCAGAAATTAAACTGTGTGGCAAAGTTTATGTTCTTGATCTGCAAGTCACATCCTGGCTTCACTTGCTAGGTTATATTGTGTGTGTGTGTGTGCACGCGTGTGTGACTCCAGCCCTGCCAATAACAAATCTCTGCGTTGTCTTGTGTTTACAGACCAGCCTGAAGGGAGGCAAGAGCATTGAAGTACAAGTTGCCCTGGAGAGCTCCGGTGACAAGCTCCAGGCCGTTACAAGCACCATCAACAAAGATGTAAGAACAGCGCACCAGCGCGGGTGGCTATTCACACAATGCATGTCAGTGTTTCTAGATTCCATGAACTGCATATTCCAGTGAGCTGTTTGTAACTTCGTACATTGTACACGTACAGGGCTGATCAGACCCCAGGCTACACATACTTGATACTGCAATACGGTACGGTAGATCATGCCGAATGGTTCCTAATAGCGGCATTGCAGTACAAATATGAAGAACTGGCCGTGCACCTTGCCATCTATTCAACCCACCGTGGACAGATCAGGTCATCCAGCTTTTTTTCTAATTTCCTGCTGTGCACCCTTGTGAACGCAGATCCAGTCTGGCAACCTCAAGCTCACCTGGACCCCGAGCGTCGCCGGAGCGAGCGCAGTCGCACTGCAGGGATCGTCGGCCACTGCCGTCGAGCCGACCGACACGGTCACGCCAACGCAGGGAGGCAAGTCGGGCCTGAGCACCGGCGCAACTGCCGCAATCATCTCGGTCGCCGCCGCGCTGATCATTGTCGGAATCATCATTGTTGTTGTTGTCCGCCAGGTACGTAACATAGTACTTTTGTCTTTACACTGCATAGGACTGACAGGTGATGCCGCATAACCTAACTTCAGGTCTTAGCACACAGTGTGTGGGCCTATCACACCACCGAGCAGGCGTTACAATCTGCTGTTGTCATAAGTCAACCCAGCACAATGTCACCCATGACAATGCTTTTACAGGCTACACGAGATTTTCATCCCCCCTCCCCAGGCCTCCCCTCCAACACATGTGCACACAAGCACACAGTACACGTTGCAAGTATAGTATGGACTACTTGTAGATAACGTGCAATGGCGCTATCCCCCTTCCCCCCCCCCCCCCCGGAACACTTTTAAATTCAAAGACCAAGGTACTCTTCACCAAGCCATTGTGTTGTGAACGCAAGCCGGCGCGGTGCAATATAAGATCCCGGTTTAATTAACGGTTACACGGTATCTCTGCTCTTGTTTTCTCTGTGCGTGCAGAAGAAGGGAGGAGTGCGTCATGTACGCTTCCAGCATACTATGGACCACGACGACGATGAGGGCTTTGACAACCCAGCATACTCCACCAGGGAAGGTTCTGTACAGTTCCAGTAAGCAATGAATTATTCAACAACTGCTAGCACGTGTCCAGAACGTCAACATTGGAGCAACTACGCAGGCCAGCGCAGCTGCCATGCACGGCTGCAGGATCACGGCAGCCGGGCAACTTGCCTGACTATTGCGACTGAACATTCATGCTTGTCTCAAGCCTCGCGTTTTCAATTTCCGTCTCTGCGACTGTTTCACTCACGAGTGAGTGGCTTGTCTCTTGTCTGAATATAGTATGAAAAACTCTCAATCCTTCTGTACAGTCACTTTTATTATTTCCCCCGCAAACTGTTGTGCGCAACACTAAACACATTTCTTTGCAGGCCGGATTGGTTTGCCAAGATCAATCCTGCCCTTGATCATTCAAACTGAATTTTGAACAAGAACTATTGATTTGAAGCACTTTTTATCCATCTACGGTCTATTTAGTTATTCTCAGATTTTTGAACACTTTTAATAATTATTACAATCAACTCCTGGTACAAGGTACGCATGGTCGTACTGGTCCAGTCAAACCCAAGCAATGCTCTTCAGTGGCATGATCTAAGTTGTCTGCCCCGGGCGCTTGGCCCTTGCTCTTTTGAAAGCATGCCAAGTCAAAGGCATCTTGGAGTCTTTGCTGACCCCCCCCCCCCTTTCTGTTGAAAAGCGGCACTGCTATTGGGTTTGAATGTTTTACTTGTAGGTTAGCAGTAAAAATGCCGCAGGCACATGCACACGAGAGAGTTGTCAACTCAGGACCCTCACTATGCTTGTCGTTACGAAATCTTTCGTTAGATCACTCCACCAGCAGGTTCGTTACATACTAAATTTCGTTTTCGGTCGAGGTCTTGTCACCCCGAACGTTCAGAAAAAATCTTTAGTTTGGTACAATCTTTAGTTATTTCGTGCCCCCTAACGAACACAGCGAAAGTTAATTCCAAACAAAACGTTGTACTTATCCATTAGTTTGAGGGAAAGTAATTTAGTTGCAAACGGGATCAAGTCTTACTAGTTACTCATGCATTATTGGGTATTGATCGTCAGTAAAACAATCCCTCCAAAGATACAGCAACAAAAACGTTTCAATGATGTGCATGTGCGATCAAAGCGCAGCTTGCTTTGTTTTATGCATTTAAAACTTTTACTTCTGATAATAACTATCTTTCTCACTCCACAGAAACGCTTTAAGACAGACGTTAAAGAAGAACCAAGAAGACAGTTGAGAAAAAATCATTGATAAGCGCACAGTGCACCCGCTACAGAAAGGATATAATATTTTTATTATGCAAGGGGGCAAAATGAAACATGCCAAGCCCAGAGGCAAGCCATACTAAACAGACAGAATTGGCAGATACTATTGTGTCTCAAAGAAGAAATAACTATAAAAAAAAGAAGACACATTCGAAACTCAAGTTGGGACAAGACATCCCTCATAAGGCTGGTTAAAAAGAGAGTTCAAGAAGTCATGTCGTAGATGTGAAAGCGTGCGCAAAATGCAAAATGCACCCAGCGTGAGTCGTAGCCATTAGCCGGTGGCGATACAGCATCAGTAAGCAGTAAGCAGTGCATGCGAAATAGCAGGAATTTGGTGGCAGTAGAGGGGGCGTGCAGGATGCCAGCATTCACGCTGTGAATTAAATAGTCATGTATAGCATTAAAAAAAATCAAATCCAATATACCAGAGCAGTGTCTATTTTCATAACGGGACACAAAAGAGGCTAAGAACGGACCGGTACCTAGGATACAAGAATATAGAAAAAATAGAATATGTTTGATAAGGGACGGAAAAAACATGACACAGTCACTTTGACTGGCAAATCGTGATGCGCACAGGTGTCTAGGACCTGCTAGTTTGCTCTTTATAAGAGCGGGGGGGGGGGGGGGGGGGGAGCTAAACGTCTCAGCTGATCGGGTAGGCGGACGGGCGACGGACAAGCCAGTTCTTACCATACCATCAGCCATGGAGACAAGAGTGAGGTGTGCCGTGGGACGAGTGAAGCGACATGCCAGTACGCAGCAAGGCCAGTGGCATGCAAGTCCGTGCGCAATGTAGCAATGGCCACGGGTGGCCCGTTCTAGAACTAGAGGCGATGGAAGGCACGTCAGCCTAAGAATGCATATCCAGCAACTACAGAAGATGACTAACTTCACTAGCGGCGCAGCGTGAGCAAAGCAAGTACTTGTCGCTACGTGCATGGCAAGGGAGCAGCGACATATCGTCTCAGGTATGTGTAGCGCAGTCCACTGAAAAAGGCAACAAGTGCAAGAATGGCACCAGCTGGAGGACACACGGATAAGGTGGATAGAGGCAAAGAGGATGACTTAGAAGTAGTGACTATCAACGTACAGGCCAACTCTCGATATAACGACTCTCGCTTGAACATCAACCTCAATATAACGTAGATATTCGAAATTCCCGGATGACAGAGTATCTATACGGTTCGTTCTACATAACATAGTTCTCCACAATGTAACCTCTATTGTACATATAATATTCTTCATTTAATAGCAGGGACCAGATTCTATCCTCCAAAATGTAATCGAGGCATGCACTGCTTCCGCTGGCAGAGGTTGACTTGATATGACAGCTAGCTTGACTGACAATCCCGGCGACAACGTTGTACGATGCAAGGAAAGGCGAGTAGACAACAAAGTCGGTTAGATTTTTCAAATTCTTGCACGGCATTGTTTTCTTGAAAATAGTGAGAGCTAGCTACATAGTCACCATGTTGTGCAATTCCAAAGAAAACTAAAGTGTTCCAAATAAAATCATCCCTATCTTGTCTAAATCAACCGAGAGGCAAGACTTTCAGCACTTTCAAAATTAGTTTCCCGAATGCGGCATTCCGTTTGCAATTTTGACACATAAAATAAACGTTTCACAACAATCTCACACGAAATTAGCGGCTGTGATCATGTGAAGTCATACCAACTCAACAGGTGAAGGTTTGTTCTGACAGACCTGAATAGATTGCCATCACGCAATTGTTGGCTGGCCCTAACGCACAGAAAGGCTACTGCCCTGCTATCTCCCCCTCCCCCCCCCCCCTCATTCTTGGTCATTGCTGAGCACAATTCGTTCAAGAACATAAATTGGGTAGCAGGATTCGGATTGCGACCAAGAGGCATCGACCAGACCCTGGTTGTTTGCTGGGAAACAATCACCATCAGGCAGTAGTCAGCACCCGGTGTGTATGTATCGTATACACAACCGGTGTGTATGTATCGTATACACAACCGGTGTGTATGTATCGCGTCCATGGAGCTATGAAGCCGAGACCTCTGGTCGGCGGAGCTTAATGGGCCCCACCACCACACTCCATCATTCACCCCAGTGTCTGGAGATATGTGGATTTTGTAGAAAAAAATACACAACCGGTGTGTATGTATCGTATACACAATCTTAACAGCGTTGCAAGCCTGGAGCTGTGCGGCGAAGCACGGGATGGCGTTCAGAACGTTCTTAGTAACTTCGTTACAGTACTGTCGGAAGAGAGGAGTAAGGACTCACAGCTAATAGCAAGCCTCACGGTTGTGTACTTGTCCACATCGCCACTGACTACTAGTACTTGCCCACACCGCCATAGACTACTTGTACGACAAGTTGGCTTCATGTGACACGTCTCTTTCTTATTGCGTGGCTGCATACGGTCTTTTCTCGCAGTTTTGGTTCTTGCAGGAACACCAACAGTTACATGTAGTAACAAGAGTATTTACCCCCCCCCCCCCAAGAGTGTGCAACTCCTGATACCCTTTCTATGGGGTACGCCGATGGCGAAAACTCACATCACGTGGTACAGTGTCGCAGTTGTACGTTTCCAGCCCGCTTATAGCGAGCAGCAGAGTAATAAAAAAAGCACTCTCTGACAGAAACTCACTGCGGGTATGCAAATCCCCAGCATGATCACGGCAGATATTCGGATTGCGCGCACGCTATCCTTCGTTTGTACGTAGTACGAACGTATCTGAGACACGTGATGTGAGTTTTCGCCGTCGGAGACCCCATATGCAGAGTTGCACACTCTTGGGGGGGTTATTATACTCTTGGTAGTAAGTTATTCATGTGCTGGTGCAGTCTGTCGGTGTCCAGTACTGTTTGTTAGATACTAGTAGTCATGCTGATGTAGAGGCATGCTTCAAGCATTCCAAGTACCCGACCTGGGTATACAACCATGCATGCCATGACAACCCCCCCCCCCCCCCTGCCCCACCTATGCACCCCCCCCCCCCCTGCCCCACCTATACCCCCCCCCCCCCCCCCACACACACACATGTATGAGTATTACAAGTGCAACATCATGACCAGTAGCAAGAGTACATAACCTCCCAGAGCGTGCAACTCCCACATACCCTGCTGTCCAGACAGAATTTCAAGTTGACGTCATTATTTATGACGCAATGCTCCTTGCACCAGTGATTTACAACATGTGTACGGGTGTCAACGCATCACACGTTTTTCTTTGCAATAATTTGTACAGGATCGATCGGCTTCGGTCAACCACAGGTTCCGGATTCGTCTGATAATCCGTGTACAGTGCGCATTGCATCATCAAAATGACGTCAACTTGAAATTCTGTCGGGACAGCACCCATAGTGGAGTTGCACACTCTGGGGGGTTATGTACTCTTGCCAGTAGGGTATGCGGTGTTGTGCTTACCTATCCATGCAGCAATGATCTCTGTGAAGCAGGACACACACATGCAAAGAAAGAAAG
Organism: Sycon ciliatum; assembly: GCF_964019385.1. Classification (NCBI taxonomy): domain Eukaryota; kingdom Metazoa; phylum Porifera; class Calcarea; order Leucosolenida; family Sycettidae; genus Sycon; species Sycon ciliatum. The sequence goes on from NC_088646.1 coordinate 19,495,556, forward strand.
AAAAAGAGAAAATGATTCAGATGAGGCAAAATAGAGAGGATAGGCTAAGGTCATGTTTCTCTTCTGTCAACATGTGCTGCCGTCATTGAGCCAGTACACTGACCTAGGACATGGCATAAGACTAATGAAGACAGTATGTCACGGGCAAGAAGTACAGGAAAACCTGGGGTAAGCGAACACTACGAGTATTTCCACCTGGAGAATTCGGTTCACGTTATTGTAAGTTTGCCTCGGGAAGGATCTTTCTTGGTGCGCGTATGCTGTCACTGGGTAATCTCAACACAATATGTAATAAGGCGCCAACCGTCATCGCAATTGACTGCTGGTTTGGATGACACCGGATCGTCGGCACTGGAATCGACGCCCATCTCCTCGAACTACCACTGGACTTTACCACCTGACACAGCACATACACACACTGAAGTACTTTGCACAGACACTTGTCATATACATAGATCGCCTTTAGCATTCCCACACTTGAAAGTGTTCTTGTACGTGCTGTGATAGTCTTATCTTCTTTCTTCTGTTTAGGTCACCTTACAGGTGATGATTGTAAACTTTAGTGTTACTGTTAGTTTTCTTGCCTTCTCGCCAAATTGTGTCTGTGTGTATGTGTGAGTTTTCTCTTCTTTCGTTCTGTGTAGGTCACCTTACAAGTGATGATTGTTTAGTTTGCTGGCCTTGCCAATTGTGTCACCACGATGTGTTAGTTCTAGAACATTCATCTGCCTGCATTATTCGTCTTTATATTTCGTGTTTTGCCTCCCCTTCCTCAATGCCCTGATGATGCCCAACGGGCGAAATATTGGCAAAGTTATTTATTTATCTATTTTGTGAAGCTGAGAGCCTGTTGCCGGAATGGCGGTATTTTCAAATATTAGTTCTTCTAAAGCGACAGTTTGTTTTATCAGTGTTCTTATTAACGAGGTTTCACTGAATGTAAATTCGGACCGCTGAAAACTGCAAACAAGAAAATACCCTACCTTCTTCACCATCCAAGTATGAATATGTGGTAGCCTGTACACAGAAAGAGACCAAAGGAGAACATGGTATGAAAACAAGTCGATTTTGTGTTTGGTCTGACCGCAAAAATCAACATTTCTCCACTACCCCCACCACACACACACACACACACACACATACACACACACATACACACACACACACACACACACACACACACACACACACACACACACACACACACCTTGACCCTTGATCTTGCCCATTGCGTACGCAATGATAGTGAATGTCGGAAAGTTCAGGTGAGAACACGAGCGCAGAACTTGGCATGTCGTTTCAGGTCTCCTGGTCGACGAAACGGGCGTCCACAGACACATGGAAGAGGATCAGGAGCAGGCCGTGGCGGTGGAGTGCTACTCGCAACTCGTCTCCAGCCGGGACGATCTTGGCAACTCTCAAGCCAGGTGGTCACGCCGAGGTCCGCCAGGTCAGTCGACACCACATCTCGCCACCTCTTTTTCGGGCCGTGACGAGGACGGGGGGCAGGCAGCTCGCCGAACAGCAATTGCTTCGGTGCGCGCGAGTCGTCCATCCTGCCGACGTGACCCAGCCAACGAAGCCGGTGACGGCGGATGATGCTGGTGATGTCAGGGTCAACACCGAATGTAGCCGCTAATGTGGCCGTTGAGATCCGATCATCCCACTGTTGACGACGGCCGATACCCACGATGGACAGAACACACTGATGGTGAAACGTGTTTAGCTTCTGGAGGTGGCCTGCCTTGGTGGTCCACGTCTCCGCACACACACACACACACACACACACACACACACACACACACACACACACACACACACACACACACACACACACACACACACACACACACACACACACACACACCTCCCACACTGTACCGCATGCATCACCTATCACACATGCACACTCTATGAACACTATAATTATTTTAGCTGCTTGACTTGGTCTCATGGCAGGGAAATGTTCATCCAATAAAAAAGAGAGAGAGGATCACAAACCAATTTCTGTATGAAAGTCAGAATATTTCGCATGTGAAAAATCACCCATTGTGCAGCAGTACGCCAAGTAACTGTTACTCTATTAAATTTCAGAAATTTTAGGTGCCCAATATTTTTGGTATGAGGGCAAAAGGCCAGGTTAGGTGAACAGAAATTTTAGGTACATGTACAGAGAAGCAGTTCCCTATTGGATTATGTGTGTTTTAGTGTTTGTTCGGTGGGTTGGAATTTTAGGTATGAAACAGACGCACCGGAAGTACTGAAAATAAAAATACACTGAAAATTTGTGAAATTACAGTATCAGCTTCCTCTGTGCACAGGTCTTACCGCAATAGCAGCAGTTGCCAGCAGACACACTCCAGCGAATAAGTAGCAAAACACAGAGCGGCGAAGGGGCCATGTGCTATCAAGAACACACCTACAAGATGAGCACACACAAGAGAGAGTGACACCAATTCAGTAGGGTGGTGGCCGTCCAGAGCATGCACCTCTGTTCCATGCCAGCTCCGAGTTGTTGAACAAAAACTCCTGACCTGCGCTCTTGCTTTCCTGCCAGTGCCTAGCAAGTGACCACAGATTGGACGAGAATACCTTTCTTGCTAGCAATGAGTACTACTTATTAGTGGATGAGGACAGGCAGTTTAGATAAGGCCAACACAGCTGAATACTAGTAACAATTACCATAGTTAAGGAATTCTGACAAAACGTTACCCAACTGAGCAGCACACTACATTGTATGTACACTTGATTTCACCAACTGTGCATGCAAGTGTGAATGTATCAATGTGCATGTATGGCTATGCTTGCACGCAACAGAATACAAATATCCCACCGCATAAAAAGAAAGACACAAGTTCATCTTTCAAAACTTACCAGTCCGTACAAAACGTACACTTTGCAGATGCCTGGCCCGAGGGCCACTGTGTGAGGAGCACAAATACAAATATACATACATGTTTATCAGCACTAGCTGTCTGGGGATTGAGCGCATTATAGGGGAGAAGTGAGTGAGCAGATGAGAAGACATTGAGCATAGGAAATTAGGAATACTGCACAACGGATTGAACACAGAGAACAGAAAGTACCTTTGGGGGAGGCACAGGAAGGAAGAGAGAGAGAGAGAGAGAGAGAGAGAGAGGGGGGGGGGGGGGGCAGCATGGCGAGTACTTAGCGAAACAGTCGCGACAAACTATATACTCACATCAAAGAGATGCTTGCAGTGCGGGCATATATAGGTATTTTGCTGATGTACAGGCCGGCTACCTGCCTGAGAAGCAGGTCGTTGCATAGGGACACCAGTGGGTTTTTGCCGCTGCTCACCCTGCTGATCAGGAGATACTTCCACTATACGTTGGCTATTGAAACAGAAAATAGAACATTGCAGTAGTACCAACGTCAACTTCTTAGAGTACATGTAGCCACACAATACTATCTAGATCAAATCTAGATCAAAGAAGCAAGAGGCACATTTTGAGAGTGTTTTCTGTCGGCAGCGTGCCCTGGGGATAGGTTTACTATCACCGCGCCCACACAGGCTATGTGCAACAGCACTAAAGACGACATCACCAAATACAGTCAACTTCGCTAATAACGACTGCGGATATAACGACAATTCGCGAATAGCGACAGAATTTCCATGCCCAGAGCAAAGTCCCATCCCACTGTAATACATATAATGAGACTTCGGGTATAACGACACTTCGCGAATAAGGACACCTTTTTGATGCCTCGCCGAGTGTCGTTATAAGCGAAGTTGACTGTACGTCTTTCAATTCACAGTGCAAATAGCATTGTTGAGCCATTGGAATGTCAGTCTCTTCACTTCGGTCAGAAAGAGGCTTCCTTCCTCGTTGTTCATACTTGGCCAAAAGATCTCCATATAAGTCAGGCACAAGTATCATCAACTACAAAAAAAGTAGTTTGTAGGAAAATACCCTCAAATTCTAGATTCGACTTGTCGCAGAAGACGTCGTTTCGCTCAAGGCACCAGCGAATGTACCATATTGGGAAAAATTTATCACAGTGGAATGGTGGGTCCTTATATGTAACCTAGAGTCAGGAACTTGGAAGCATAAGGCATGGCTTATAAACAATCATGCCTGGAATAGGAGCTTGAGATTTCGAAGAGTGTGTCCAAAATGGACCACTTGCCATTTGTACAGATCCACGAAATCCCGTAGAATCCCATAGACCCGGAAGGGTGTTGAATGTGCAGGACCCTATTGTGTTTTCTGCTATTTCCACTAAGAAATGGGGCCTGAAGGCATTTCATCCGAAAACCTTTTTCTGACAAAGATCTAGCTAGTCATTAGTTCTAACCAAAGTGAAGAAGCTGGAAAAGCGATTGCTGTCATTGAATTATGACGCGAAAATTGGTCAAATGCACATGCATAGCACACATTCAACACCCTTCCGGGTCTATGGGATTTCGTGGATCTGTACAAATGGCAAGTGGTCCATTAACCCTTTGGAGCCCGTACAGTCAAAAATCGACGGTATACCGTCGATGGACTAAAACGTTCGTAACTCACTCGAAACTTGATGGATTTCCACGATCGAAATATCTGGGAAGAAGCCGAAGAGCTCAGCTGTCTAATGCAACAATCGCCGAACAGCTACGATGTCGTGTTGCAGAGATATCGCGCTCGACATTTCAGTCACGGCAAAAGTTGAACTTTTTTCTCAGTGGCTGGCCTTCAGTGAGGGATTTCCCCTTGGATGACATGCTGATTCATCCAGGTACGCTTTCTGCACGTGGCCAGTATAAAACTATACTCAGCGCAAAACAATTGAGCATTCCACGATGAATGAGAGTGAAATGGCTGGCGTTGAGGACATTTGCTCGTATATCCAGCTCTGTGGACTGTTCGAGGCGCCGTGGCGTTGGATATGTGACTGCTGTGGTGTTGAATTTGAGCTCTAGTTACTCTGCTCGCGGAGAGCTTTCCAGGAAGCCCAAGATTATGGAAATCCAATAACAAGCACCAAAGTTATGACCAAAATAAGGTAAAGAATATATCGTAATTGCAGTCGCATACAATTATCAGGATTTTTGGGGCTCCAAAGGGTTAAAAGCATGCCCTTGATAGGTATTTTTCATGCTTACGAGTGTTGCCTGAGTTAGAGCCTGGCTGGTTTGAAAAAAAAGCAGAGTCTATACGGGCCGAGGTCAGCAAAAACATGTTTTTGGGGTTTCGTAACATTTTCGAGACATTGCAGAATCAAAATTGTTTCTGTCCAGCACATTCGCACTGTGCTTCATTCATCAACCAGTGCAGTGGCGATAGCATCTTGTCGAACTTCGTTCTCACACTTTGTTTGGCAGTCTAGTCCAAGCAGCTGGCAAGCAACGTGACAATTTTGTGGAATAATATTTTTGTAAGAATTTCACTTTTTTCCGTTTGCACCTTTTCCTCAAACTAAAAAATAATTTCACCTACAACGTAAAGACATGTTTCAGCTGGCTGTGGCCCATACATTGACTTGCACGGCTGTAAGCTGCAGCAGCACAGCGCCCAGTGCTAGGCTGTATAACCTGTGTGAGTAGGGGTTGGAGCTTTTGCAGGCCATAGCTATTCATAATAGAAATGATCCATACCAATACGGCAACAGCAGCAGCAGCGGCGGCGGCAGCAACAGCAGTGGCAGCATACTGACCATGTTCGTCGAGGACATCTAAGAAACAGGGCTGTCGTGGAACACACCAGGAGGCAATGGCAAACGCACCGGACATACTTCTTGCCGGAAGGAGGCAAGCAAATTGGCTGTATATGAAATGCAGACAAAAGCGTGCACACACACACACACACACACACACACACACACACACACACACACACACACACACACACACACACACATGCGACACACATGCATGCGTACACACACACACACACATAATGTGGTTCGGTGGCATAGCCATTACTGGTTAGATTTAAAAGTACACTTCGGAACTATCTACTTCATCAATTCAAACATTGACATTATTTTAGTACCAGCTGACTACAGGGCGCGAAATAACGGTCGGACATCGGACAATTTCCGACCGTTTACGGTCAGTTTCCGGATGTTTTGTACATATCCGGACAAAGTGTCCGCGCACCTTTTTGCAAAGTACAAAAAAGAAAAGGCACTTCAATCCTTTGTCTCATAGTCATTAGTGATGTCGTCTGGCAAGAGAAAGCCAAGCACCGCCGATGCAGGGTGCTCCTCTTGGAAAGAAGCCCAGAGGAGTCAAGACGACCACTTGTGACAAGTGGGTCGCCGAGTATGATAGGGAGCTTTCAACTACTTCTGTTTGGCTGAGCTATGAGCGCAGTCCCTCAGATCGTAGCGTTGTCGAAAATTTGAAGTGTAAGATGTGTTCCCGTTTTGTTGATAAAATTCGCAGCAGCAAGAATTCCTTCGTCGTTGGCTCAAGGAACCTGAAAACGTCAGCCTTCAAAGATCATGCTGCTTCTGAAATGCATCGTCGTGATAACATTTCGATGGTATTAATTCTACACTGAACATTGTGTGATTTGATGTGAAAGTTGCATGTCCGGACATGTCCGGCCATTTTTGCAACTGGCAGGACATTATGTCAGAGCATATTTTAATCCTTAGCGCATGCCCTGTGACTAGATGCACCTACCGTGCCTTCTCCACAATTTAGACACTTGACGACTCTGCCATTGAAGTTGTTGGGAATCATTCCACGCTTGCTGCATACTTTGCAGATGTATATCCTCTCACCACCCACAGAGTCCGAATCGATTAGGTTTCCTGGGGACAAAAAGAATAAGCATTTGGGATAAGCCAAGCACCAAAAACAACAACAAACCCACACACGGGAGCTCCATGGAGTATTTTCACAACTGGGCACAGCTCTAGTAGAGGTGGATGGGTAAACAGCACATACAGGTCCCCCCCCCCCCCTACCCTGTCTCTGTCTGTCTGTCTCTCTTCCGTAGAAATTTTCCACTTGGAATTATGTCTAGTTTTGCTTCTGGGCATAGCAGTGAACTGTTCAGCACTGGCCCAAGTGAGATGTCGGTTGGGTTTAATTTTCTTAGGCTGTTTTCGACTCCAAACATGGAGTCCAGAAGCTCCCTTGTAGGACTACCGCATTTCACATGTGCCCGATGTGGGTAACTGACTGCTCACTGGCATACAGGTAGTGCAATGGAACCTCCCTTGCGGACACCTCTCAACAACGGGACATCCCCGCATTCAGAACATATTTGTTCAGTCCAAATTGTTCATAATCAAGCGACTTATAATCCACACTCTAATCAGGACACCTTCGCAAACAGGAGAGTCCTATCTGGTCCTGCGGTGTGGTCTTTCATCCTGAAGTTGCAACATGCTAGCTACTAGTAGTAAAGTCGACGTTTTCTAGGCTACTGGCTGTGAGTGCAAGGCAAAATGTAGACTGTACAGCTGCCATGTAATATTTGAACATGTTGTTCTCATCTTGAAAGTGTGCCCTGCACTGTGTAACCCACAAACATGGGATACATACAAAACACATGACTGCTGATTATCTTGTTACTGTCATGGACAGTTGCTTCATAACTCGTTCCCATGTGCTCTCTTCTATCTTACAAATACAAAACAATTTGAAGTTTATCGGTCAGTTAATTGCAAGCGGGACAACGACTTGCCTGGCGATTGCTTATTGCTGTCCAGCAAGGGGGTTCTCTCACTGGACATGGCAAATTAGTCGCGACGAAACCTAATTCAACCAGACTCCTTTCTGGAGAATTCTCTGTTCCATAATCGTGGTCATTGAGTGCTACGCTGAAAATCAGTAGCAAGCTCACTACCACTAGAGTCGAAAACCGTCTCCGGCAAACAGCTGAATTGGGTCTTCGTGTTCCCAATAACTCCAATTACTCTAGACTTGAACTTGATGATTTAAAAGTCCCAAATTTATAATATTTACATATGGCTCCGCCGGTCCAGTGCTATTAGTATAACATCGCCTGGGCTCATATCGGTGATCATGACAGTGCGGCCACCTGCTCGTACACCGGGTATTCACACACACTTGGGTCGCAAAAGCTTCTTTGTCAGTAAATCATGGTAAACTGACAACGACTCAACGAGACTCGAGAGCATGTCATAAAATGCAAACAAAAGTCAAAAGTCAAATCTTTAGTTTATATCAGCGGTTCAGGCAAAGCCACCCAACCCGCTAGCTATGCTGCCCAACTCAACTGACTGTTGAATGGTCCAAAAGCGTGGCAAAGGTCCCGAAAAAGCGATAACGCCATTACAGGTCGTTACGTCACGAGCTAGCACGCATTTGACGCATGGCATGCAGGCTGCAGCTAGCTGTACGCTGTACGTAAACATCTCCTTTTGCTACGCGATCGCGATCGACATCGTACGTTTTCATGTTGGCCAAGAAAATGGCGTTCATGTTCAACAGTTCGAGATCGAGAATGCTCGAGAATTTTCGTGAACAGCGAAAAAAATAATGTGATACTCGGACTCATTTTGTTGATCTTTCAAAATTGTATTCTTTTAGACTTTGAGATATTCTTTTCCTAACTAACTTGGCACTATTCTATCATGGTAAGGGCACAATGAGCTCTATTGCAATTTCCTTCTGATGAGATATTCCGGATGGACTTTTCTTACTACGTTTGCTTGCTATTATGTCGTGCACTCGATGGAGAAGAGAGTAGAGTCCACTGGCTGTTTGGCAGCATGTCTACAGGAGTGCTTTGTTTTTGTTGATGTTACTTACCTTGGCTCAGGGGGACGATTTCAAGGCAAAAGGCAATGCTGCCATGCAGGCTGGAAATGCCGAGCAGGCAGTTGACTTCTACACCCAAGGTATTGCGATCGACGGCAACAACCATGTGCTGTACAGCAATCGTTCTGCTGCTTATGCAAAGCTAAACCGCTTCTCAGATGCATTGGAAGACGCACAGAAGACTACTTCAATTAAACCAGACTGGGCTAAGGTATGTGGGTTGTATGGGCAAAGCAGAAGGTAGCATTAATCTAGATTTGATCTTTTGAAGAATTTTATTTTTCGATTCAAATGTATCAAACTGGCCCGGCAATTCATTGAGCACATAATGATAATATGCTGGGGGAGTGCGTAGGAGAGTAGTTGAAGCTGATATATAGCTTTAGTGCAGGGTGAGCGCAGCCTTGAGGACAAGTTTTTAGGGTGCGCTTACCAGGCCGGTGAAACTTGTGAAGTTGTGATAGGAAAGAAAGAAAATGAAAAATTGAAAGGAAAGACAGTCCTGTACTCACATGGAGTGTACTCTTGAAACGTGCAATGTGAGAGAGGCTCTCTGAAATGACTTTTTCTCTTTCCATGGCCTTCTTATATGTAGCGGTGGAGCAGTCCAGGGCCTCTGTGGCAGGACACTTTGATACAGGCCCCAAGAGGTGCACGTGTCATGCCAAACATATAAAATACCAATCCCATGGCAACAACATAATTATACGTTCGTTATGCCGTAGTAAACCAATAGGGCTTGAAAGTGATGACGTCAAAAACGGCCAGGGAGTAGTAAGTTGACATCAGATTTCTATTTTGGATCCACTAAGGTGTGACTTTGCTATTGCCTCAGTATGTGGGTGCATAGCAACCCACTCATGTCGTATGCAGGGGTGACTTTTACTTCGCCACCAGTTGTAACCCCGCCCCCAGTAGCCAAATCAGTCAGTTTCACTGGCTACATCACCTTGCGGTGAGTAAGACGGCTTGAAATGTGCTTGGATCCATACAAAAACTGGATCCAAGTGGATCCAGTTTTAGAATTTTTGAAATTGTTGCTATGCTGTGACGTAGCACTTTCAAGCCCTATCAGGTTATCAATCAATATAGATGATCCAAGTAACGATTCAGCCCCACACGCTCTCACCTTAACAAGACGGCAACGTCTGTAGGGCCTTCCCTATCAAAACAATAAATTCTACTACTACTACCTTCAAGATAGAGGTTAGAGAGGAGAGACTTGTTCTTACTCAGGATTCAGATTGATCAATGAGAAGGTTGGATGTGTCTAGCATCCGAGGGCAGCAGCAGTTTTGTAGGAGACGTGCAACTGACACCAACCAAAATGTAGCATCCCGGCCCACCCGTTAATTGTGCGGGTAATTGCGAGACGGAAACCCATCACACGTTCTCAGAGCACATAGACTTTCAGTTACACGACCGATCGGTCAGTTTATCAAGTCTAGAACAAGTTAGTTTTGCAATGCCGAGCAGCTCTTTCTCTAGTGCCTCCATTTCCAACCGGCCGCCCGTTGCTGGCGCTCTCGCCGAACTTCTTGCATGTAGAGTTGCAGTGTATGGCTGCAGTGCTAGGGTAAGCTGGACCCAGTAGCTGTACAGTATGCCCTGATGGGCACACATGTACCTGTGTTGTGCCGCCTGCTTGCAGGGTTACTCTCGCGTCGGCACTGCACTATCATTCCTTGATCGCCACTCTGAGGCCATTGATGCATTCGAGACGGGCCTCGGGCTTGATGCAAATAACGCTACCTTGAAAAGTGGCCTTGCCGACGCCAAGGAGCGCTCAGAGGGTAAGTTTATGGTGATGTGCTCTGCTACTGGGAATCTGCTTTACTTTTCCAACGTGTGGCAAACTGTAGGCATGCACTGCCTGTCACAGTGTCTGTCAATTAGCCTGCCTTGATTTTGTCCGTTTTGTGTCGTGATTGAGTCTTTTTGCGCTCTAGTGGTGGTGAACGTGTCCAGTTGTGTTTGCCCGTGGATGCTGTTGTGTCCTGGCCGGTCTTGGCACTGCTTTATTTAAAGTACCGGTATTCCGATGCAGGGCCGGTATGTGGTGATGAATATTCTGGATTTGACTGTAACATGCGGCCAGTTCTAACTCAACAGATGTCTACAATGTCAACGCATCGTCCCCTGGCACAAATGAAGGCCTATGTTAGCTAGTAATAATATTCTCGATATCGCATGAATTTGAGGTTTCTCCCAATCCTACGATATCGCATCAGATGCAGTTTGCTTGCCTGTGGTATTCTTCCTGTGCAGCTGCTATGGCCCAGTCTCCATCAAACCCATTCAGTGGCCCTGACGTCATGGCAAAGCTAGCAGCAGACCCCCGAACGGCTGACCTGATCAAGCAACCTGACTTCATGGTGATGTTGAATCAGATTCAGCGTAACCCGGGTAACATTTCGCAGTAAGTAGCTATGTGTATTGGACGAGGCGTGTGTATTTTGATTTTATGCGCATAGGTGTGGCTTGTGCATGCAGTCAATTGATGCCAACACCAAGCACGGAAGCTTGGTCTTCATGGGGCGAACTGCTGTGCTCTACCACCTTACTGACGTGTCCGTATGTGTCTGTATGTGTGTGTGTGTGTTCGTGCACATGTAGGTATCTGTCCGATCCACGTCTTCAGGCTACGCTTGGTGTCCTTCTCAATGCCGACTTCCTCAACCCAGATGGCCCAGGTATGTTCTGGTAACTCACTACATACTCGACACCGGGTAGTGTTGATAATTGATAGTTGTGGCTGTACATCAGTAGCAGTGTGTTCTTGGTAGCTGCAGTGCAGTGCGCCTACGTCAACTGCTCAAGAGGCCAAGTAACGCAGTCTCTGTGTACAGGCTGTCCCCTTATCCAGGGTCTCACGAGTGGAAATGACGCCCTTTTGTCCTTGTTCAAGTGGTCCTCTGGGACAGGTGGTCGCCTCTAAAAGTTTCTCGGTGCCACTTCCGAGTGCTAATCCCTCTTGTGTGTATCGTGACATTTTTTTTCGACAACGGGTAGTGTTGATAATTGATAGTTGTGGCTGTACATCAGTAGCAAGTGTGTTCTTGGTGGTTGCAGTGCGCCTACGTCAACTGCTCAAGAGGCCCCGTAACGCAGTCTCTGTGTACAGGCTGTCCCCTTATCCAGGGTCTCATGAGTGGAAATGACGCCCTTTTGTCCTTGTTCAAGTGGTCCTCTGGGACAGGTGATCGCCTCTAAAAGTTTCTCGGTGCCACTTCCGAGTGCTAATCCCTCTTCTTGTGCATATCGTGACATTGTTTTTGGGTGCATAGGTGACGATTCTGGTAGCGCTCCACAGACCTCGTCCTCGCCGACAATGAACAAGCCCACCGCATCCCCACCTCGTGCTGAGGCAAAGGCAGAGGCTGAGCTAAGCGAGGTATGATACGCCTACCCCTCCCATATCCGTGCACACCTCTATCAACCTGGCACCCTGCCAAATGTACATGCACATGTATCAGCTATTCAGTTTTTGGCTAAACTGGATCCGCCCGTGTAGTGTTCTTCATGACGGATTTTCCGATTCATAATACAAACACCCTTTGGTCCCATAGTGCCTGGATAAGAGAGCTTTCAGTGTGTGGTCATTGAGACTCATCCTGCCTTAGTTGTTTCAACATATTTACTCGTATTCCTGTACAGATTGTGCTTGCTGCAGAGTGTAGATTAGGTCAGGAGTCACTGAACTCTTGTTCTTGCCTGGCTTCACAGTGCTTTCAACAACTCGCTGAGTCTTTGTATGCTGGTGTGCCCCCCCCCCCCCCCCTTTGCAGGCTGATGCAGCCAAGCAGCTAGGCAATGAGGCGTATAAGAAGAAGGATTTCGAGGCCGCACTGCAGCACTACGACAAGGCCATTGAGTTGGATGGCACGAACATGACCTATTTGACAAACAAGGCGGGTAGGTTTACCGGCAGATCTTACTTCTGGAATTGTAAATTATTGTTGACTGTGTATTCTAACCTATTGTTCAGGCTGAATCCTAACCAGCTGGTATTTGTTAGCTGTGACTCTCGAGTCTGGTGTCTCAGGAAACACACTGCATCTGTCGTGATAGCCCATTTCCAAGAGTAGGCACAGGACAGCTTTTCTCTTTGCAACTTTTTTTCTCACTGCAGCATTTTTGCTTCCATATGTGTGCCTGTATGGAATCATGCATGTGATGATGTTTGTGCCTGTGCTTCTGTAGCGGTCTACTTTGAGCAGAGCAGATTTGACGAGTGTGTGGAGACCTGTCTGAAATCTATCGATGTTGGTCGTGAGCAGCATGCCGATTTCAAGAATATTGCAAAGTGAGTGAATACCACATAATGTACCGGTGGTACATAGAGTGAGTTTGCGAGCGTTCCTGAATGAACATAAATGCTAAACGAAAGGCCAGCGCATGGCTTTGAACGAAAAGATGTCTTCTCCTACAGTATACTGTACAGCATTGCCGCGGCTTTCAGCCTTCGTTGAGGTTCGGCAGTAGTTAGTGTTACTCTTCTAGTGAGAATGGTCCTGGTGATGCTGTCCTGTTTGGATATCCTGTGTATGGCGTCGTACTCCTCGGCATTGGTGCTTCTGGTTGAATATTGGTGGTTTGTTTCTATTTGTGTTTGGCAGGGCTCTTGGTCGTATTGGCAGTGTTCACCTCAAGAAGGAGGAGTATGAAGATGCCATCAAGTGGTTCAACAAGTCTTTGGCTGAGCATCGCATGCCCGATATCCTGAAGAAGCTGCAACAGGTCAGCTTTAGTGTGCAATGGGCTGCTTCTTGTCTATGTTCAGTTCGCCATTTCTGTCTTTCATATGTGCTTTGTTTGTTGATGTGCTACAATGGATCCTTTGTTGCTGACACACAGTGCCACCTTCAAGTTTTCCCCCAGCTGCTTGTTATCATTGAAGTTGTAGTGAAGAATTTCGTTATATCTAGCAAGATTCTTTTGTTCTGTCGCATTCCAGGCGGAGAAGATTCTAGAAGAGAGAAGATATCAGGCGTACCTGAGCCCCGAAATTGCCCTCGAAGAGAAGACCAAGGGCAACCAAGCTTTCCAAAAAGGTATGTCTGCTGTTGGATACGTATCACACGTTTTTCTTGTGTTCTTTTTAATTGTCGAGCAATTGTTTTACAATGTGTTGATGTTCCTTTTTTGATTTCCTGCTTTTTGCCTTCCCTGTGTGTTTCATTGTCAGGCGATTACCCTAGTGCCATTTCACATTACACTGAGTCCATCAAGCGTAATCCAGATGATCCTAAGGTCTACAGCAACCGTGCTGCCTGCTACACAAAACTTGCAGAATTCCGTATGGGATTGAATGATTGCGAGACAGTTATCAAGCTGGATCCCAAATTCGGTATGTACCGGACTGTTATGGACTGTCATTATGTTTGCTTGTTATACTTGGTTGCACTGTGATAACCTTTGCGAACTGTTTTGCGAAAGAGCTGGTTATGCACATGCAGGATATAATTATGGTTTAGATGGTAAATCATCACAGTCATGTACATGTAGTAGTAAATTCTGTCCCAGCCTAGATTCAAGCTGTCACAAGAAAAGCCCACTGATGTATTCTCTTTTTTTGGCTCCTGGCCCATGGATAATCAAGCATCCGGGCAGATTCTACTTTTGGTCGTTGGCACCAGAAAAGATAGGAATTCCGGAGTGGTGAGAGGCCACAGTTTGAAATGTTTGTGTGCATGCGGGAAAAATCGGGACCAAGTAAAGGTGATCAGTAAGCGAAGTTCCGCTGTGTTGGTATCTGGATTGTCATTACTGCTCTACTGTAAGTTCTTTTTCCTTCTGCTTGACGCTGTGTGTGTGTGTGTGTGTGTGTGTGTTGTGTGTGTGCAGTCAAGGGTTACACACGCAAAGGTCTCATTCACCTTGCACTGAAGGAACAAAGCAAGGCAGCAGCAGCATTCCAGGAAGCTCTTAGTCTTGACCCCAACAATGCAGTGAGTTGAGACTTTTCATTCCTGCCTACTGATTGTTCGAATTGCAGAATATGCGGTACATGTATTACAGGTGACCTCTTGCGACGATTGATTCGAAAAATAATTTTGCAAGGCAGCCATCAAATCAGGATTAGTGGCGTATCACCTCCCGGTATTTACTACTCCCTGGTTTTTACCATCACTTTTGCCTTGCCTTTGGCATGTTTTTTAAGGGGAACTGTAATGTTTTGTTTGTGTGTCACTGTGGTGTGTGCACTTGGCTGCTGCTCCCAGGATGCCCAAGATGGCATGCGCAAGTCCTACCAGCATCACCCTACCACCATGACCGATGCCGAACGCGAGCAGGTGGCACAGCGTGCCATGGCTGATCCAGAAGTGCAGGTGAGTAGCTGATGTGTCCTGCCAGCCACTCCGTCATAATGTCGGTGTGTGTGCGTGTGACTCTAGGGGACTTCATGTATTTCACGTTGTTATGCAGCATGCAGGAAAACCTGTTCAACAACCTCAAAGGCCACATCAGGCACCTGCTAAGTTATGATGGACTGGTGAATTCAGTCCCCAGGATCATTCTTTTTTAAATGTTTATCTTAGCCCATATAGAAATGGTATGCCACATGGTTGTGAGTTACACTTGTGTAACTTAGGTGTGCATTCTTGCTCCTGTACTGAATCTGCAAGTTCCATCTACATTGCAACGTGGACAGTGTACGTTGTACTTCAAAGTACGTGTAGGTCCTCGCAAGCACACAATACAGACCACCACTGCACAGGTTCTTGACACTGGAGTACAGGAATTTCCGAATCGTTTGTCAGAACAAACTGATTTTCATAGATTTTGGAACCGCGGGCAAGACATTATTTGTGTTTTGGTGTGGCCTGGCAGTGTCCTTATTTATCATTGGAATCAACTCGTAAAAACTCCAAGTCAATTTCCCATTGACACAAACCTCGTTTATTCAACATAATCATATCCCATCCAATAAAAACAGTTCATAAAAACAGCTTTTTAGGATCGGACCCAGTCCGCATAACCAAGAGAGCTAGCTCCCTTGGCTGCTGTTGGAATATGCAAGAATGGGCCTTCCAGATAAGGTCTAACAAGGAGAAGTGGCTATAGTTATGAAATGAACACCGGTAACCATGGAGACAGACCACACTCTCATTATAGATACTGGTTATAAATAGTCCGAATAAGGAAAATGATCTGATAGCCTATGAAGAGTAAAAGAAATTGAACCAATGACAACAAATACTCGTCCAGCACACGAGTTGTCATAGCAACACAAATAACAGCTGTCCACTAATTTTGTTGTTGGAGATTGAGTAGGAGTTTTTACTGGTTGATTCTAAATACTTGAAGTACAATAAATGAGGAGGCCGAGGGTTTATTGGTCATAAACCCTCGGCCTCCTCATTTATACGTATGTTAGAACTAGTGTCATGCACTTGTTTGTTTTCCAGGGTTTGGAGAGTGTGTTGTGTACAGCATGTTGATGAATGGGCGTGCTTTCCTGCTCTCCGCATCTTTCTGCCGTCTTTCCTTTGCAGCAAATCATGCAAGACCCTGCCATGAGAACTATCCTACAGCAGATGCAAGAAGACCCTAAAGCTATTCGGGAGTAAGTGGGACAACCTTACAAACCATTGACATCAGCACGTCACGACTTTTTTCGTCTTAATTTTTATTCACACATCTTTCACCGGCATAGCACACCCAACCCAGCCTCTCTTCCGTCGCCATTTCGAGGATGTATTGGAATGCCTTGTTTGTGTTGACTTTTAGCAGTGCATCTTACCTGATATGTTCTTCTCTCTCTCTCTCTCTCTCTCTCTCTCTCTCTCTCTCTCTTTCCTCACTCTCTCTCTCTCTCTCACACACTCTCTCACTCTCTCATCATCATCTTCTTCTTCTTCTTCTTCCACAGACATCTCAAGAATCCAGTCATCGGCGAGAAGCTGCAAAAACTTGTCGACTCTGGCTTAGTATCGATGCGCTAGACGTCCCCACGACACACAGCATAGGTAGGCTCAGGTCTTGCTACTGCCTGTCTGCCTGCCTGTACGTGGCTATGTCAAGTGGACCGTTCCGCAGTCATGCTATTCGTACAACAGAAGCATGTCTGTGGATGTACACTGCTGCTCTTCCCCTCTCCGCCACATTAGCTGCCACTTGTAATGTTGTGTGTGTGTGTGACAGTCGAGGTGTGTGTCTTTGCACTGATGGTTGTTGACCTAGGGCCAGGCCGGGCAGGGTTTCGTTCTAGATTCTACTGCCCTAAGTTGTGGTTCTCTAACACACACACTGTTCTTTAACACACGACTTCTGTTCTGAGCTTGGATAATAGCACACTGGTGTCTGCTTCCCAACCAGCGGTGACCAATTGTCCATTGAGTTACTGCTTGGTTGTGTTCTAGTTGTCGTCAGCCAGTGCTGCACACCGCTGCTGGTTATAAGCCATTGCTCACGCACATGGCTTTCATTTCTGGCAATTTTCTGTTGATCTGGACTCCAATGTTTATTTTTATTTTGTTTGTGTTAGCAGCCTCTGATCTTGATTAACGCCTCGGTGTCTCTTTTCAACCAGAGGCGCCACCTTACACTACACATTACACTTACATCGAAGTACAATGCAGTGTGTATTGTATCACCATCATACCTTCAGTCTCTATCATTGCTGCTGCTGCTGCCTCCGCCGCTGCCGCCAGAAGTCCTTCTCATTCAGCTCTTTGCGCTTTCCTAATGACAAAGTGTCGTCTCTCTGGCTGTGCACGTTTGTGTGTGTATCTACGAGTATTGCTAGTGTTGTGCGCAACGTATCGCAGTTGAACTGTGACTCAGTTATCACAGGTTATGGGCTCACTCTCGTGGCAGCCTACATGTACATGTGGAAGCTCTTGGGAGCAGTTCGGAGATTCTCATTTTGCTGGCACGTGCTCGGCCTTGTGGCTCATGTGCGTGAGGCAGCACTGCCCCGGGTTGCCTATATACTGTTTATGCAGACTCTAACTTTGCATTTGCACTCAGTTACTAGTAGTTCGAGTCTATAGTGTAGTGAGAACAAGTGGCCTTTTGGCTTGCGTGTCATCTGTCGTAATCAAGAGTACATACCGGTAAGCATGATATTACGTTGAAAGCATATTACAAGGCGGAGGACACACTGTATGGAAATGGGAAACAATGTTCCTGACTGCAGCCATAAACCAGTTGGTACAGTATTGGTCTTGTAACCATTTGAGTTATATGGGGTTGTGCCCCAGGTTCTACCAACCAGTTTATAGTTGCAGTCAGGAACATTGTTTTCCGTACATAACAAGAGTACATAAACGTACGTAATATTAGCACATTTTCGCGAATGGTTATCGTCATAACTGGGGGGAGAGGTCGTGTACAGTATTATCAAGATTCAAGAGTATGCTCCCTACTTCGAAGTACAAGTTTGTTGGCCCTGGGAGCTTATTTTTAACCTTGATAATACCGGTAGTCTTGTTATTTATCAAGAGTATATAACGTATACTATAGTATAACACGCTCTTGCCTGACGCATGCACATAACTTCATAAGTCATTGCACGTACATATCCATCGCGATATCGTCATATCGAATAATTATAGTTACGTCATTGATTTACACACACGTGGTCTGTGATGTCATGTCCATAATGAACTGACTCATTTGACATTTCAAAATTTTGATACTGCAACAACATTGCCGAAAGAATTAATTGCGGAGGAAACATCATATCAGTTTGCTCTGTCTCTGCCCACGAAACAGTGGCACAAAGACCCTCGAGGCTTAGAAAACACCATTCGTTCATGTGAGTTTCTATGGAGCTCAGAGGTCTGGATATCGTGTGCGTACAGCTCCGTGCTAATTAATTTAGGTATCTTGTCAGCGGAGAATAGCATTAATTTTCTCATTCAAGGCTGTCCTCATTTGCAGAATAGGGTCATGTCTCTCATACGGCACGTTACCCTGAGAGGAAGCACCGTGAAGTCAGCCATCCGCCCTCTGTCACTGATGAGTCCGAGAGCAGCAGCGTGTTGCTGCAGTGGCGTCATCGAGCGTTCATCTACTTCATCTGCAGGTGGATATCCAAGAACACCAGTACCTATTGGACTATCTGCACATCGTTACATGGCAACAGAACCTGGCAAGCAAGTGGATGGAGAGGGTGATTCACAGAGTTCTCAGGTCAGTGATGACCAATCTGACAGACCAGCGGCCTCGCTCTCCCGCGCCGAGCGCTTGAAGCTGCTTGTGGCTCAGTATGGTTCGGTGGTGATGGTGTTCCATGTCTCCATGTCCCTGACCTCACTGGGCCTGATGTACGTCGCAGTCAGCGCCGGTCTGGATGTAGTGGCAATAGCAGCCAAGCTAGGCGTGGATCTTGGTGTCGACGGGTCTGGGGCGGCCACCGCTTCAACCTTTGCTATCGCGTATGT
Organism: Sycon ciliatum; assembly: GCF_964019385.1. Classification (NCBI taxonomy): domain Eukaryota; kingdom Metazoa; phylum Porifera; class Calcarea; order Leucosolenida; family Sycettidae; genus Sycon; species Sycon ciliatum. Next base: position 19,514,696 of record NC_088646.1, read on the forward strand.
AGCACACAAGCTGCTGGCACCCGCCCGCATTGCTATCACGGCTGCCACTGTGCCCCTTATCGTGCGGTATCTACGGCAGCTTGGCTACATGCGCAAACCCGTGAAACAACCATCAGCTGAAACGCAAACAGCAGCAGCAAAATCAGCAGAGGATAGCCCACCAAAGAATTAGCTGACAGTGTTCATGCTTTACTTGCTGACAGTTGATATGGCTCCTAATATCCAGCCTGCACAGCCTTTCTCTTTAATACTCATTTTTGCTGTTACAGTACTATCAAACAGTTAGTATATGTATGACATGCGACCCGACGCACAGCCACACACAGTCCACAGCAATACTGTATGAAAATAATAGAACTCCCGGTGCGACTAGTTGTACATCCAATTCATTCTTCGTGCACCCTGGTAACTAAATTACTTACAGCAAACTGCATTTATGATTATAGGATCAATTCACATGGACATATTGAAAGCAGAGATCCGTTGCAGGTGAGTGACGGGCTACGTAATAGTGACATTGGTGGTTCATAATTCTTCATCCTCGTTCATGATTTTCTTAGGATAACAATCATGTGCCCGCCAGTTTAGCTGAACTTTTTCATTTTTTGGAAAATATGGCACACATTGTTGATTTGGTGATGCCATTGTGTTTCGGTACACCCGGGCTGCCAATCCTCACTCACTCACTGGTACCCCAGCCTAGGCACACAAGCGAACACACGCACACTCCTGAACCTCACACGTCGAATGACGCACACATATGCATGCACATCACAGTACATGGGACAGTTGGCAGTTCAAGATAGAACACCACCAGAACGAGAGTGTGAACTGGTTGATCTACTGCAAGTAAGAAAAAGAAGCCGAAGGTGCCGAATCAATACGCGCACATGCACACCTAGCCAGCACAAAACAAACGCGCACACACACACACACAGAAAGACCTAAACTTTGATTCTAAGTTTAATACTGACAACCACAACGGGAAAAATGCTGAAGGGAAGAACGAGGTAATCATTAAAATATGTACAGCGGATGGGTGGACAGCAACGCCCTTTTTTGTACAGGTGTGGTTGCGATAGCTGTTCTGAAACTGGATGTGCTGAGAGACTTTTGGTTTGAAATAGATAGACGAGGACAACGTAAAAGTAGCATGGAGGCACACATTATCTGCAGCTCTGCCAAGTATGTGTGCGTGTGCGCGTGCGTATGTGTGTGCGCATGCAAAAAAAAGAACAGGGGCTGCAACTTGGGCTACACATATTTCAAAATGTCCCCAAATCGTTAACGAGGTCAAACTCGAACTTCAAGGTACTAAGTATGGATTTCTTGACGTTTCCTATTTCCATTTTGGGGAAATCATGAGTAACAGTATAGGTAATAGTTAAAACAAAGATGGCGCACACGCACACCTCATGTGCTACCTAAATAATATCAAGCTGTCGTGTCGACTTTACGCCGCTTCGCTGGGCTCTCAAGCGAAGGCGACGATGAATTGCTGGTTGAGTTGTTAACGTCCGACTTCTCTCCGTCGTCGTCGTCGTCGTCCTCATCCTCCTCCTCGTCGTAATCAACCAGGGCGAATGAACGCTGTGTAGAGACGAGGCGCGCACACACACACGCACACAGCCAGCCATTACAACGGGATGCATGTAACAGTTACTGTAAGGCGAGACCAAAAAAAATTAGTGATTCCCGGGCCCTCCCGCACCAAAATGGAGCCAAGGCCAATTTTGTTTTGTTTTGTTGAACAGTTCATAATACATGTACAGTACTAATCGTGTGAGTAGATCTGTGACGTGGAGTCACACAAACCCGAGCTTATACGACTCCCTGATGTACAGATCAGAACCATCGTTGGCCGAAATACAGAAAAATTGAACGGGTAAACCGCGTGCCTGTTTTTTTGTGAAATCATGAGTAACAGTATAGGTAATAGTTAAAACAAAGATGGCGCACACGCACACCTCATGTGCTACCTAAATAATATCAAGCTGTCGTGTCGACTTTACGCCGCTTCGCTGGGCTCTCAAGCGAAGGCGACGATGAATTGCTGGTTGAGTTGTTAACGTCCGACTTCTCTCCGTCGTCGTCGTCGTCGTCCTCATCCTCCTCCTCGTCGTAATCAACCAGGGCGAATGAACGCTGTGTAGAGACGAGGCGCGCACACACACACGCACACAGCCAGCCATTACAACGGGATGCATGTAACAGTTACTGTAAGGCGAGACCAAAAAAAATTAGTGATTCCCGGGCCCTCCCGCACCAAAATGGAGCCAAGGCCAATTTTGTTTTGTTTTGTTGAACAGTTCATAATACATGTACAGTACTAATCGTGTGAGTAGATCTGTGACGTGGAGTCACACAAACCCGAGCTTATACGACTCCCTGATGTACAGATCAGAACCATCGTTGGCCGAAATACAGAAAAATTGAACGGGTAAACCGCGTGCCTGTTTTTTTGTGAAATTTGAATAAAAAAATAAAAATTACTGGAAAATACTGTTAAAAAAAGCTCGGCATGGCATGCGCATATGCGCATACACACAGCCATAGGAGAAAAAAATAAAAAATAAAAATTCGGCCGCCCGCACCAATTTCACATGGGTCCTGCCCGGGAATCTCGATTTTATTTTGGTCTCGCCTTATAAGTCTACAATTTTTCGGCACGTATAAATTTCGGCCTCCCAGGCCTAAAACACATTTCGGCCGCATAAATTTTGGCCTGCATTACTGCGTCCTGTTGTTGGTTTGACAGCAACTATAACTATAACAAGGTTTATCTAATGCTGGTGCTGTACTAGTATTGGATTTTCTAATATATCTGGTGCTAGTACTGTACACTGACAACAAAACCCTACTGACTGTACATTTTTGAAGCGCGAACAAATCTATGCACTGAAACAAGATCAGGCCTTGGTGAAAGAGATACGACTGAAGTAAGCACCGGCCGTAAACTACACCAACCACGCCATAGACTCCAAGCTCAAGGCAAGTACATGTAGGCGTGTCACTCAGGATACTGACACGTTGACAAAGTTTGCACCGAATCCATACGACTTACCTTTCGACTAGTTCTAGGAATTGGATTCTTGAACACGTCGGCAACGTCGTCCTCATCATCATCGTTTTTACGAAGCGACTTCAGCAGCGGCGGAGAGGATGAATTAGAGCTGTTCGAATTAGAGCTGTTCGTGGGTGGTGATGTGGGACCGTCAGCCGTCCGGCCATCTACGGCATTGTCCACTGGCGAGGAAATTGGTGAGGTGGCATGGTGAGTGGCAGGTGAGGTGTGCCGCTCTCCATTACTCGTGTCGTCATCGAAGAGTGTGTCTTCATCATCATTGAACCACATCTCCTCTGCGTCGTCCATACTGCCATCACGGCCATACCGACTCTGATTCGTCATGCTGCTGATGTCGTTTGTGCTACACAACACACCAGATAGCAGTAGCCAAACACACCAGCATCAATACAGCTAATCTTGATAGTACCATGGAAGCGAACACAAGTATCACTCCCCCCCCCCCCCCCCAGCAAAATCAAGAGTACACAAGTGTGCAGTTTCGCATCTATGCCGCACAAAACCGATGCCACAGCGAAGTTTTTGTTTAGGCCATCATCGAATCATAGAAAACTCATCACACCGTCGGTTCAGTGCTAAACCACCATATCACTAGGTGATAGCGGGAATTCGTGCGCGTTTTTCACCTTTTGTAAGATGAGCAGCGGTGCGCAGCAAAAATTACCTTGGTGATACAGTAACATGACCATGTGACTGTGCGTGATGCAGCAAAGGCGAGCCACTATGACCTAAACAAAAATACTACGCCATAGGACGATTTTCCGGGAGCTGCACACGGTTTAAAAATACTCCTGGCAAAATCAATAAAAAAGTAAAGTTTGCACGTCCGCGTTACCACCGGCTATACAATTGCGTTGAGAAACACAACCAGCTTAGGAAGTTTCGCATGTGCCAGGCCACCACCATGCCTGTGATACCAGGGTGGCAGATGCAGCGCCTAACGGCGAGGGCGAGGTGGTAAGTCTCACAACCAATGCCCGACAAGGGGGCTAACCTCGTTAGCTGCATCCATGCTACCCTCACTCCGAGTAGTGAGTACCCAGTTGACCGTGGTTGTTGGCGCAGTTCACTGCATGCATGTAAAGTGGTTCACGCATGCATCACCGCATTTGCTAGCACAGTACACGCTCCCTGCTCCCAGCGCGGGTCTCGAACTCGGGACCTTGTGATTCGCAGGCAAGCCCACAACCACTCGGCCAAAGCGCTGGTACACCTCACCGAAATTGGCAAAGCCACGTAGAGAAGGAGAGAGAACAGAGCTGGTTGTGATACTGTGATACGCAAAGCACTCTCATGCAAGTAATTTACCACAATGAAAGATGAGCAGTACACTATGACAGTCAAACACAAGTTGCCACGTCACTCACCTGTTGCCTGCAGTGTCTTGCATCAATGCCTGGCGATCTTTCTCTTGCTCAGTGCGCAGCAGGAGTCGATGAAACGTGCTTACATAAGTGATTTTCTCGAGTGTTGACTTATAGTTTTCTGCTATGTACAGTGCCATTTCTTTCATCTCTTTCATGACCTCCTGGAAGGGTGAACAACGGTAGAACAGAAAACATCAGCTCAAGTTTTAAAATATGCAACGACCTGGACAAGACAGAGAGGTTGCCATGAATAATAGACTAGTGTCAGCCCAAATTTGCCGGCAATTCTTTTGGCATAATATCGAAACATTTTAGAAAAAGAATTGCCCGGCATATTTGGAGCATAATTTCGAATTTTTTGGAGATTTTCACCGTGATTTCGCAGATACTCGAAGTTTCACGTCCAGCGCCAGAGGTACATGCGAGTATTGTACTAGGTCCATGCTCAAAACTAAATTCTTTTGCACGGCAGCTTGGTAATGAGCATTGTGAGGTCAATCTTCACACTTTGAAATTTGAACCCAGCAAAACCGAGCAAATTTCGATGTTTTTCTCAAATTTTCTCCAAAATTTGGTCCAATTTTGGCGTTTTTGAAGCTGTCATTGAGCATAATCAGAGCAAAATATCGTCTTCGCCCGGAAATGCCAAGCATAATATCGAAAGAAGCGCAGCAAAATTATGCGGCATAATATCGAAAAGTCTCGAGCAAATTTGGGCTGACACTATAATAGACTCACTATCATGTGCTCAGGCGCTCAGAGGGATTTCCCCAAAAATGGTAAACAGCATTGATCAAAATTTTGAATTCGCCAAGATGGCGCGCAATATCTCTAGAGATCGTAGCTTTTCGGCAATTGTTGCAGTAGAGAGCTCGGAGTTTCCGCTACCACGTAGACCCTTCAATTGTTAAATTTGCAAAAGAAATGATGGAGTTAAGCAGGTTTTAGTCATCAATCATAATTATATGATCGAAAGTCTGCAGGTTGGTAATAAAGGGTTCACAAGCTGGGAGTTAACATGCCTATCCCCCATAAGACATGTCAGGCAGTATGGTCGTCATGAAATTGTACTACTTCGAAGTAGCTAAATATTAGATTAACTTCTTCGCTATATTTTTATGTCGTAAGAGTTTACCAAAATGCACATAAGAGCGAGTACTGAGCATGAGGGTGTTTCGGGCCAGAACTTACCGCGCACACAAACTCGAACAGCTCCACACACGCAGAGTTGGTGAGGTTGTAGTTACGGTTCTTTTCCAACAACTCCACGATGGGCCGTAAGTGATCATTACGGATGATGTAATTGTTCAATGCATCGTCCTTCTGGCCAAGAACTTGCCGTACAAAGCGGACAGCACCTGACCAGAATATGGCAGAATGATACAAACACAGACACTGTAAGCCCAGGGAAAGATCAGCCAGGATGAGCCTGCAACACCCACACCGGAAATCTCTGCTGATATCCAATCACGTCATTATACCAAAGTCACGAGGGCATATAACGATCTAGCCTACACCCAACACCCACAACCTGTCCGGATCTGGCAAACACTGACAGGATCAAGACAAGAGGACATACTTAGCGCAAGATGCTTGTGCACGGACTGTGTGAGCACAAGCACACGTCGCAGCAGGTCCCTGGAGATGATGTGGTTGCGTATGTGGTAGGTGTGTGCCGTCACACACACACACAGCACGTCCATGATTAGCCGCAGCAGGCCTGCTGCCCGACTGTCATCTACAGAGAGAGAGCCAAGATAGCACACACAATACTTCCTTCACACCTACTATACACAATACAATTCAATACACAATGTAGCATGCTTGTACACTTGCACGGACAGCGTCCAGGGCATTGCACACTATGCAGCTGTTGCTCTTGTCTTGTTTACAGTATAAGACACAGTTACAAGGTAATGAGCAGAATAGTCGCTCAACCAATTGCTAGCCAGGTACAGAAAGTGGTGGTCTGCCTAGGTATATATTTAGATACCTGGCTATCTTTACTTATAAAGAAGAGGCACCTGTGACGTGTGTGTGTGTGTGTGTGTCACGCTGCCCTGAGCACGCGAAGCGTGCGAACAGTGTAGCACAGTGTAGCTAGCGGCCGCAGAAGCACTGAGCACGCGAAGCGTGCGAATCGTGTAGCTAGCGGAAGCAGCCACAGAAGCACTGAGCACGCAAAGCGTGCGAATCGTGTAGCCACCACCACGTGCTGAGCACGCGAAGCGTGCGAACAGTGTAGGTAGCAGACACGATCAGTACGAGTAGCAGTAGCAGCCGCGCGCAGAAGCACTGAGCACGCAAAGCGTGCGAATCATGTAGCCACCTAGCCTAGGCCATAGGTAGCACTAGCAGCCGCACAAGCGCTGCGGACCACGTGAACCGTTCTCTGCAAATAGAAACATCTGCAACAAAAGGATACAAAAGATCTGCACTGACTGCACTCTGCATCTGATCTGCAGTGAAGAGCGCATCGCACTTTTGTTCGTAAGTTAATGAATTTTTTGAGCCGCTTCATCCGCCACCAGGTGATGGACAACCCTGACCAGCCTCCCGAAGGCGTAACAGACGTCCCTCCTTCTCCTTCCAACGATGAAGAACCTCCCTCACCAGGACTTCAGCGGTCTGGCCACCACCACGTGCTGAGCACGTGTGCTGTTCATGTACTTGCTTCACCCGCATGCCACGTTCGGCCAGGCAACGCTGGCCGGGGGTGCTGCTAGTAAAGTATAAAACCAACCAACCAACAGCAGCCCAGTCCAATCAGCCATTTGTTGGTTGAGCCAGTGCTGGCTACTTTCTTGCAGCTCTACCGCACAGCACACAAACTTGAGTTAGCAATGGTATGAAAACAAGAGTGTGTGTGTGTGTGTGTGTGTGCGCGCGCGCGCGCGTGCATGTACCGAGAATCTAGGGAAACGACACAAGACAACAGTTCTTGATGTGGTGTGGGCTTCGACTCCGGATTCGGAAGTTCAAAGTAATACCTCACATTCCAGACATGTGTGTGTGTGTGTGTGTGTGTGTGTGTGTGTGTGTGTGTGTGTGTGTGTGTGTGTGTGTGTGTGTGTGTGTGTGTGTGTATCGTTTCACTAGATACTACGACTCCCTGGTGTGCACTTTACATTGTTCTTTGCACAACAACATGTGCCAACACGTGTGTCTGGGAGACTTCACCACATCAATACTGACAACATGGTGTGTAAATGAGTATGCGCAAGGCATGCGGTGCATGTCTTTAGAACTGCTAAGTACACAGCAGCGTAGGACATTCACAAACCTCTGCTCATGCGTTTGCCACTGGTACTGGCGAGAAGGGGGGCCATAAGATGATGCATTGATTGCCGATAGAACATGGCCAGAAACTCATTATACGCTGCCACCATGGCAGGATTGGGCTCCTTCAGCGGCAGACTGAGTTCCAACTGGTCCTCTCGATTTTGTTGCTGCAAGCACCACAGGAGCATATGTTTATAGAAGGTACGGACTTAATACAATACGAAAGCGGGAACATACTAGTACAGCGGTGACTGAGATCAGCATGCAACACTGAATTAACAGAGCGTTACAGAGAGAGAGCGAGAGAGACAAAGAGAGAGAGAGAGAGAGAGAGAGAGAGAGAGTATTACATGTGTACCTGTCCCAAAGGTTGGCCAAAACACAACCAATGAAATCAAAACGGGCATCAGCAAGGCTCTATAAAGTGATGAACTTTCACATACAGTACTACATCACGTACTGTTACTCGTTTGCTCCCATGGAAGCCTGGGAAAGAAAAGGCTGAACACACCCCACCCTCACCCACGTTGCGGTGGTAGGGCATAGGCAGTGATACGAGGAATAGAGGCACCAACAACACTAACCATAGATGGTGGTAGACCAAGGACAACTTTCAGAACTATTGAAAGACATCCGCTGATATCTATAAGACAGCAAAACGAAGAGTCCGACAAAATAGGTAAGTGATGTAAAAACTGCAAATACTCCACAGTGCTACTGCAAAACCTCATACCTCGATATGAACACAGTATTAAAACAGACGAATACACGCATTTTGACAGGAAGGCAATTCACACACACACATTGTTCTAAACAAACAAAAGGACTGAACATTCAGGAAGAGAGCGAGAGACTTACCACCATCACAGTCTTCAACCATTCGATCGATGATCACGTTCAAGAGCAGCTGATCCTACAACGCAAAACAAAAGTAAACCAGAATAAGTTTGCATACGCCTATGCATGAGTATTGGCCG
>NC_088646.1:19528406-19533406 GCF_964019385.1 Sycon ciliatum
AGAATCACTGACCCTATTCAAGGAAAAAAATTGCATTTGAATAGAAATTCTCAATTGCGTTCTCGCAACGTATTCGCATTTAGTCAAAAGCGAATCTCACCATCCTCCTCAGAATGGAGAACAAGGACCATCTCCTTCCCGCGGTTGGTTTCCGCGTACGAGGCAGTCACAATGCCAGTGCCATGGTCATCCCAAGCAGCGTCATTTTGGACGTATAACTTAGCTCGCCGACGAGAGTCATCCATGTCAGACACTGTCTTTCACAAAAACTAGAGCCTCGATGATCCATCAGTATTCAGTTTCCAAATGGCGCCAGCAAATTGCCACGAACATCAGTAGCTGTTCGAGAACAGCTCAGCGGGTAGTGGATAGGAAACTTGACATTTCTCTGGATTGTGAACAACTAAACTCACTCAATCACCCCACCAACAGCAAAAAGGATAATCAAAAAAATCTAAAGGCAAGTACAGTACAAAAGCCTTGACCTAGCGAGAGTGGTGTACGTCGTTGTGTCACTCACAGCAACCGATTGTACCGAAACGCGACGAAACACAGCGTTTCCATCGACGCCATGTTGTTACCTTGAATGATGTGACGTCATGTTGCTTCATACTCCAGGAATCCCGCGCTTTTCAAATCTGCACGATTGTACACATTGTATGCATGAGATAACTGATAAGCTGATTTTTGGAAGCTTGAAAACTTTGAGTTTGACAGTTTTGTGTCAAATCAGCTGTAAATGTGGCACCTGTCCTATGTAGCTGGGCATACGGAGTATGCATGCATGGGGCAAAGAACTGGATTTGGACTCACATAACATGACTGAGGATTTAATTGTACTTCTTTACTCAATCAAGACTGCAGTTCACCCATGTCACGAAACTCCACTGCCTCTTCCAAGGGTATGGGTGGATCAGTTCAGAAGAACTTGGAATATTCCCCGCGAACACTACCATTTGTATACATTACTGTGTGTCGTGTTTGTCCACACCGACTCGCAGTACGGTTACACATCCGTCTTATGAAAATTTGCTTCTGGCTCGGCAGCTTGTCAAGTAACAGAAGCCAGCAAAGAACATTACAAAAATGGAACTTGATCAAACCAGAACAAATACCAAATAATGCAGGCATGCGTGTAGCGATACAGCGAGCGAACACCTCACTGCCAGTTCAGCGGGGTACACGTACCAAACAAATATGCCAGTTTAATATTCCATGAAGTAAGAAAATAATACTTGTACTAGCAATAGCATCATAAAAATCAGCATTAATCCTTTCTTTATTTTGCTACTAAAGTTATAAAGAGATCATGCCGACTGAAGTCATATAAAGAGCATGGAGTCAAGCTGGTCTCACTCGCAAAGTCGACTCTGGGAGGTATTGCCAGCAGCTATTGTGCACCGGCAAGCTGCCAGGACTGAAAAAAATGTTGAACAATAACACAAAAAGAGGAACGGATGAAGTCAAATGGGTGGCTTTGTTTCATCAGTGGAGCGGACGAATACATCGATGCATTCGTCAAAAACAATCTTTCCGGAACCTATTTCAAATAGTAGCAGTCTATTTCAAAAGGTCCCGGAAAGATCATGAAAAAGTATTAAAAAGTAGGAGGTGCTTCATGAGTATAATTGATCAGAGAATGGACGTCACGTCAACTACTTTGAAATAAAACAATAAAACTAGAATTGGGTTTTCAGAGGCAGCACTGTGACAGAACACCCAACTTGCTAAAGATCTCCAGTTTCACCATACGAGAATGAGTCATCGTACTCTCGTTTTGCACGCCGCTCTTCTTTTTCTGCATCCGGAAAAAAAGTGCAGAAAACAAGCGTTGCTTCCAACGTGCTCGGTCATAGTCAGCATTCAGAGAAAAGCAAGCATCACAATGTATGGGCTAGCCATAAATATCGATACCCATGCTGTGAGTGCATTGTACTCTGAGACCGGTTTACATGATGTGGGCAAGGTTAGCCAATCTACTATGCTCTCAAAGTAGAAGTATGACAGGAGAAAACGTAGTCAGGGATACAGCAGTGCACAACATACGAGCTACCTGTACAGGTGAAGCTAGGACAAACTGCAGTCGTGTTTGGGATTGGGTAGTGCAACTGTACTGTAATACGGACACAGCAGCGGCCTGGCTAGTTTGCGCAAAGCAGATAGACGCTACTACCCATGGCTTGTACTCACTTTGAACGGCCACGCCCGCAGCTGAACGAGGAAAACAATCACAAACATGCACACACACGCAGACATGCACACACACATGACACACACACACACACACGCACACACACATGCACACACACGCACGCGCGCACACACAGTTAGGAACATCGTTTGCACATATTTCGAAATAGACAGCGGAAATAGAACATTACATGATTGCAAATACACCCCCAAGTAGATACGGTCAATAACTGGAGGACTACCGGAGGCCTGCAAAACAAAATCCAGCCCCAAGAGTCATATCAGCTGGCACCGGGTACAGTACTACGCTGAGTACACAGGCTGTATAGGCCCTGCACTGCAAACACTGGGCTGTGCACAGGAGCAAGGTCGGAGCTTGTGCATGGGGATATTAATTAACGAGGCTGGATTCCATTCAGCGCAGTGTGCCACACACAGTACAAGCACTCTGGCGCCTGCACAAATGAACACATATGATCACTGATTACTACTTTCAGGCTGCACGTATCTCATTCAAAATCACAATTCATAATCTTGATTATATTATAATCCAGGCTCCATTCAAATAATCACCACCATCGCACTCGGACACAACTGCATGCCGACTCTTATCTGTACAAGCACATTATTACTCCTAATGTGTTCTCACCTAAACTTGCCCACGGAGAACTGAGAGCCTCGCGCGAGAAGTCAGCGGCCTGGATAGCCTCCGGATCTATTTGAACGACGTGAATGGTCTTGCTCTCGATTTTGCTGTTGTGCAGCTGTACAGTAAGGAACAGGTTTGGCACGCAAAGACCACATAAAGAAGGCTGAGAGCTCTTTGCTAGGACAGGATGCACAGAAAAACTATGCGTAGTAGGGCAAGATGAATTTAGGTCACCTCAAGCAAACACATCCAACTCAGTAACTACACTGGTGGTCAAGGCAAGGAAATAATACCTGCTGTGTCACGAAAGAGTGCATTCCATGCACATAAATATGTGTGTGTGTGTGTGTGTGTGTGTGTGTGTGTGTGTGTGTGTGTGTCTGTGTCTGTGTCTGTGTGTGCGTGTGTGTGTGCGCGTGCACATGTGTGTGTGTGTGTGTGTGTGTGTGTGTGTGTGTGTGCGTGTGTGTGTGTGTGTGTGTGTGTGTGTGTGTGTGTGTGTGTGTGTGTCAATGGTGCTAGTGAAGCTTATATCAGATCCACTCTGATTTAGCCACCCTCACTAGTAGCAAGTATTACCTTCACTGGGGGCAGGGGTTCTGCAGTTGGATCCCAGGACGGATACCCTGATGCCGTCAATCCTTTTTCTGCACCTTGTCCTCACCCACTTACTGAGGTGTGGTGAGCCCATAAGTGGGATCATTTTCAAGTCCACCCAGAGTTTTGGGGATTTCAGGGGGTGTCGGCCGTTGGGCGGTTCAATAGCCAGTTGAGTCATCTTTCCAAGATTCCTTTTGAGTCTCTCTCCCCTCTCCCGGGGAGACCCACGTGACCAGTTTTGGCAGTGAGCAACAAGTACAAGTACAAGTGTGTGTGTGTGTGTGTGTGCGTGCGCGCGCACATGTGTGTGTGTGTGTGTGTGTGTGTGTGTGTGTGTGTGTGTGTGTGTGTGTGTGTGTGTGTGTGTGTGCGTGTGCTTTGATAAATCACTTACTGTGCTAACGGCCTTCGCAGCGTTCTCAGTATTTTGGAAAGTAACAAAACCACGCCTGCAACAACAACAGCAACAGGACTTTAGCGCCACAAACTGAAAATCAGAATCAGTCTAATATTGTTTTTTAATGGTTCGCTTGGGACTCGGTTAGAGGCCGAGTTTTGCACATCCGTAGGAACATCACCAGCCTTCAAGGATCAAGGCGCAGATGTTACTTGCACTGGCTAATTTGGCATGCATGCCTTCAAGTGCACAGGTCTAACAGAGTAGGGAGGTTTAGTCCACGTAATCTGTGTGTACTTTACGTGTATCACCCACGTTCCCGTATCCGTTACGTGGGACTAAAGCTCCCTAATTTGCCATGCATGCCTTCAAGTGCACAGGTCTAACAGAGTGTTGCCGGAAGATTACATACTGGTCCACATGTGGACATACCTTCCCGTCGCATCCACTTTGACGAGGTCCATTTCACCTTAACAGATAAACACACACACACACACACACACACAAATGCACACACACAAATGCACACACACAAATGCACACACACAAATGCACACACACAAATGCACACACACAAATGCACACACACACACACACACACACACACACACACACACACACACACACACACACACACACACACACACACACACAGATAGATGGATCGATACAGTACTTAGATAGATAGAGAGATGGGTGGAGAGAGAGATACGTATGGACAGATAGTAGTCATACAGTAGGTGGATGCCCAAAACGCTGTGGTACCTGCAGGGAAAAAAGCCCAATATGCAGAGTGCGGAGCTTCCCCGCTGATTGCGTCAGCATGACGCCCTGAGCTACAGCCAAAATCCACTTGGATCTCTTCTTTCTCATGTGCAGATGGATGGATAGAAAGAGAAAGCCGTTGTCATGTGGTTAAGACTGGGGGTGAAACGGTTCGGGTAAGGAACCGGTTTTGGAACCGCCAGGTGAAAAGAATCGGATACCCGTTCTGTCAAATTTCGAAACGAACTGCTCTTCCAAAGAGTTCTCTAGGTCATTATCTTCTTCGCACATGGACTCTCCGATGTCTCGTTCTTGCTCATAAAAATGTTTTTCTAAAAAATAAATGTCACGAACGCATTTTGTCTGTCTGGAGAAAAGAGCGCATGGAACCGATACCCG
>NC_088646.1:19538406-19772748 GCF_964019385.1 Sycon ciliatum
ACATGCGTCCTCGAATTGTGGCTTGACCGTTTTGTCTGATGGTCTTGCCAGTATCGTCTTCGACATTATATGTACATCCGCCAACGTCCTTCACAGCTGAGCCTTTCAGCTCGTGCCTGTGCTTGGTTGCGCTCACCTTCCCCTCCTATGTTATTTCTATAACTTAGAACCTTCCAAGCTGGAAGGCTGTTGGAGTGCGCATCCAAGTCGTGCTAGAGCTGATTGCCAGTTAGGTATAGAACGTCAGTACCGTTGGTCAGTGTCGTACAATGTTATCGCATGAGCTGATTGTAAAGTAACTGGTGGTGTTAGTAGACATTAAGTTATAGAGCAACTTGTAGCTACTTGGTCCTCTTTTCTTCCTATAAATTAATGATTGGCTCTCCACCCGAGTCTAACATGCAGGAATATGCATGTTTTAGATAGATGTGTGACTACTCCCTTATCCAAACATTCTTCTCATCCGAACCCCCCTGGAGACAGCCCGCACCGATAATCGGCACTCTACTGCAGGATTCTAGCCAAAGGAGGTTGGGGTCGTGTTTTTTTATGCCAGTCAACGAAAATAAAGTCGATAGTCACTACCAGAGGGTTCAAACCGGCACATTTGTGTGGGGTGAAGTCCATAACTTTGAAATGTGCGTAACTCAAATTCGTATCGGTTTTGATGGGGAAAGACCAGAGATATGGCATGATGTGATATCGCTATTTCCACTAAAAGTGACTTGGACTCGCACCGGCACTGGCTTCTCTTCTTCTTCTTCTTCTTCTTCTTCTTCTTCTTCTTCTCAGGACCGTCGGAAGCAATTTTTGACTGGTCCAGCAGTAACATGGTCCTTTACACTTTGTATATGATATGGCGGGTATGCATGCCCTCCTCAGAAGTAAACATGTGCTAGTGGCCAACAAGTTGGTCCGGTAATAACCTGACCAACCGGACCGGTTCCGACGGGGCCTGTATCTTTATCTATTCCTCTAACTTGCAAGGTACGTCCTTGACAATGGAACTCTTGGTGGATTTTTGAGTGAGGGTGTGCACATATCGTGCTCTCGGGATTCCTGGTCTCGGTCACACTTCGTGGCGGTCCGATTAGTTTTGCTCGCAACACAGGCTTCCTACTTGTCACTGACCCTCGAGGTCTTGTCATAACAAAAGTAAACAAAAGAGTCGTGATTATTATTACATGCATTTTCATGTTGAAGTCCACCGATAGGCCCACTTCTTCGCTTGTGCTGGACAACGAAGGCAGGAGGAGTCGTGATATTTCCACTAAAACTCACCCAATGGGTGGCCGGCGGACTGAAGTGCCCGCAACTTCGGTGTCCGGATAACTGAGGTATGAGTGTAATTATAATTGTCTCTTTCTTACTCTTGGTACACATTTCAGTATAATTTCTGCACGGTCTAGAATACCGGTATTCATATGGCCTTGTTGCTGTAATGATTACAGCAAACAAATGTACCACTACATCACACTTGAACCATTTGCTTACCTTTCGTTTGATAAGGTCATACTTGCTTTGCAGTTCCAGCTCCTCCTTTGTCAGTGGAGGAGCCATTGTCTGACCTCTACTGTACTAGCCAGAAAACTGGAGCGAACTACAGCGTTACGTGTACTTACTTTGCAAGACAAAAACGGCATCCATCAAAGAAAAACTAATGATTCATTTCAAACCATTGCCATTGGACTTCAAGTCAAGTACTTGTACATGTAATTGTAGCTTTCACTTTTTTGGACGTGCACGATGTTGATCGATGATGACTTTGAAATCGAGTTCAAAAATCGTACTTGAACCGGGGATGTCCCTTTCTGGTTGACGGATACCATGGAAACAGTACACTCGCTTTGGCCCGCTTTTCGAACTAGGCAAACACAAGCCCAAAAAAGCCCAAAAAACCTCACGCAACGACGTTTCCTACAGATCCTGTACTGGCTGAAGCAGAAGAGTTTTGGAAAGATCCTTTATCTGTGCTGGTGGGAACGTGCTTAGTCATTATTGTAACCTCTTGAGCCCAAAACTTGTGAAGGATGGCATCTTCAGGCAACTCCCAATGGAAGGTATGTCCGTCTTGATTTTATGCACCGAAGAGTTGATCTCAGTGCAAGTCACTTTCTGCAGGCACCGAGAAATGTATGGCATTCTAATATTTTGCAAACTATAATAAAGTCATCCTTCAGCAAAGTGAAAAGAGTCTTATTACTATTAGCGAGTTCGTACGAGCCCCTGGTAGGATATCAGATGCTAGGATGTAGAAATATTGTTATCATAATCCAAGTGAATGCGCGAGTACGAGTACTGGACTACCGGTACAACGTGTAGTTGATTTTACTATTTTAGTACATGTTTTAGTACATGTTTGTGATGGCGCAGTACATGTACAGTGTACGACGTCGATCAAGGGGCTGAAGTGTTGTTGTTAGCGATACATGTACAATGTACGTCGAGTCTGGATAATGAGAGACCTGATATCAGATAAAACTTAACCCTGGTCGGTATACATAACAAATTGAAAGATCCTTGCGATACATCAGTGTGTTCATGTAGTGGAGAATGCATAATAATGCATGGTATTTTCCTGTTCCACGAGGATGGTGTAGGGGGTGTTTCCAGCTGATAGAGTGTAGAGTGTCGTACCATATACGCTATGCAATGGTGCTTACGTCAGCGATTCCTTCCATTGTCATAGTTGTGACAATGGAAGGAATCGCTGGCGTACGCACCATTGCATTGTAGAATGCACAGATTGATCTCTAGCTCTGAGGCAGCATGCACCTGTATTCAGGTTTATTGCACTGTTCTGTCTCTGAATTGTCAATTGATTTCTGTCTGCAGACACCCGATGCGAAGAGGGATGAGTTCCGGCGGTATCTGGAGAAGGCTGGCGTACTGGACGGTCTGACGAAGGGTCAGTGTTGAGAAACGATGTGTGTGTGTGTGTGTGTGTGTGTGTGTGTGTGTGTGTGTGTGTGTGTGTGTGTGTGTGTGTGTGTGTGTGTGTGTGTGTGTGTGTGTGTGTGTGTGTGCATTGTGATATCATCAGCCAGAAAGTTACGACCTGCCTCCTGGTGTCTGAAGCCTATTTTTGGGTTTTTTTACGCAGCATATTTTGAGGTGTCTGTGCAGTTATATTTCTCTTGCTCTTTGTTTTTTTGTTTTTTATCTACAGTCCTGGTCAACTTGTATGAGGAGCCTGAGCGACCCACACAACCACTGGGGTATGTTAAATGTGCTGGTGTAGATTGGTACTACAGCGACTTCTGTCAAAAAATCTGAAGCTAGAATGATAGCAAATAGATCACACCACTGAAAAGAGGCACCACTGCAGATTATAGTGGAAATTTCATCAAGAATCCTGACCATACTGGAGTTATGTTGGTATGCAATTGTCTTGGGGCATGTTGATGTACTTGTACTACAGGTGAAATCCTGATAATTCGAACCTCAAAATGCCAGGAAAAAACTTCTAATTATCCGGACATTCTAATTATCCAAACATGAACCCACAACTCAATATGTATGTCAAAATGCTCTCATGGTCACACAGAGTTGCGCTATGGACCTTAGACACAAATTTTACGGACACTGAACTGGCCAGCACAGCCTGCTCATGCAAACTGAACTGACCAGTACAGTGTACAGTGAACTTCGAATTACACTTTGCTAACTTCGAATTATCAGCACAAATCCCACACATTTTCTATGTAAAGTGGAATCTGTGGGACTTCTAATTAACCGGACATGTCCAGTTCGAGGTTCGAATTATCAGAAAATTTTATGTGGGAATCGTATTGATAGAAATCGGTCCTGGAAAAACTTCTAATTAAGCGGTATGTTCGAATTAAGCCATATTCGAATTATCAGGATTCCACCTGTACTAGTATACAGAACTGTATGCAGAGCAATGGTACAAAAGTGGGCTTCTTCGACCTCATGAATATCATGCATACACAGTGTATGTATGCACAATATGTTATGCGGGATTTGGGTGTTGTTGGAGGTTTGTGGAGAGGCCCTCGTACATGTGGGACAGGATGAGTTGTGCTTCGATGAATTGAAAATTGAAATCATCATATCCTGCTCAAGCATCTCAACCATTTCCACATTTTTAAAAACAGCAGTGGCCATGGATTTCCAAGCCAAAAGTCTGTTCGTTCGTCATGTGGAGCTCCTCACGACATGTGACACGCTGTTGGAAAGCTACTATGAAGTGGCTAATTTTAGTATTCGTGTATGTTGCCCATCATGCAAAAACTGAAGGTGCTTGTCACACGAATAACGTCTAGGCACATGGAAATGTCTGTCTTGTGCTCGCATGACTACCGTATAAGCTACTACCGTATAGTACCGCAACAGCGCCCCACCATCTCATCCTTTCGTGGTCGTGTTGTAATAACTTACCATTATTTGTTTTGGATCAGAGCCGCACTGAAGAGAGAGAGAGAGAGAGAGAGAGAGAGAGAGAGAGAGAGAGAGAGAGAGAGAGAGAGAGAGAGAGAGAGAGAGAGAGAGAGAGTCAGACCATAATCGTCTCTCTTCCTCATTTCCTGAACTTCAGTTCCCTACAAACAAAATAAGAACTGGAATGTGGCATGTTGCCTCCAAGAGGAGACTCTACCAGCCCCACTGGTGCCTCATGCACGGGTGAATTTGTCTTGAGGGAGGCTGCAGTGAGCCACTAGCGAGGACGTAAACCACGAGGCGAGAGAGCCATCAACCTGGTGAATTGACTCAAAGTTGCGCCGTACCACCATCATAGTACGCAAGCAACACATTATCCGGTGTGGTCTTTTCTTTGCCAACGCCTTTGCCAGTTCAAGCTACACCCTCAGCAGGTCCCTAATCGTCTGCTGCACTTTTCTTTTCTGTATTAGACATGTTTTTCTGTTTTCGTTTCTCTTCCTTTCCTAGGTTTCTGGCTGAGCAGCTAACTGGATCCTCATTTGTAGATGTTCCAACTCTACAGCAGGAAAACTTTGAACTCAAAAATAAAGTTCAAAAGCTAGAAGATCAGAACAGAGAGCTGCAAGCAAAGGTATGGTGCTCTTATGTTGTGTTGTGTATTTTTGGCACTGCAACTGCTCCAGGTGGTTGCAACGTTACTCATCAAATATTGTGTGTTGATGTTCAGTTTCTACACAGTGCGTGTGCACACTTGATGTTCATGGTTCTTCCTTGCAATGTCCTGCGTGCGTTCGCGTGTGTGTACAGATTGAGGAGCTGACAAATCCACCTCCCGAGGCTTGAGTGATCCGGTTGTGCGTCGGGCTTCTTCACCTTTCTCCTTGTTGAGCATACGTCTCTTCTGGTCTCAGCTGCCATCAATTTGTTCGGTCTCCAATCCATGCGTGCTTGATCTAACTGGATCACATTTGTAGCATTACGTCGATCACGACCAAGCTCTTAGTACATGTATAGCTTAGTGTCGCTGAAACCCTACAGCTGACTGTTATGCTATTTTTAGAGTTTTTATAGCAAGCTGACCTTTTATTAGCTCCTGACTACATACTACTGTAGCACAGTGGTATACCTGTATAGACGCGGTGTATATGTCACTCCTTTGTAAATAGTTTCCAGCAATGCTGTAATTGACTAACGTTACCTTGACTCATCTGGTATCCGCCGTGAGGTATGTGCTTTAACCTGTCAACTGTTTTATTGTCCATCGTCTTTTTGTTTTTACCTTTTATACTTTCTTTCTTTGTTTTTGACTAACAATGAATGACTTTTAAAATCATGCAGTGTCTCAACTTTGATTCATGCAGCTTGGAAAATTGGGCGATTGCCTTTTCTGTAAACGACCTTTTTTTTCATTACCAACTCGCGTATGTTGTCCTGGGTGAGAAAGTATCTATATACATTCACAATTCCACATCATGGGTAGCCTCTCTATAGTTGGCGGAGCATGAATCCATGATGTAAAGGCCAGGTGGGCAACTCCTCTCAAAGCTGAAGAACAAGTCTAAGGGGCCAGGTCCGTAAAATATACCAATAATGACGTGAGATCTCCTTTTGAAACATGGCCAACAGGCAACATGTACCAATTTACTGTCCACCTAGGTTTACAGCAGGGAGTCGTACGAGTCTCTGGTTCACAGTTTACACTGCTATGGTCGTACAGCCTTGCCGCGTCTTCATTCGCAAGGTTGACATCAACTGCATGCTTGCACAGTGCCCGTCCATATCTAGATATCGGCATTGTTCTGTCCCCGGGGAGAATCGCGATTCCGCGGCCGCTTTTTTTTTGCGATTTTTTAAAAGACGCGTTTCCGTGATTTTCCCCGCGTTTTTTGAACTTTTTTGTTGCACTACACGTACACACAGTGCACTGTTCGGTCAGCAACGTCTCATCGTGGCGGCTTTTGTACTCAAATATGACGAGTGCTTACACCAGAGACTTGTAACTGATTGATTTCACTACATACTCACTGAAAATTGCCTCATATCAACTGCAAACTTGCCGCATATCAATAATATTCACCGCATATTTACCGCAAATTATGCCATATTTACCCGCAAATTCTGGGATTTTTTCCGCGATTTTCCCCGGGGACAGATTGTTCTCACCAAGACAAGACGAACGGCGCCCAAACCCCTCCTCTCCCAAACAAACCAATATCTTCTCTAAGAAAAATGTTAATACTTGTGGACGACGCCTGAAAAGATTTAAAAAAAACACTAAAAAAAGATGTTGACAACACCAGGGATTGCTTTGAATGTCAACAGACACACGCCTAGAATGTTGGGGACAGGATGATGATGATGATGATGATGATGATGATGATGATGATGATGATTTTTTTTTTTTGATGATGATGAAGCCACTTCTTTGGGCAAACAAAACACAATTTCCCAAGATGAAGGAGTGGAACCCTACACAAATAATAGTTTAAATGAATCCAACGCAAAGATCGTTTTTCCATGAAATACAACAATTGAACACAATTACATGCTTAAAGGCATGAAAGCAACAAAACAGCAACAAAAGGGTAAACGCCATACCAATCCCGCATGCACAGTCAGGACACAGCACGATACTTAACAAACTAGACCTGACTCGGCCACGGCAATCGAGACATCATGAAAACATCTCGCCGGATGGTGGTACCGTGACCGAGCCCCACGTATGCACAACACAGCAGCACGCAGCAAAGCAAAAGACAGCCGACAGCGGAGTAAACCAATGACCTGGGAATAGTGAGATCCCGATGACTCGGCCTGCATCTGGCACAGTCTCTTGAGGAACACATTGCACAGCCTCCCACAACCACCATGCACAGAGAACACGAGAGGTGTGAAAGCGGCTCTTTCTACATTTGTGACTCTTGGCCCATATTCGTTCCACTTACGCCGCTCGTGCTGCTGGTACAATGCAGGAAGGGTTCTGGACCCGTAGGAAGGAGCATCTGGGCAAAATACCCTTACATCAAAAAAAGCT
The DNA here is from genome assembly GCF_964019385.1 of Sycon ciliatum. Classification (NCBI taxonomy): domain Eukaryota; kingdom Metazoa; phylum Porifera; class Calcarea; order Leucosolenida; family Sycettidae; genus Sycon; species Sycon ciliatum. Next base: position 19,545,845 of record NC_088646.1, read on the forward strand.
TCCTCCCCACGGGTCCAAAACCCTCGAGCGGCTATGTCCAGGCGCGCATCCTCTCGGCGGTTCGTTGACCGAAGAGGAAACCTCTCACCAGAAAGAGGTTGCAGCGCTGGTTCTGTCGAAACGGCAGTGCAGACTTCAGTCAATTCCCTCGCCAGCAGGTCACGTATCTCGTTATGACGAAGTGTCGGGAAGCCGCCCCTGGCGCAACATAGCTGATGCTCAACTGAGAACAGCTCACCACACACACAGGTTGCTGGTGTATTGGCTAGCGGCCATGCATATCTCAATGCCAGAGCATCCCGGAAGTCACGCTTGGTGAGACGAAAGCCATGCTCCGCCAGGGGCAGCACGCTCAGCCATGAGGATGATCCTTTCTCCGTGTGTTCTTCTATTCGTCGCTTCGTCATCTCATCGCTCGTGTCCACTATTTTGTTCCTGGCTGCCTTTGCGCGCTCCCGGTTTTCGGTGTGGACGACACGCTTTTTGTGACGCATTTCATCGATCATCCTCTGAAAGGGGGTACCAGCACCAGCAACATCAGCAGCCACATCCGGTCCAGGGTTTGAGTTGCCAGCGACCTCCCGCGGCTGCACCTCCGTTGCCGTCATCGTGGGAGTGGGAGACGCTCCACCACGGTCAGCAGTATCTGCAGAAGCCGGCACATCTCCAGCGAGAGAAATTGGATCGCTATCCTTAGCGAAATCGCCCAGAACCTCCTTCACCATAGGTCCGGACACTTGCTTGGAGCCCTGGTGCTCAAACCGTGGTCGAGTCGTGAGGTCCGGAAGGGCCATCCCACCATCCCGTGTCGGGAGCTTTAGAATATCAATGTCTTTCAGAGGCACGCTCGGTTGTCCCACGAGCTCCGGTAGAAGTGAGGAGTGAAGCTCCCGCTCCAACGGCGCCAAGTCCTCCGCAGAAACAGCCATAGTTCGAAACACATAGTTCCATCTGTTGACTAAGCCATGGGTCAACGCAGAGTATGCTGCATGCGGCTCTGATGCGGCATAATTTGCTAAAATCTCTGTATGTTTCGCCCACTCTTCTACTTTTGTCTCTTTGAATTCTCCGAGGAATGCCTCAGTCCCGATAGCAGCGCCCAGATACTGTACGCCACGAGACTTGACGTGGATAGTTGTGTCACCAAAAGTCTCGGCAGCCAAGGACTCAAAGCCAGGCTTGACGAGTAGTTGCGTTTTTGTTTCGTTGATGTTGTAGCCGTATTTTTGGCCCTCTTCCTTAAGGAGGTTGTACCACTTTCGCAATGGGGAGAGCCCTCCGGCAGCTGCCGAGTCATCTGCAAACCATCCCTGGCACACATCTGCAACATTGGTTCCGACTGACTTGACGAGAGGGGTGAGAGCCGTGGCATAAATGGCCATCGCAAGAGGGTCACCCTGGGTTGTGCCCTCCTGTGACAATAAAGACTGGCCACCACGCACAAAGAGGGATGCAGGGTCTTGGTAAGTATTCAATGTTATTTGTGCTAGCGGGGGGCATACTCGAGCAATATTGTGCAATGCAGCGCGGCGATTCAAGCTATTGAAGGCATTGCGAGCATCGACTAGCAACACTGCCTCAGCCTTTTCCGAAGCAAAGGCAGCCGTCATTGAGTGCACCATAGCCTCCACCCCAGCCGGGATGCCCGTGCAGGCCTGAACTGGTCCGCAGGCTTGCATAATGTCGGGTTTCATCAGAAACAATGCCGCCTTGGAGCACAGTCTACGAAACACTTCACATACCCCTATTGGCCGAACGCCAGGGTTCTTGTTGAGGGCAATGAGTCTGCAAGCTGTGTACGGTGTGAGTGAGCCGGAGGGGACTGAGTCGGTACAGATCAAGCGTGTGAAGCACGCCACTGCCTCACGCAGATCAGTAGATGCACCTTTGTAACATGTGCATAGCCGCCGCCAAGCATCCGCGTCCAGGCCGGAAGGACCCGCAGAACCATGCAGAGAAAGGGCAGTGCGTTTGATCAACTCACCATTGACGCTGGCGAAGTAGATACTGCTGACATTGCCCGCCTCCTCCTGAAGCAGGATGTCCGGTGCTGCCGGTGCCGACCCCGGATGCTTCCCGACGAGAATTTCACGGACTGACTGGGATTGATGAGAATCAGAAATGATGTCGTCCATGCCCAAGACCGGTTTATCACACTTGGGCTTGGTTGCATTATCCAGCATTCTCAGTGCGCAGTGAACTCGGCCCTGTTCCATCAAGTGGCCAAACTCATGAGCAGGGTCTTCGCCACGCCTGGATCTCCGATTCTGCGATGTCTTGAGCATATGCTGAATAGTTCGACCCTCCTGCACTAGCTCCATATAGGAACCCTGGATCCATAAATTTAGTCTGCGACGAGTGTGGTCAGAGCACTCTGCGGCAGGGCAATTCCGACCTACTCGCTGGAGCACCAACGCTGGAAGCAGGAAGAAACGATATAGAGCAGTGGCTTCCGCTCCTCGGGACGAATTGAACTTTTGAAGTTCTGACGTGAGTGTCCGAACAAACTCTTTGCCAACACTGCCGGTCGGAGCCCGGAAGAGGTTCTTTTCCCAACTCGCCACCTCCTGATAGATGTCAGCCATGTCAAAAGGCATGGAGACCCGAGGGGTGGTGGGAACTGGAGAGGCAGCGTCCGGCTGGCTCGAGCCAAGCACCTGCAAAAATGGATCCACATCCGCATGACCAGAACCCGTAGCCTGTAAATCGATATTCCCCGTAGATGGGCATAGCTGGGGTTGGGATGAGATAAGAGTGGACCGTGAGTCATCCTCCCCATGCACTGCCTGTTGTACAGTACCCCCAGCGCCCGAATCCACACTCATCAGTGGCGCACCAGAGTCAGATTCCTCCAAACTGGTAAGCAAGTCAACCTGAGATGCTGTCGGAATCAATGCAGTTGCAGCAGAGGTGCCACTCTGAATAATCTGGGGCTGAGAGCTCGGGACCCCAGGCACCGAAGCAACATTACGACAGGTGCCAAGTCGACCCCTCCCAGGATAGCAGTTACTACAAACTCTGCCAGCCCTGACACAAGCGCATCGTATGCACGTACCCCCTGCTTGGCAGCGACAACATGGCACCGCGCTGGCTAGACCGCACTCGACTATGTCACTTGGGGAGAATGGCGAGGAATCAGAGCTGGGATGAATCCCAAGTGGGTGATCTACACGCGGCCAGGAGTCGACATCGCGCCTGCCACTGCCACAACCCTCATCTGCAGATGCAGTGGATTCATCAGAGCTATCCTCCGGTGATATGTTTCGCTGAGATGGCTGGCTGGCTGAACATCCTCCACCACCACTGACCACAATACCAGCGCCAACAGCGCCAGCAGGCTGCGAGGCGATGGATTCAGTTTGGTTGTGACAAAGGCTAGGGGTAGCTCTACCAGGGTAGCAGTCCACACAGCGCTTCTTCGCACGAACACATCTGCATCTAACACATTTGCGACCAATCTGGCAGTTGCAGCACGGCATCGCGACAGAACTGGCAGGGATAGGAGGTGTGAGGATGACTGAGGTGACGACTGCATCAGGACTGTACGACCAGAGTCACCAATCGTGTCAGAAACTGCCTCCAGCAGCAAGGCAGTCACACTCCTCTCCTCACTGGTCTAACACTGGCCATTGGGTGGCCATTGGGTGATGATGATGATGATGATGATGATGAAAAAAAAAAAAAAAAAAAAAAAAAAAAAAAAAAAATGATGATGATGATGATGATGATGATGATCATGATCTGGAACTACCGTGAAGGAGGCACTGTTGCAAAAACATCCACCTGCTGCCGAGCCCCCGGTTTCGATACTTCTCGCCGGCGACCCGGAGCCAATCAACAGTATAGTGTTCCAGAAAATCACACCGGAGCTCATCCGACGTCTGGGCCGACAGATGAAGGGGTCCTCGGGCCCATCTGGTCTGGACTCTGACGCGTGGTGCCGGATGCTAACCTGTTATCGCAAATCGTCAGATGGTCTCTGTACTGCTCTTGCCAGCTTTGCCCAATGCCTGTGCTCGGAGGACTTGGATCCGGAACACCTATCCGCATTTACCGCCGCTAGACTTATTCCATTGGACAAACACCCAGGTGTGCGGCCGATTGCGGTGGGTGAAGTGTTCCGCCGGCTTGTGTGTCGTGCCGTTATGCGGGTGCTTGAGTCCGATGTACTGCGTGCTACTGCTCCCATGCAATTGTGCATTGGGGTGCCGTCTGCCTGTGAGGCAGGGGTTCATGCAATGCAGGAGTTGTTCGCACGAGAGGACACGGAAGGCATCTTGTTTGTAGATGCTACGAATGCGTTCAATTCATTGAATAGAAACGCGGCCCTCCATAACGTGCCCTATGTATGCCCCGCTATGGCAAAGGTGTTCCAGAACACGTACAGTTCTTCAATTCGTCTCTTCGTCTCCGGCGGCGGGGAGATTGAGTCACTGGAGGGTACTTGCCAGGGCGATCCGCTGGCCATGGCTCTGTATGGTATCGCTACAGTCCCGATGATTCGGCGCCTCCAGGAATCCAATCCATCTGTGGCTCAGGTTTGGTACGCGGACGACGATTCTGCAGGTGGCCGCGTTTCTTCATTGTCCACATACTGGGGAGACATAAGCCAACTGGGCCCTGACTATGGATACTTTCCAAACCCACAGAAATCAGTGTTGCTGGTCAAGCCGGAGCATGAGGAAGAGGCCCAGCGCCTCTTCTCCGCCACTGGAGTTACCATCAAGACCAGCGGCAACCGTCACCTCGGCGGAGCGATTGGCAGTGAGGAGTTCTGCTCTGCCTTCATGGCCAAGAAGGTGGATAAATGGAAGCAGGTTCTGGATTCCCTGACGGGGATGGCTGTCACTCAGCCTCAGGCCGCATACACCGTTTTTACGAAGGGTCTGTCATCCACATGGACATACCACTTGCGTTGCTCACCTTGTTCGGCTGAGATACTGGCCGAGCTTGATGAGAGGATCAATGATTGCCTGATACCTGCCCTTCTGGGGGATGGCGTTCGTCCTGGTAGCCCTGAGAGAGAGCTGATGTCATTTCCAGTGCGTCTTGGTGGTTTGGCCCTCCCTCTGTTGCAGGATAGTGCACCAGCAGAGCTCGCAGCATCCTTGAGCATCACAAAGCCTCTTGTTCAGCTACTGTTGACTGGCACATATGCGAACCCTCCAAGCGTGCCTGGTGATATGGCAAGGAGCGATTTGTCGGATACTGCCCAGTCAGAGGGCTCCGGTGATACAACCCAGGAGGTTGCCGACCGAGTGAGGCTCTCCAATCATGATCCCGTCCGCGATGCTGTTGGGGACACCCGCCAGCTGGCACGCTCGACTCGGACAAGCAAAATGCAGAGCCTATGCAGCCGGCAACAAGACATTAAGGCGGACTTGAGCTCGGAGCAACAATTTCTTGTTGAAATCGCGTCCGAAAAGGGAGTATCGTCATGGTTGACTGTTGCCCCGCGGTGGCAAGATGGAACCATCCTGAAGAAATCCGACTTCCGTGATGCCCTGTGCATCCGCTATGGGCGAAGGTTGAGTGGGCTACCCGATTCATGTGTTTGTGGTGTGCCTCTCAGCCCCGCTCATGCACTTACCTGTGCCACTGGCGGCTATACCATTGCCCGTCACAATGAGGTGCGGGACTTGGTTGCTGGACTACTGAGGGAGGCTGGAGTGGTGGACGTAGAGACGGAGCCCCGGCTATTGCCCTGCAGCAGTGAGCATTTGCCTGGTGGTCGTTCCCTCAACCGATGCGCAGAAGCTCGTCTGGATGTGCGGGCTCGCGGCTTTTGGTCGTGGCAACAGGACGCTTACTTTGATGTGCGGATCACTCATCCCGCAGCGTCTGTGTTGTCTCGATCACAAGCCCTGAGTCAGCTGAAGTCTCACGAGCGAAACAAGAAAAATCAATACGCCAGCCGTGTGGTTAACGTGGAGCGCGGCTCCTTCACGCCACTTGTGTTCTCGACGTACGGCTTTAGTGGCCCAGAAACTACTCAATTCCTGAAATCATTGGCCTCCCTGTTTGTTGAGCGCCATACTGAACTGAAGTACCCACTAGTAATGGGCATACTACGCACCCGTTTGTCTTTCTGCTTGCTGCGATGGGCAGTCACCTGCTTCCGCGGTTGCCGCGGTTCGTACGGCAAGAGGCGACAGCCGAACTCATTTCTGGCCCAGTGCCGCCAGGCGGAGTAGGGTGCTGCCTTTGGCCTCAACTTAATATAATGCTATTTGGTTTTTCCCCTTTTATTACTCTGTGTTCATTGTTTGTTTTTGTATTGATTTACTTCCTTGACTGCTTTTGTGTTTCATCATTTTCCGGTTGGTTTTGTGTTGATTTCCCCTGTTCACTTTACATAATATTGTAATGATATACATTTGCTTTGCCCGTAAAAGAGGCTTTTCTCATGATGATGATGATGATGATGATGATGATGATGCTGATGATGCTGGATAAAGATAAAGGTAGCACATTGTCAAGCACATTGGCCGTTGTGGTTGTCGACCACAGGAAAGTAAGAAAATAATGATACAAAACCGCCCTGGAATGTCCAGGAAAGAGATGTTGAATGTCCAGTGGGAGTTCAGATGACGGTGAACGTTTGTTCGACATAGCCAGGTGCCGACTGGATTCGCGAAAGCTTGGATAAGACCAAATAAGTGCACTGTGCCTTACTACCCACGTTCGGCATAGAGCGTAACTCATTCACCGTGAAGTGGCCGGCTGGAACATCTGCGGGGTGTAACACACAAACACACAAACACGCACACATCCACACAGGAAACAATCATTCAGAGATGACTACATACATGTATTCACAGTCCTGTGCCTGAAAAGTTGTGTACGAAACTGCAGAGCTGCTGAGAAAAGCTCAAACTATACTCATGATCCAACAGACGCATTGCACCATGCATAAGACAGAGCATTCAACATACAAGTCATGAACATGCAGATACATGAAATACAAAATACATGAAAAAATCTCCGGAAGTAAGTAAACTCACCTCCCCGAGGGTGTCGAGTGAGATGATTGATCGCCATGACCACATCACAGATCAGCTGATACGTCAGCTGATAGCGTAGGTATTCCGGCATGCTCAGGTACTCGCCCTCGGTGACCGTTCTGATCTGTGACATGCCGGCACTGCCTGAAGGTTGCGGCGTGTCGACGGCAAGGTCCACATGACCAGTGGCAGTGGTGAAGCTGGTGAGAGTACGGTCCGCGTCGCCCATACCCGCATCAGTAGAGTGAGCAACAGCGGCTGTACTAGCACGCGCTCCTGGTGGCAGAACACTCACACTTTGAATGTCAGGCATTGCAATGCCAAACGCACTTGGATCGGTCGCAGACGCACCCGCCGTTGCCGTTTGCGCTTGAGTAGCCGCCGCTGAGGAATGACAGTGCCGTGAAGCTGTGTTGAATGCGGAGGATGACGTGGATGGTGTTGTGTAGTACGATGCAGGGTCTGCGTAAGATTCTCTGCTATGCTGCACTGTTGACGGCCGGGGCGTCTCAGGATCCAAGCCTGGCGCTGCTGAGTACGCATGCATCATGGAAGAATCCATCGTTTGACCCTGGTAATCAAACGAAGAACAAAAATGCAACGGAAACAAGTCTGTCCAAGACTGAAAAAAGAGCGACGTAGCGAGTACATGTGAGTTATGAGTGCACTGTATGTGTCATACGTGCAGAGGGAAAGAACCGAGGTAGACCTTGCACAGAACTACAGTACTTCTGTATTGCTCACACACCATCTATGCACTGAGCTAGGAAGCACTTCTATCCAAGAGATGTGTGATCGAACAGGGGGTGTGCACTATGAATACATGTGCAAGAGAGACTTGCACATAAGCAAATCGAGAACAACAAAATATGTTACACCTCTAAGCACTGAAAATACGCTGCGTAGACCATCTACGATGCATGAACCGGAAACAATGAAGCGACCTGCTATGGGGTAGACTAGCTTAACAGAAAACACAAGAAGAGCTTACAGGGGTGAATGCACTATTGATCTGGCTCGGTTGTGCCGGTGTAGGCTGCACTGATGCAGCACCATTGTACGGAATACCTGCTGACACAAGGTGCCCGGGCATCTGGTGATGTGACGGCTGCTGAGACTGATTGGTGAATGCTGAGGACATGCTCGCCCCAGTATATCGCGGATGTTGAGAAAGCGGAGTTTGGTACGGATCTATTCACAAAAACAAGTCAAAAGCGAATGTCACGAACAGCAAAGCAGGTTTTCGCAGTTCACTCCCAAATCGAGTGCACATACACGTGCATCAGGGACAAATAGGAATCCAAATTGATCTCCTTCATTGTAGATCTATGACCCTGGGGGAGGGGTGCGTGCGACCATACACCTATTACCAAGAGTGAATAAACAAGAGTATGCAACTGTGGTTCTGGGTCAGTGCGCGGCGCGCTGCCTTCATTACGTAACTTGCCTTCATCACGCTCTGAAAGAAGCACTCAAACCCACAATTTCCCGTACGAGCCCATCCGTTTTTGCTCGATTCGTTCCAGTACCTGCGCGATCTCTAAATGTTGGCGCGTGAACATGCGCATATTGCAAAGCGCCCATTACCAGTCTCCCAATTTTTGGAATCTCTTGCTCACGGAGCACCGTGGCCACCCGCATCCCCTGTACGCACACTATGGAAGTTTGGTTTCATGCTGCTTGATATCCGCCTGGCACCATTGTTACAAAAATGGTGAACATTAGTTTTTACCGCAAGAAAATCACATGTGCAGACAGTACGAGCCTACCGGAAGCTCCAGAATTGCCGATGATGTGCATGGTGTTGTCCCCAAGAGAGTCCGACATCGGCATGCCCGAAAACCCAGCCATCGACGTCATGGTGGCGCCATGATGCTGATGGGTGGCTGCTGACGCCAAGCCAGTGCGTTGCATTGGCCCAAGGACATGAACCGACTCAATGCTGCGAACCAAAAGGAAAAGGAATACAAATGAAGCAACATTTCACCAGGAAGCGTTGTACGGAAAAGAACAAAGCATTCGAGAGCAAGTGCACTGAAACGCCTCTTATCCGGATGCCTCAGATACGGGCACGTCTCTCTACCGGGCACCTTCAGCTTGAGTTCCTACGGCAAAAATGCTGTGAATTTGGGGGGGGGGGGTTGAACTTTTTTCGTATGCGCAAGTGCTTATTTTGTCACTGCCAGCCTGTGAAATCCACACATTTTTATCAATGGATTCTTTCTGTAACCTGAACATGTGCAATACGTGCCAAATGAACTTCTTCAAGAAATGATATGATACATGGTAGATGAGATATCCTGAGATACGGGCAAATCTGAGATACGGGCAGTGCCCGGTCCCAAGGGGCCCGGATAAGAGACGTCCGAGTGTACATGCAAAGCACAAACAAATGGCATACGTGCACAGCATACATGTACAGTTGAACATCGATTATCCGCACATCGACTATCCGACCATTCGATTATCCGTAACAGTTTTTTTGGGCGCACGTGCCGTAGAGTACGCACTGTGCATGTAGTGAGCCATTCAAAAAAGACGAAAATTTTGAAAAGTAGCACTCTATTCTATTTACAATGTACATGTACATGTATTTACAGTGTGTTTTCTTATCCGGAACATTTGCCTTATCTGAACACCGCCTGACAGTTGTCTGCCCAGAGGTGGTCGGATAATCGATGTTCAACTGTACACCTCAATTTTTCCTCATATCTAGAAGTCAGTCTCGCAATCCCAACAATATGCAGTACTTGTAAACACACATGACAGGTGAGGGTGGCTATATGTCTGCAAAAGGCTTACTTGAGCTGCGCCACCATTCGGTCCAAATCATCGCTGTTCGGCGTGTGATGAATCGGCGGACGGGTGCGCGGAGCTACTGCTGACGGTGCCACTGACGATGGCATGCTGGCAATCTCGGCTGCGTGCGTACGTGCCTGATGCGCCTGATTGCCACGGCGTAGCGTGGCCAGGGTGTGCGCGGAGATGCCGGCACGTTCTAGCGTAGGTGTGCTATTGTCCGCCGCAGCCGCCGTGTCTTGTACACGCTCCACATTCGACACGTCAGGCGTCGGAGTTGTTGGGCAAGCAACACTGTGTCCGCCACGATCAAGTTAAAGGCAACCATTGGATACTGAACAGGAGATTCATCGTAATCCAGCTGAGTTCAACAGTGTGCAACATTCTCTTCTCAGCCTCGGGCCATTATTTCCACGGCACTAGGCGGAATCAACATGAATAAATTCAGACCACGCTATACATGCAGAGGGTTTCAGCTATAGCATGAAGCTTGCATGTACGCATGAATACATCCGCAGAGTTGGCAGGTCAGGTGTTTTCTTTTCAACAATACAGCATACCGAGAGAAGCGGACACACCAAATGAGAGGAGTCACTTCACCCTGTAGCCTTTACATATTTTACTGCATATTTTATTTTTACAATCAGGACCGGTGTGCTGCTGCTTTCTTTGCTTTTATTTTTAAAACTAAAAAAAGAGAGTAAATTATCGTGTCTGTTCCCGAGGGAACTCATGACGGCCGCTAACACCCGGGCCGGTAAATCCAGCGACAGATACAGCGCCTAACGGTGGAGGTGATGAGTCTCACAACCACTGGCGCAAGTGCCGCATCCGTGTACCCCCTTTAAAACTAAACTGGTAATAAAATACATCGCAACGGCCACAGGCACGCACTTTGAACAAGGATACGTTGTAGGGGGAGATGAGGGTGTAGGCTCGTTCAAGCTTCCTGCATAAGAGCACAACAAAAATAGACCCACATAATGGTGGAAAATTGACAGAAACCCCTGCCTGCAAAAGCAACCAGTGAACATGCCATATCATGTGCAGATGAAGGGCTGCTACAGGATGGTAGGCGACGTATTCGGCCGCCGTTGAAGAAGGCTTCATCAATAGCAATATCAACAGCTTCATTGTATGCTGCACTGCCTTATGTCAGTTGTTGCCATGTTTCCACTGCCAGCTATTGCATTGGACAACAGGAAAATGACTTGCAGGATTGAATGATGCGTGTAATCAGTGTGAACTTGGGACATGAAGAGTATCTCACGAGTATTTCATTCAAACCTTGACTGCTATATGTGTACATGATGTACTTCATTCAAGCACTGCAGTCCAGACCCACCTCGATCGTATCCATATTGCTCCAGGAAGCTGATTGCCGACTCCAGTCCTTGGCGACATCGTTCCAGCGTGCTTCGGCAAGCCGTCAGCGCCTGGTTATGCTCTGCGTGCGTAGAGTTGGCGGCCGACAAGTCGTTCACACAGTTTGTCTGGAAAATGGCCAAAGGCACACAGTGTGTGACAAGTCAGAAATGAAATTTTTCACTGTAGTGATAAGAATACAGAATTCGAAACTACACCATCTGGAAGCTGATAGTGGTTGCTCGTGCTCGATACACTTCAATGCAAAGCTGTACACGCCGATGCTCACTCATGTGTGAACTCAGGGTTACAGCAGAACAGTTTGTCAATCTTTCTTTCTACGTGAATGTGCCCCTTGGTATGACTGTTATGATGGCCATTATTTAGCCCGCTCCACACTGCGCTATTGTAGCTCACCCACATGACTCACACATCTTCTCTGGGATGTTTATGTGGGTTTGGGTGGGAATGGGGTGTCACTATTAGGACATGAATCTCAAGCGGAAGCTTCAGAAGCCTTCCTCACTGTAGGGTTCACATAATTATATCGACTGTTGCACACATATTAGCACCCTGCACTGTTTTCCTGCTGGTGGTGGCGTGTAAAGTGTGCGTGTTAGCCAAACGCGCGGTTCACAGTGGTGAAGAGAGTCAGTAGAGCAAGGCATGATGCTGCCCGCTCTTTTTATGGTTGAATGGCTTGTAGTAGCTACTGTGTACACCGCTGACCATCTTGTCGTAGTGAAATTGAATACTGTGGAGGTGTTGCGTGGTGTCCGAATGCCTCACCGGCTCGCCAGCTGCACCATCATTTATTGACTTTGTGTGTTCTACTGCCAGTACAGTCGTCCCTCTCTAATCCAGCACCCTCGATAAACCAGCACAATTTTCAGTAGCCAAAATGTCCTCTTCATGCACATTGCAGCAGTAAATCCGATTTGTCAATCCAGCACCCTCCCTAATCCAGCAGATTTTCTGTGGCACAAATGGTGCCGGATTATAGAGGGACCACTGTGCTGATAAATCAGGATAATGAGACAGATACGTGTACCACATGCATAGCAATGCCACTCATACTTCTGCTGCTGCTCTTGGGCGTGGGGAGTTTTAGTTGTTACTATACTAGACTTCATGGTGACCAGTTCAACCAGTCACTCTGAGCTGAGCTGATCAGACCTACATGTACCTGAACAAGGTGGAGGTTGAATACTACTTGTTTTGCTTTATTATTATTATTTATAATACATGTGCCACTGTGTAATGTAATCCTTAGGATGTGCATTGTGCATGGCAAGCCAACCTTCAAGGTAGACGCATCCGTCAATATGGTTCTCAAGTTGTCTAGCTGTTCGGTGGATTCCGTGTCTGCTTCGAGCGAGTCTTGCAGCTCTTGGCGACCCTTCTCGACCCTCCGCGCCAGGGAACGCAGTTCACCAAAGAATGTATCCTTCACCTGCTCGTCCATCACACAGAATGAACTAAAGCAATACTGAGAATTCCTAACGTGATATCCTCTTCGATTCGCCGAGATCCCTCACTCGTGTGTCACACTTGTTGGTCTACCTTCGTGTTCGTGGAAATACAAGAACCTTTTCAGCAGAAACTGTTACGATTTCAGCTTCAGGCCAGGCACACTCACAGTCTCACTCTGTACTACAAAGCGATCTTGCGAAAGCCCATGACCTAGCACTACATGCAGTCAAAACTCGACGTGGAATCGTGAGGCACTGCATCTACTGATCTAGGTGTAGCACATTCCTGTTCTCGACTTGGCAAACTGACAGTGACACCATCAGCAGTGCGCTTGTCTTCTTGGTGCACAAGCCTTCACAAAATAATCACAACCCACTTCACTGCACAGAGCTAGAGAGTGATGACTGTTCAGTTGTAGTGGCAGAAGCATCTGTGTTCATGGTGTTGGCCGCTGGACGAGGCAAGTTTTTTTGTTTGGCATTCAAATCTGACGCCATTTCACCGATGTCATGGCAATTGTCTATGCAGTCGCTTTTGTAAATCACGAGACACGAATGAACGAGTGCAAGTACCGGCAGCCGCACACGAGTCACCAGGGCTGACAGTACATGAACACCGCCGATTCAGACAGTGCTGAGGATCAGATGGTCCCAAGCTGCAAGACGACAGGACCGGGGCTCTGCCAACCGTGGATGGTTGTAGTAAAAAGGGGCACTGTTTCCCGGAACACAGTGGTCCTCCGCCTTGTAACATGCTGTCAACCAACAACGAGTCTGCTACTGTACAATGTCATATACAGTCAACTTCGCTAATATTAATAACGACTGCGGATATAACGACAATTCGCGAATAACGACAGAATTTCCATGCCCAGAGCAAAGTCCCATCCCACTGTAATACATATAAATGAGACTTCGGGTATAACGACACTTCGCGAATAAGGACACCTTTTTGATGCCCCGCCGAATGTCGTTATAAGCGAAGTTGAGTGTATCCGACAAGGCGGAGGACACTCTGCATCAGGGAACACTACAATTGATCTCACATGTACAGTACATGAACCGTCCATTGTAAAAACCAAGTTTTTACTAGTAGCCTGACGATCTACTCCCTGGTCATGCTCTGTCTTGAAACCACTGGCACTGACGGTCCACATGGTTGTGTCCTCCGCCTTGTGAAGTGATCGGACTCCCTGCTGGTAATCTAGTCTCAAAGTCTCAGTACATTACGGCATTTCCATGATGATGACAAGACCAGGGAGAAGTTCCAACGTAGATCTCCGAGTACTACGGCCCTGGTTCAGACCCTCTGTACTCTAACGGGGAGGGGGGGGGGGGCACGCCGGTCGCAAAACCGAGGCCCTGTGAACCAGGCTCTGGTCACGCAGCCAGCACTATTTCTTCTTATCAGTTATACAGTGTGTCCACCGCCTTGTGATATACTGTCCTTATCATACATGCACAAGCTCACAAGCAAGCACGGCTTTTATTTGCAAAGTTTGACAACACCGGGTGGACATTCGGATGTGCCGGGGAGAGCAGACTTGCATGTACATGTAGGGTACCCTGTAATGGCCCAATGTTCATCACCAGTAATACTACAAGCAAAGAGGAAAGAGGAAGGTGAATGGCAGGGCAAGTGGATCAGATACTGTTAGGTTTCGCTCAGCGAGAGAGAAGGGTATGAGAGTAAAGAGAAGGTTCTAATATGAAATAGACAATACTAATCTGAGTTCTGATAGTTCTGAAGGGAATACGGTTCTAATAGCTCTCAGGGAATAGTTCTGAAGGAAGATAGCCAGGCAGCGGTTTTTATACTAAAGCATAGATGACGAAGGCAGGGAACTAAAGAAAGGTTACAAAAACTACTGAATAGAATAGAAGAGCGAGAATAGTGGAGAAGGTAAGCCTAGATCATCAGTGATACATATATATGAGCATTATAATAACATACAGGTATGGCCTGGCACGAGGAAAACATGGATGCAGTGAATGGGATTTTCGGTCTTTGACCACTTGCTGGTGAGCTGATCTACTCACCTCCCACCGCTTTAGGAGCTGCATCTGCGCCTTGATCCTTGAAGGGTGGTGGCGTTCCTACGGATGCGGAAAACCCGGCTTCCAGCCGAGTCTCACGCGAACCGTGAATTTATTTTTATTTTTTATGACTAAAAGGGAGATTCTAGAAGGTGAGATATCTACATGTATAAGATGCAATTGAGTTGAGTCACAAACCTTATTCATCTCATAATGACGTGGCCCAGGTATGGAACAGTCGCGGGAGTGTCAGTGTGGCCACTGTAAAATGTTGGGTGATCCTGAGAACTGCCAGTGTACTGCCAGTGTACTGCATGTATCTGTATGTAGGTAGAGTTTTGATAGAATGGTGGGGCTGACTTACTAGACATTTCCACAGATGTGGCTGAAGAGGTTCTTGTAGTAGGTTCAGGAAGGAGAATCAGCGTTGACAGACACTGCATGCGACTGGTCACCATAACGCGATGAGGTAGGTTATTGTCCAGGAACTCAGCATAAGCCTTCATAGCAATTTCATTTTGCGAATCTTCTTGAGCACGTGCTAGCCATCGCACACCATTGATGACAGCCAGAAACACCACCAGAGTGACGAAGAGCACTTGAACGAACTTCATCTTGACGAATACGAGGAGAAAGATTTGTGCAAGAAATTGAATGCTGGCTATGTCGGACTGAATCACCATGGTCGGAAATGGCAATCTCAGGTCGTCGTGATATTGCGTTGGGTTTTCGTGGAGTTCAGAGTCGCTGTTGGGGGGGGGGGGGGCAATTGTTTCAGTAAGGAATACCGGGAAGCGTATGATAAATGAGCGCAGTGTAAAAAGGCGGCTAGTAACTATTGTTACCGCCTTCTTCAATTGTTTAGGAATCGCAATGAACAGAACCAGCTGAATTGAATCAGGATCATTCTCGCCTTTACACATGTCCCCTCTACTCTGTATGTCAAAGTAGAGGGGATATGTGGCAACGCAGGTTCCACTTGATGGCTGGTGCAGATGCTTCCCCCTCAGTGTACTCGTATTGCATCGAATTGTAGAGTTGTGCACACAGAGAGGGAGTCGTCCGAAGTTGCAGGGTTGAGCTGTCGCATGGCCCGGGAGTCGAGGCCAGAGAGGAACTGGTCTTCGGCGAGGATGTCGTGATCAGCAGCTTGCAAGTACTTGACAAGTAGCTAGTTCGGGCAAGCCAACCAAGCTGACCTGCGCACAGCCTCGCACTACTGGCCCAATGCTGCTTGAGGGCGCTGCCGTCTCATGTGGAATTCACGGCTCGGCCCGCGGTGAAGGTTGGTCCATCGGGGTGTGCACGCTTGAGAGCGAGACTCAGAGGTTCTGCCTTGCTTCCATCGCTCAACTGAGCAACATCTAATGCGAGTACTGATGGACCGTGAGTCGGCCATTGGCATAGTTTCGACTCCTGGGTAAATATTGGCGGCTTAGACGCGGGCTGCTGCTCGTCGCTAGCACCCTATTAGTAGTATATCATGATTATGTGGCCTCGACCATACAGGTTCATGTACATTCCTGTTATCATGACGGTATACCGGATTCCCTTCTGTGGGTTTGATATAATTCCTACCAGGTTTGAAGTTTGGCCCAGCAGCTTGTGCCATCGCTTTCATCATCAGTCGTCCTCATGGCATCCCGGACATTCCAATGGATATCATACCAGCAACCAGGATACTGTTGATGCGCACCAAGGCAGCTCAACTGTCACGTCACGCAACGAACGAAGCAGTTTTTATAGTTCAACACGCCATACCGTCACGGTATACCACCAATTATTGTATAGCATGATTGTTTAGTCGTTTGGCAGAAGCTTGCGCTGCAACACAAATGCAGGATCCGGCGCTATGACCGCTCTTAGGCCTATACTAGCGCGATCGCTGCAAAACACCATGAAGACTGAGTGAAGGGCGAACACGTGAGTATCATCGACGACAGCTGAAGTCACCTTGGCATGTCCTCGGGAATAGCGCAGCCCGCGACTAATTATAACACGGCACTTCCGGCATATCTGACCCGCTCGGCGAGTTTGGAGATGTGTTGCCCCCAAGTCACAAGTGTGTCAGTAGCTGGAATCTTTTATCTGGAGATTCAGAGCATGCTCTGGACACTGGAAAGGAGAGTCTACACCGGAGTTGTGGCAGAAAGATCAACTATTTTAAACGACGTAAAACGACCCGGAGAGTTTGTTTGTGTTGTGTATGCGTTTTGTCCGGACGACACTGCGTAGAGCTAGAGCTACACGACAGACAGAAAACAGAAACAGACACTTTACTGTCACGTGCCATGGAATCCTGCACTGCACATAATTATGACATGTACATGGCCATACCGCCTTACCGGTCCTCATCATCATGCTTCTATTCCCCATTTTCACGTTTTTATCGATTCATGTGTTTTGTATTCCTTGTCCTGGAGTTCTGTTTGGTCGTCTTGCGTGCTCCTGGCAAGAGAGTGGTTTGAGCAGAGCCGAGTTGTCATTGCTGGCGACGAAAGTCTGCAATGGCCGCTAACGCTAGTCGGCAGCAATAGCGCTAGTGGTGTGTCAGTTGCTTGAAACATAAAATTTGAGCTTTCTTTCTTCATTCATAACACAACTCTGCCCAATCCGGCACTGCTGCTCACCATGGAGCAGAGTCTGCAAGCCATGGTGAAGGAGATGGCGTCCGGACCTGCCGACCGGGAGAAGGACATACGAGAGGCGTGCGAGAAAGCGCTGATACTGTTTGGTGAGCTGGTGGCATGTGGAGTGCATTGCCCAGCATACTATTCCCCGTTATGTGTGAGGCTCATTGTGCAACAAAATTGAAACTAAATGCTTGAAAGTCAAGTCTTAAAATTATAAGAGAGGATTGGTACTATGTGCAACGCTAACACAATGATTCAACTTTCGGCAAACACACCGATTAAGTGGGTCTAGACGCACGAGCACATTGTGCAACGGTGCTATCGCTCCATTCTGAAGGGCAACGGGTATAGTGACTAGAGCGCTGGGTTGATGCACTAGCAATACTGAGTGCATGCTGATAGTACTGGCTCCTCTCCAACCAGCTCCTGCTTGTGGCACTGTTCTGACCGTGACTATCATGGGTGTAGCCAGTTCAATAATGCAGAAGGGTGCGTGGCTGGGACAACCTGTGCATACTTGTATAAATACGCAACACTCTACAAGGCCATAGCACCGATATCTCAGGTGCCGGTCTGGCCAAATGGGATACATGTACTTTGCCGGAAATGACCCGTGATTGTTAAAAAAAAACTCGTCTTGTACGAATTGGGCAGGTCAACTTTTTCGAAACACATGTATACGGTCCAGCCATGGCCGGACTGGGTGCTACGGCCCTCTTCAACACGTGGAGTACAGCATGATAAATGCATTGAGATTTTTGCTTGCCTACATGACTGTATAGCAATGAGCCAGCACAGTGGACTTTTCTTCAGTTCCTACATGCACGCAATGCATCCTGTAGCGTAGTGGTGTTGATACGTCAAACCATGTACTGTATGTACAGTGGCGCTCTTGATTTGAAGGGAGGGGGGGGGGGGGGAGCATTCCATGTCACTTTGGATACAACTGACAGTGTGACGCACCCAATGGCATAGAAGATATGATATCCTTAGCTTAGGCGTTTTTAAAGTATACTGCTAGTCCCCTCTACTGTTTCCGAGGCTGTGGTGTGAGCAGTGATCCAGTGAGCACAGCACAATGATGTCATCATACATAGCACAATGATGTCATCATACATAGCACAGTTCTCAGTGTTCTGTGAGCTGCTGGTTAGTGCCAATAGTGGTACTTCAAGCGGCGGACATCAGTCACATCATGTCCCGTTGTTCTGTACACTGTTCACCAGGTCAAGCGTCACTTACCAATTTAGTGCAGGAGATGAAGCAGTCTTGGTAAGCACACACCACTGTACTGGCCCTGTGTCAAGTTGTGCGTTGAACTGCCTGAGTGAATTTCAATAGTCGAGATGCTCAGGTTTTGCAAATTTTTGGCAAGGTCTATAAAAAATGTTTTCAGTTCTACTGTACTTGGATGGTGAGCCACTTTAATTTTTACCATAATTTTTGAGTTCTCAACACCAGTTGGCTTGTCTTTGCTTGACCTCTCATATACAATCAATCTTGCGAATAACGCCCTCGAAATGGCATGAGAACGTGTTGTTATTTGTGAGGTTGAAAGTATGCAAATGGTCCGACACTAGGTCCGAAGATTGTGTCGTTATTCCCGAGTTGTTGTTATACCTGAAGCCGTTATTCATGAGGTTGACTGTACATGCACTTGCTGGAAGCAAAGGCAGTATTTCAGGCAAGTTTCAGGCAAGTTCATGATTCTGAAAGACTTTGGCAGTTCTGAGCCAATAAATCACAGTGGGTGGTTTTTGGATTCCTGTGTTGTTGAGAGTGCGTGCTCATGCTGTACTGAAATGATGTGACACTCTGGTTTAGGGTCAACTGTGTTCTCCTCTTTTCTTGCCACTGTACTGCAGGGGTGGCTTTGTCCAGCCTTTTCAGCTTGGCCTGCGAAGCCGTTCAGCACGGGTTGTCATTCATTCCCTGCAGGGATTTCAGGTACTATACGAGTAGGCTAGCTTCTTTCACTTGGTGTGTGCAGCTTTTAGTCAGGTCCTGCATTCCGATTCCCCCAGAATAACATGCATGCAGATGATAACAGTCATTGGGATTAGATTGTTGGGAAATTTTAGAGCCATGCAATTTTCAGTGCTGCCAACCAACTGGGTTTGTTTCGCTTACTGCGACTTCTGATTTTCCGTACTTTGCAGTGCTTTTACGTACTGCCAATATACTGTCGTGTTCATTGCTTGTGTCGTGTGTTTTTAACTTTTGTTGGACAGTCACGGGCGCAAGACACTCGTCGTTTGCTGTATTTGCTAGTGCGAAATATTTGTGCCTAGTACCACGCTGTGATTTGTTGTGCTATATGTAGTCGTAGTGTGGTATAGACTCGCTTTGACACAGGGATATTCATTGCTCAGCTTGCACTTGCCATGCTTCTACATGTTTGATTGATCCTCTTCAATTTCTGACGTTTTCCGTACCATTTTGCTCAAATTCCGTAGTGCGGACGAAGAAGTGACTTTCCGCACAAATACGGAAAGATACGGAAGGTTTGGCATCACTGAAGTTTAAGCTTGACTACACCAGCCGGCATAGCACGAAGCACGGCCCGGTGAACTCTGTCCAGACCTCCTATCAGGGAAAGACAATTGAAACTGGAGTTCCTCTGTTCTATGTGCTTGTAACTAGGGGTCAAACGGGTGTACCTTTAACTAACGAACGGGTAATTTTCTTAACGAACGGGTTAACGAGTACCCTTTAGCAGCCATGTTTAATTTTTTTGCGCAATTTTCACGTTAATCAAGATATAGTTTATCTGTTCTCGGGTTGTATTTTGATATCACATTGTGATTCGCAAATTGATTGGTGTCTGATAGTCGCAGATGTAGATCTACTAGGTGCGAAAATGCAACAACAATGCAGACATCCAGCATGGAGTTGTAAATAATTGACTCCCGCCTGGAATACACGATCCCTGCAGTGTTGCTTCATACTGACTGGATCATCGAAATCCAAACGGGTACCCTTTTACTAACGGTACCTGAGATTATCGGGCGGGTACCCGTGTACCCGGTACACCCCTTTGACCCCTACTTGTAACCGTCTTCTGTTCCCAGGCAGCTGCCTACTCTCTGTTGCAAAGCGAGATGGATGGTACGTCTCGTGAGCACCTGATTGGTATTGTGGACAACATCCTTGGTCGGTGTGCATGGTCGAGCAGCGATGTGCAGCTTGAGAGGGTCAAGGTGAGTTGAAGATGCACTGCACAATTGCGTAAAGATGATAACTGTGGAGCAAGGCGTGTAGTGTTGTTACACCGAGTTTCACACACGTTGTGCAATCATCAGACCACATGGGGATCATGTGCTACAACAATATATGCAATGAAGTGAGGGTGTTGATAGCAGAGATTGTGAGAGATTAGCGCCAGGAACTTGCAGTGTAGGTAGATAATATCTACTATATCACACTTGAGAGGGAGGGGTTTGGGGTGCAGTGCTATGTTTGGGTGTTGGGGTACTAAAAACTGAGCGCGGCGAGTAGGATATAATCTGTGTGTATAGGACGGTGTGAGTTTCAGTTCTTCTGTTGGACAGCTATACAGGCTGTGTTGCTTTGTTGTTGGTGCGATTGTGAGGCTGTGATTGTAGACGTGGTTAGGTGATACTGTGGTACAGGTGCTGCAAATGTGTTTTGGATAAGAATGGTATAGTTTGTTCTCTGTTTGAGATGTTTGAACAGTTCCAGGACGTTGCTCTGACAAGTGTTGCAATTTTCCTTGTAAAATATTGTAGCCATTGGGTAACAGATGCTCAATTTCGAAAATGTTATGTCACAGTATAGACTATAGATGCAGGCCTGACAGGGTGTTTTAAAGATGCTTTACACTGATATCATGCATGCTGTTCTATGTCCTTGTGATCTAAATATTTCCTGCCTCCAATCCGGACACCTTATGCAGCTCAGCTGTGTGTTTCTCTGTGGCTTGTTGGTAGGTTGTTCTAGCTCTTGTGTGCGCCAATCCTTCTTTTGTCCACGGAGACCAACTGGAGAGAGTCTTTGAGGTAAGGACCTGTATTCCACTCGTGTGAGGTTGACTTGGTGGAGGGCATGATTTTCTTTGATGATTCTGCACTCAAACTGTGTCCTCACCGTTCATGAGAAGTTATGAGTCGAGTGATTCACAACACATTCCACCCTTTTTGACCCCATGTTTATCCCTATACATTCTGCTTGTCATTGTGTGTGTGTGTGTGTGTGTGCGTGCGTGTGTGCGTGCGTGCGTGGGTGAATGCATGTGTGCGTGTGTGTACACGTGTGAGTGTGCTTGTGCTGATCTGAGGTCATTCTTGTGACTAGTTCCCATTGTTCACTCAGTTGCCACTTTTCTGGGAACTCAATAGATTAACTTGTTGACTGGTCTTCTCTTTTGGCAGATGTTCATTGAGATCCAGTCATCCGTGAGAGATACGGCAACTAAAACGGCTGCACTGGCTGCTTCACAGCAAATCATTCACTTGCTTGGTCAGCAGGTGCAGGAGTATTGCAAGGTTAGAAGACAATGTTATGTGTGTGTCTGAATTCCTGCTGCCGTGCATTCACTGAATAGGGGTGGGCACAGGAGAGGATTGGGCATCAGAAATACCAATTGTGCTGTAACGTATGTGGATCTCTGTGAGAGGGCTGGTCTCTGTAGCAGGTCTGGTCCCTGTAGCGGGTCTGGTCCCCGTAGCGGGTCTGGTCCCCGTAGCGGGTCTGGTCCCCGTAGCGGGTCTGGTCCCCGTAGCGGGTCTGGTCCCCGTATTGGGTCTGGTCCCCGTAGCGGGTCTGGTCCCCGTAGCGGGTCTGGTCCCCGTAGGGGGTCTGGGCCCCGTAGCGGGTCTGGGCCCCGTAGCGGGTCTTGGCCCCGTAGCGGGTCTGGTCCCTGTAGGGGGTCTGCTCCATAGCGGGTCTGCTCCCTATAGCAGGGTAAGTTTGCCGAAATGGAATGCATTACCGGTACTAGGTTGTAAGTGCAAGGGCTCTTGCCACATAACAGAATGCATGGGAAGTTGGGAAGTTGGGAACTACCAAACAATGATAAGAGGATGAAGAAAGTGTTTTTACTTCGAGTTTCACGCACTATCATCAGAAAACAGAAATGAGTAAATCTGGAGTAAAATTCATATACCCACAAAGCAAAAGTGTAAAAAAAATTAATGACAGCATTCGTGAAAGATTGCATCATGGCGTAAATTTAAAAGGTGCGAATGACAGCAGTGGTGAAAGTTATCACTGCATGGGAACCATATTTTTTAGTCAGAATAGTCAGTGATTCCATCATCTGCTCCCCCCCCCCCCCACACCACCACCACGGTGAAGGCTGATAGTGGAATAGCAGTGGGGAAGATGAACAAAAGTCTAAGACTGTAAGCAGAGATGCAGAAACGTTTTGGTCAGGCTTAGGTAAGACTATCCTGGTTTGCAAGGCCGTCATAATCCCTGCCATTTGTGTCGATATGATTTGAAGAACGGGGCCTAGTGCGCATGGAACTGTGCATTCTGACCTGTTCATGATATGCAACTCAATCAACCAACCTCAGTGTCGACGTTATATGCAACTAAACCGTGAACATGCCCATCATAGGGAGAACACCTAGACTGACCCACTACGTGTACATGTATAAACTTACTATAAAGAGATCACTGAGCACCGATGCTGCTACATGTACTGGCTACATCATGTATGACGAAAGTCCATGTTTGAATATAACTTAAGTAGAAGTTCCTTTTGGCTTTGGCAGTCCCCTTCTCCCCTCCCCCTCCCCCTGCTTCAGTAACTTTGTTTGGCACTTTTTTTTTTATTTGCACACGATCACATTAGGCTCATACTTTCCCTTTCTTTTCTTGTCTGTCAGGTTTGCTCTGATTCCGAAGACGGAGATTCCAGCTGGAAAGGACCGGGTAAGCCACCAGGGATTGGGAACATAGGCCAGTGTTTCTCACATGTATGACTCCGAACCTGACATGGAGCATCCGGCACTGTATTAGCATAGGAACGATTGGTAAAGATTACGGTTCACTACACTAACTGCTTAGTTAAGGTTCTGTACATTATGTAACTTGTTATGGATGGCTGTGGTGTATCTATCATGTGCGCGCCTGTTTTGCATGCAGGAGTGGTTGGCGACTATCTTCTGATGCTGAAATCGTGGACACTATCACTTCAGGAATTCCAAAGGTGGGCACATTGTACTCTAGGCACTGACCATGCACGATGGCAGGAGACCTAGATAAGTCTGCATCACTTGTCGTGGATCATACCTACTGGAGTAGGTCATTGAATCAGCCCAATAGCAAGAATGCACATTATTTTGGCTGCATTGGAGGTTGCAATTTCTTGGGGAAATCTCCACCTTTGTGTGGCTAGGGACATCACGCTATTTGGAGCAAAAACAACAAAACTATTTTGTTTGTGTGTTGCTGCTGCCGTCGTCGTCGTCGTCGTTGTTGTGTGCATACAGTGTTACAAGTCATGATATGCCGGGATTTGTATGTCAGATTGGATTCCTGGAGGCTCTGTTGGCCTGCACCACACCGGAGCTGGTCAAGCTGAGGATCGACGTGTCATCTGTGCTGAGGTATGCGCCAGTCTACATTACGCTATGTACTTGAGTCCAGCTGCATAGGAGATTGGAAGACCAACACATATGCCCAGCAAATAGGCTATTGATATCTGTGCTTTCCGTGTGCTGCATGCTACTCTGGCAGTGGCTGCTGTTGAATGTTGCCGACAGTACAATAGTATGGCTCAGTGGTGCGTCTGTTGATGCCGGCGGTAGCTCTGATTTGTACCCCCCCCCCCCCCCACCCCAACCACAGATATCTGGCTTGAGTATGTTCCTAGTGGTGCAAAGAAGTGCCTGGGCTATTCACAATGAAAAGTAGGCTCAGGCTTAAGACTGTGCGGAGTGCATTTGCTTTCCCCAATGGCAGTCCAAATACGGAATGATCCATGCCCCTTCTGCCCTTCATGTTGCCCACTGTGATGTTCGGCACCTCTTTACGTTTGCATAGCAGGCGGGTAGTATGTGTTTTGGCTTTGGGGTATATTATGGTTGTATCTCCTTGTTGAGGCAGGTCCTGTGGTTGTGTGACATACTGGATTCACTGCTGTTTAATAATGGTGTGTACCAGTGGGCAAGTGAACGATTCACTGCCACTTTGGCGCACTTGCCCATGTACTGCACTACTGCCTGTGTAGAACACTCCATTGTTGCTACAAGTATGTGTTGTTGTTGTGTGCTCCCAGGGATCAGCTTGTCCCGTCTATTGCGGCAGCGTTCGCTCACTACATCGAGATCACACCGTTCCGGCTGAACCCACTGGCGGCATCGTCGGCGCGCATCACACGTCGCCTCCTGACATACCTGTGCAGCATCACATCACGGCTGGTCCGTCTGATGGGCTCTGTTCTGTTCCTGCGCCCCGCTCTGACTGCTCTGCTACGCTCTGTAGTGTTAGCGCCGACACCGGAGAAGCGAGCCATCGCACTCCAACAGTGCCTGCATAAGGTATAGCCCGGAGTAATAACACTCTAGACGTTTGCCAACTGTTCTATTGTACTGAATTTTGCCCATGTGGCATTTGGGGAACCTTAGCACATTGGGTGTATCATTCACAACGAAGAAGTCACTGATGCGACGTTGCCTTCCTGATGCGCCTCTAAGTGGAATGTGGAGTGTATGACACCATTGCATTTGTGCAGGCAGGTGCAACTCTACAAGCAACTCTCAAACCTAGCGTACAACCTTTGCTGCAAAGAAGGTACAAATAATTGCACATTGTATCATGAAAGTCGAGCCAAGCTCAACTTCGGTGATCGGCCTGTTGCAACGGTTGCATGAGCTTTGCGGCGGATCGGTGCCATTTGGGGATTTCCCAGTTTTGTGGTCATTGCATCGCGCATTACATAGCGAAAATGCTTCTATTTTAATCCCGCTTAACTTATGACTCACATTAGAGATTGGATGGGTCAGTTTGAGGTACGGTGATGTCACATTGTGCACACAGGGGCTACACGTGTGTCTCGAAATGAAGTACTTCTGAATCTGAGGTATGCGCTTGGACAATTTTATCTTTCTGCCGAATGTTAGACCATGATCGTGCACTGATTCTTGAAAGAGCAAGGCTGTTGTTAACCATTGGAACACAATATATTCCCAATGTTAACTGCTGAAGATATGCTGCACTGCTCTGCTCCAAAGGTTTTCTCATCGCTGGACTCTCTTCTGGCACTGGCTGGTCCCACGGAGTCAGGTTCATCCACCATGGAGTCGGTAGTGTTTGGCGATGGGCAGCTGGAGCTACTGAACCAGTGAGGCTTTGTTTCAGTATAAGGTTTTCATCCAAAGTACTGGACGTGCGGTTCCATTCCAGTGGATATTTACTATTTAGTTGTGTTATGTTCAGCTCACCCATATGTACAAGTCCTTTGTTGTGATTGAATGGACAGTACTCAGTAAAGCCTAGTTTAAGCGACCACCTCAAGGTGCAAGCCAGGTGGTCGTTCGAGCCAGGTGGTCTTTTGAACCAGGTCCCATACATTTGTGGCATATTGGATCTTGAAAAAATGCTTCCATGTGCTCATATTGACAGGTGTGGAGCATAAAACACTTTCACGCAGGCAAAGCACCCATGAGTGCCGCACCTTGCTCAAGTTGGCTCGTACAGCGCACCATGTACTGTGACTTGTGACTTGTCACTTCTGTTGACTTCATGCCCAGCTTCTGAGCCCACTTCAACCCTGTTGCAGTGAGTCCTGCCAGCCAGGATAGCACTTTTGACTAGTTTTGATCATTGTATGCAGGTCAGGTATGATACTTGGTACACTAAAAGTCGGTCGCTGGTCGCGCAAGGCAGGTGGTCGCTGTATGCGGTGCAGTTTCTGTGTAGAACTGTCCGTGCATAGAAAAAGGTCGTTAAAGGGGAAGTATACCCTAAAATCAAATTTTCACCAGTTGTAGTCTTCGGGGTGCTGAGTTGAATGGTCTTGGTCCGAGGAAGCTGAGACGCTCCCTTCCTACTTGAATCCCAATCAAACTCGCGCACTTCCACCGAAACTGGGTGACTGCGCCCTACTAGATGGGGATTTGTATGCAAAATGTCACTAAAAGCACCATTTCGTTCTTATAAAAGCACGGATGACCGCGATTGGCCCATATGTTGTAGTCTTTTGGACGCTGAGTCGACTGGTTTTGGTCCGAAAAGGCTGCGATGCAGCGTTCCTCCTTTATTCCCAATCGAACATGGTTGAACAAGCGGTCACGTGCTCCTGCGTACACCAGTCACCTGGTCACCGTGCCTGCAGGGTACAACTTACTAGCCTGTTTGACCTTTTTTGGGTGCAGTCCTGTCACTCGAGTTGAACTCGAGTTGAACCTTGGTGTGAAAGTTGTCGCCTACTGCCAGTAGTACTGGCGCGGTGACCAGGTGATTTGGGCACCCAGGAGCACGTGACCATTTGTTCAAGCATGTTCGATTGGGAATAAAGGAGGAACGCTGCATCGCAGCCTTTTCGGACCAAAACCAGTCGACTCAGCGTCCAAAAGACTACAACATATGGGCCAATCGCGGTCATCCGGGCTTTTATAAGAACGAAATGGCGCTTTTAGTGACATTTTGCATACGAATCCCCATCCAGTAGGGCGCAGTCACCCAGTTTCGGTGGAAGTGCGCGAGTTCGATTGGGATTCAAGTAGGAAGGGAGCGTCGCAGCTTCCTCGGACCAAGACCATTCGACTCA
Source organism: Sycon ciliatum (assembly GCF_964019385.1). Classification (NCBI taxonomy): domain Eukaryota; kingdom Metazoa; phylum Porifera; class Calcarea; order Leucosolenida; family Sycettidae; genus Sycon; species Sycon ciliatum. The sequence goes on from NC_088646.1 coordinate 19,572,894, forward strand.
GCACCCAGAAGACTACAACTGGTGAAAATTTGATTTTAGGGTATACTTCCCCTTTAACTGAAGCAGGTGGTCGCTGAAACCAGAGGTCGCTTGAACCAGGTTTTACTATATTTGATAGCAATGAGCGCACTGCTGTACACTGTGCATGGCGGAGTGTTTTCTTATGTATAAATGGTTAGGTTCTGTGTTTGCTTTTCTTGCTTTCCAGGCTGCTAACAGGCGTGACCGAGTGCGTCTGCTGTAGTGACTCAACCACACGGAAAACTGCAGTTGACTGTATTGTAGCATTTGTGGCATCCCTGGAGGAGCTTCATGTGGGAAAGGAGAGTATCTCCCCTACCATTGTCCGCAGTTTGCAGCTGTTTGCCAAGGAGATGCCGCATGCAAACAAGGCTCCTATTCAGCTGTCCTTAGCTGTGTTGCTGGGCGCCGATGGACCTCTGCCTGATGCAACACCTGAAGGCATTGTCCCCAGTTCTCACGAAGGCCATCCACCTGCGGTAGAGAATGGCGATAGCAGTGCAACAGAAGCAGCCAAGCCAGAGTTACCGCAGCCAGTACAAGGGGATGAAGAAATGGCCAACGGGCATTCTTCTTCTGCTGCTGCTGCAGCTGATGAGCATGTAGAGTCCGGCGATACAGAAGATGGTGAAAACGAGGCGGCGGACTGTCAAACAAGCCGGTTAAACCATGCCTACGCGTTGTCCGACGCTGGTGAGGATGTTAGGCCGGCTGCCCAGGACAGCGTTCCTGCTCCGATCAGCCGCAGTGCTGGGCCTTGTGTCGCGCCGAACAATAGCATTCTTTTTGTGAAAATGCTCTCAGCCTCACTTCCCGCCCTGCTAAAGCTGAGCAACGGCGAAATGGTAGATGACAAGCTGCAGCAGATGGCGTCGCTATTCTGCTCACTGAGTACGGCCAATGCAGTTATTCCCGACCCGGTCCAGTCTGTCCAGCTTGTTCTGCCTGCAGACATCAGCGAGTCTGACTCCAGCGGCGGTCCATCAGTGCTGACGGCTGACAGTGTGTATATTGCCTGCTATGGTGCGCTGGCCATGAACCTGTGCCTGAGCAAGGAAGGGTTTTACTCCCAGCCACGTGACCTCCGTGAAACCTCCCTAAGCCTGGTGAGTGGAGATAGCCTGTGATGATTCAACACGCTGCACTGTCCATGATTCTTTAATGCAAGCTTGTACACACCAGGGAGGGGACCTGTGAGGACCGTATGTGGTAGAGAGTCTATGTCCCATACCCTGGACCCCGGGGATATAATGGTAAGGTATTGGGGCACACTTAATGCAACGATGAGGATTGCAGTAACAGGGGAGTCAGTGACATGTGGTTATGCACACTTGATGTTGCAGTGGCCCATAAATAATTTAATTTAGATTTGCGATTCTTCTCATCCTGGTTATTCCAGGTTGCTTGCATGGAGAGCTATAGGCCGTAGTAGCATACATTTTGCAGTGCTGTACAATCATACACTCAAACACCCTCTTTGTCTTCCATTGTTTGATGACATGGAGACTATTTTGCAATGTCTTACGTCATCTTGAAGTTAATCTCTTTGGTACTTAGCCAAATCGAGACTATCAGGCACTGTCTCAGGCCACCTTGAAGGTAACCTCTTTGGTACTTAACCTAGATTTATACCACTTTTTGTTTTGTGTTTGTGTTCAGGATAAGTTCATGCTGCCACTATCAAACACTGGCATTATCCTGAGCTTGTCACCACACTGGATACGTAATCTGTACAACCTGCTGCTGGAGAACGACCTCCTGGCCAAGGCTGGCTTCAATGGTGACGAGAGGCTGACAGCGTCGCCAGGTCTTGACAGTCTAAGCACAGCACGGGGTGATGGCAGCGGCGATGGCCCGGCTCTAATCGACATTCTCATCTGGACTTTCCCGTTCCTATCGCAGTACACCAAGCCAGTAGCGGATAGCCTGCCCGAGAGGCTTGGCGGCGGCGGCGTTCCAATGGATGGTATTCTAAGCAAGGGCTTGATCGGTTCTATTAGTGTACCGGCGGCGAGCGACAGTGAGGAAGCCAGTGTCATGGATGGTGCCCGTGCACCACTTCTGCAGTTCAGCGAGGCAAAGGCACCAGTCAGTAGTCTTGTGGACTCGAGCGTTCTTGTTTTTGTCTGCAAAGATCTGCTACAGGCGGCATGGAGAAGCACGCTGATGACCCTGCAGCAACCACTACAAGCTCATTCAGCCTCTGCAGCAACCCACCAGCCAATGAACTCACCCGAGAAGTCAACACATTCCATCCCAGTAACCAATCGCACACTCGTTGGATTTCCGCTTCATCTGATTAGCCCGCACGGTGGTGGCGGTGGTGGTGATAAGACCGGCTCTGACGCAGCAATGATTGTGTCCTGCCTGAACGGACTCCGGCTCGTGGCACGTCTTAGCTGCCAGCTGGCCATGGATCGTCAGTGTGCCGAGGTGCTGGCTATTCTGTCAGACGCTGCCATCGTAAACACACAGAGAAATACACCCAGTCAGAAGAAGTCGGACACAGGGAAGACTGCTTCTGAAGTAAGCAGTCGAGGCAACCCAGAGGATAGCGGTGGCATCAAGAAGCGGCCATCAGTCTTAGCCGCACTTCAGGCAAAACGGGCAGGCAGCGGCAGTGGTGGTAGTGAGCGAAGCTCCAAAACTAGCAGCACATCTACAAACCGGGCACAGTCGCCATCTAGTTCTAAGCCCCTACCGACAATACAGCTGAGCCACGCGTTGTGCTTGGAGGCACTCTTCCAGCTAGGTGTTCAATCCGCAGTTGCCTCGCCACAGTGCTGGGAACCTGTTCTCAGGTAGGTCGTAGCTGTTGAAGATGATGAGCATGGCTGAGCTAAGAACTCCCGCAATGCTGTGTGTTTACGGCTGGGTTTGAAAGCATGTCTGCATTCACCATGTTGTCCAGTGTAGTAGTAGTAGTAGTAGTTTTTATTATTTTACTAGGGGAGTCCCAACAGGCTACTGCCTTTTTACTGGGAACCCTGTTTAACCATATTAATGAACAGAGCAAGAGTGTGGGCCTGTCGACAGTCAGCTGGAAGAGAGTTCCACCTGCCTGCCGCCAGAAAAGAAATAGAGCGCATGCCATACTGCGTATAAACGAGTGGGAGAACAGTGCTGTTGTTCTTTTCTGGCATTCCACCCAAATGGGCTCGTACATGACACTACTGGCAAGACTGTATTGGTGTTGGCTACTGCTATCATGTTTATCCCGTGAACGTATTCGTTGTTACCAACCCACCCACCAAACCTGCGATAGCGTTAGACTTTGCCGACTGGGTTTGTTGCAAGCCTGTATAATACGAAGAAGAACACAAAACTGCAAAGATCGATTCAGTGGACATGCATGTACTTGAGTAGACAACTTGACCGACGATCCTTTACACCTTCTGCACAGCACCCATTGCTAACGAGGGTAGAGCAACTGCGACCACCGTTCAATGCATGTTTTAATGCTTTTCAGGCATTTTTGTAGCAAGAGGGAGCACATCAGTCATTATATAATTGTAGAATGGTGTGTGGGCTTTTGACACAGTTGTACTTCTCTATTCTCTGTTCTCTGTTCTCTGCGTGTCCAGGAGCTGCGCTTATATATCTGACTTGGAAGCATCTCTGTTCACGATACTGAGTCCATCAGATGTCAATCAACAACTCCGTTCTGCACAGCAGAATGAAAGCGGCAAGTCGAATTCCTTGGCCAATATCTTGCGCCGTGATACTGGTAGCAGCAGTAGCAGCAATGACAATGGTCCAACGTCACCGGCAGAGCTGCTGAGTGAAAGCAGCATGATCCAGGCCATTTCCCACCTCTCTGCGCTCGCCGATCGTCTTTTCATGAATGCAGCCCACCTCCTACCATTGCCTGCTCTGATCACATTCCTGCAGTACCTGTCGAGAGCCTCACAAGAGCAGCTGGCAACACGCTCCAAGAGTGGTAAGGATCCCACGGCCGGTCTTCTCCTCCGGCGCTATACACCTCTACTGCTGGCAGTGTGCGGCAAATCACAGCGTCCTCTGGCACACCTGCTGCAGGCCTGGAATAGTGTTTCTCAGCACCTGATTGAGGTAGGCACGCAGTCCCTTCCTAACTACTTGCGTCTCATTCATTCCCTTCTGCTTTGGGACCGTCCGTGATTGTGGCCAGTTATCGCAACTGTACTATATGCACACCCCCTCCTTCCCACCCCTTCTCCAAACTGCACACACCTAGTAAGGTATCATGAAAACGAGGTACATTATTTGGTGGTTTGATCCTGCGAGCATACACATCGCTGTACCCCCCCCCCCCCCCCACACACACCCATTACCATACCCTGTACGGTTGTGATAAAATAATGGTAACAATTATGGACGGCAACAATGGTGAACGACGGCAATTATTTGTTAGCCCAAGAATGGCCCACGAGTTTTCCTGGTCCGAGTGGTAATGCTAGCTGAGTATGTATGTATGTATTAGTTACTTGGTTGGATTCTGTGATTATATACGGTGCCGTCTGTGATATCCAATGTCTTACTGTGACAGCTAGCATACGTTCATCAGCTGGTGTTTGTATCTTGGCTAGTTTGCTTAAAAGAAGTTCTGGGTAGTTTAAACCTGAGATCAATCCTAGCTGGCACATCACTCACCATTCACTCGGTGTACTGGCATAGAGCATATCGTTCTCTATGAGTAGTGTCAGCGTACATGACTTGTACTCAAGGGTGCTAGATGTACAGAACGAGCCTCTTAGCCATGGCACAGTGAAACTTCAGTGTAACGTACCAGTTCAGGGGTCATGCAAGTCTGCACTTTATAGCCAACCTGCTACTGTAAAAGCAGAACGTTTCGGTGGTGTAATATTTTTGGTCACGATTGTCCAAAATCGGCGGTTCAGTGGAGGGAAAAGTTTGGTAAATCCGTTTTCCAGGTAAATGAACTAGTACTAGTACCGAAATTGTCGGTCCTTTTATTTTCGGTAAAAATTTCGGCACCGAAGTTACCGAAAATAAAACACCACCGAAACTTTCTGCCTTTACAGTATATATCCATGGTCGAATGACTGGTATAGCCTTGCAAGGTCCTCGAAATAGTACTTTATTCCCGTCGCTATGCAGAAGACGTTACTTCAGTAACGTCTGGCGCTAGCCAGGGTCCACACAGCTTTAATTTGGTGTTTGTTTGTTTGTGGCGGACGGACCTCCGTCTGGCGCTATCCCGTATCTGTCCCGTACCGTACGTACCATCAAAGACAGCTGGCCACAAATAGCTGGCCACTGACAATATTCAAATAGGGCTTTCAAATGCAAGATCATAACGTGAAGCAACTTGGAAGAATGAGTATGAATGCGACGTGTATCGGGCAATGCATGTAGGGCGATTGTGCGGGTTCGAATCCCAGGTTATGCCTTGAAAAAAAAAATAGGAGAATTGAAAAATTTATAACATCCCTATGCTTTTTTTGCCTAGGTCATCCAGGTGGTAGACGGTGTCGTATTACCCTCGACCGTATCTGTCCCGTACCGTACCGCACCATCAAAGACGGCTGGCCACAAACAGCTGGCCACAATATTCAAATAGGGCTATCAAATGCAAGATCATAACGTGAAGCAACTTGAAAGAATTAGTATGTATGCGAAGTGTATCGGGGGATGCATGCAGGGCGACAGTGCGGGTTCGAATCCCAGGTTATGTCTTGAAAAATAGGAGAAATGAAAAATTTACTATGCTTTTTTTGCCTAGGTCATCAAGGCAAAAAAGCATAGCGTAGGGCCCTGAGCTTCCAAGCTCTCTCGTTGCGCACAGTATGTCGTATACATGCATATACAGCTGAGGTTTTGCTGCATCTCATTGTTTGGAATAAGCCTCTTATACCATGTGTACGGGCAATCGCACAACATGATATCACTGGCCTGACACAACATTGACTAAAGAAAAAGCAAAGGACATTTTTTTAGGAAAAAGAAAATGAAACTTGACAATCTGCACACTATGACAACTCCATTTATGATAGTCTTTGTTAGATCAGTCTGTATCCGTTACCCGTGTTAGCTAGTTGCCAAAGCTGGGCTTCGGCAAACAGGAACATCTGGAGATGCATCATCCACCACCCCCCCCCCCCCCCCCCCCCCCCTATGCCAGGGAAATGGTGAGCAGCCCCCCCCCCCCCCCCCCTCAGACACATGATATTGGCACACAGAAAAGCAAAGGCCAGACGGCTCCGGATGAGCGAGATATGGGTATGATACCCAACCGATCCACGCTCCTCCATGAGGACAGCCAGCCGTTGATAGAATGCAGTAGCAGCACTGCCCATACCGCCAGTTGTTGCAAGGACAAGAGGAGTGAAACTAGACTTCTCCACCTCCCGCACTCGTTCATCATAGTGGCGTCTCTTCTCGGCTTCATGCTTGGTGAAAGCAGATTGGTTGTGGGCCGACCGGTTCGGAACTGCTTATGGGTTGAATAGTATGAATACCCTTACATCAAAAAAGCAGCGTTCAAACCGTCGGCCCCACACCCCGCCTGCCACAATGTCAAGCCGTGCCTGGTCAGCAGACATAGCCGTCCGATGCCAAAACCGCTCACCACTGATTGGCTGAAGGTGGGGTTCCACTACGACGTTGTTTGCCACTCTCCGGAGCATTCTAGCGGTGACGTCACACACCTCATTGTGACGTATTGTCGGAAAGCCACTCTTTGGGCATAATAAGGCGTGGCACAGATCAAAACTGGCCCCACAGGCACAGCTACTGGGAAGACCAGTCAATGACCAGCCATACCGAAGGGCGATGCCATCCCAGAACTCACCCTCGGTCAGTGCGAATCCATGGCGCTTCATTGGTCAGCAAGTCAGCCAACTGGACGCTCTGGGCTACGAGGCCAACTGACCAGAATAAGAAAGTTCTGCTGGTGCCGCCGCAAGGAAATCAAACACTTTGTTCTTAGCAGCACGTCTGTTTGCTGCAGACAACTTGCGCTTGGTGGAACGAATGCAATCCAACGAATCCCCAAGGGGAGCCTGAGAGCGGATGTGTTCCACCAGAGGTGCATTGTCTCGTTGTACTGTGTCTCATTGCACCGTGTCATCCATTCTGCTGTCCAGGGTGCTTGCTACAAGGAGCGTGCTGTTGCCACTATCGCAGCAGATTGCCTGCACCAGGTGATGAGCGAATGCATCAAGAACCGCGCCGAGTTGCCATTGTTCAGCTTCCACAAGACCCTGCTAATGCCCATGGAGAGCATAGTCTGTCTGGGTATCTGTGACCTGGACACGCAGGATCAGGTAATTGTATGACCTAGGACTAGGGTGAGGGTGAGGGTGGTATTGTGTTTGGCGCGTCGCAGTCTGGTGTTCCTCAAGTTCTGTGTGTTTGTGTGAGCACTAGGCTTTGACACACCAGTGCAGTTGTGAAGTACAAACTATGTATCTTGAGCCCCGGCTTGCAGACCGGCCGATGAACAGGTTTGACCTCGTCAAGTATGCCGCAGTCTTCATGCTTGCTTATCAAATCCAATGGACATAGCTCTCGCATTGCAGAGCTGGTTACTTGTAATGATTAGTGAGTGTGGCGAGTGTGATGACTGATGAGTGAAGGAAACTAGAGCAGACAATGCAGGCTGGCAGCACTTGTGACCATTGCAGTGGTGTGTGCTTTTCCCCTGAAAAGGCAGAGCTGCAAGGATTCAACTCCCTCGACCGCTTATGAATACTGCAAGGAAAAACGGATTTACTTCTTGCAGCATTCCTTTGTGCCACGGTCTCACTCTCTCCTTTCTCCTGTCCTGTGCATGTGGCCTTGCAGATTGTCTGTGCACTGTGTGAGCTGGTGGAGGCCTCTCGTATCAACATTGGCTCCGGGTGGTCGGTAGTGTTCGGTGCACTTCGCAGTGTGCGTTTTGGCACGTCTGAACCACCCGGCGGCAAATCGGCTAAAGGCACCGGCGACGAAATGTCAAATCCAAACCCAGTCATGGATATCATCGATACTGTGCTGAAGTCTGATAACGCAGCGCTCATCTCTGATGCAGCCATGGATTGTGTGGAGTGCATGCTGAAATTCCTCTCAGCCGGCCATGCGCAGAGTGACGTGCTGGCGCAGAAGGCGCTGGACGGCGTGGGAGTTTGCCATGAGCTGTTCGTCAGCATACACCACCTCAGCTCCTACCCGGACTTCCGAGGTGCCGCCGAGATCCAGGATATATCCTCTAAGAGCAGCTTTCTGGCGTCTGACTCCACGGGACTTCTGCGTGTGTGGTTCTTGCTGTTCCGTGGCATGTGCGATGCACTGCCGTACTGCCCCTCGGCCGTGCAGCCTCACCTGGTTGATAAACTCTTCACACTGATCGAGAGTGCCTGGACTGGCGTGCCGGGCAAAGGCTTTGCTTTGAAAGTCATGGAGGAGCTGCTGCTGCCGTCGCTGCATCGCTGGCTGCAGAGCGGTATTAATCTGAGTCTCAGGTGGAAGAAAGCCGAGGTCCAGAGCTTCAAGCACTGCTGTGGCCGACTGGTGTCGCACGTCAGTGATCTGGTGCTGCCTGTTCTCCAGCAAGAGGGCGATACCATGGCGGAGAGCGATGAAGAATTCATGCAGGCCGCTTCGGAGATGATGCAATCAGTCTTGGACCTGATGGTGGATTGTGTTATTCAGCCAGAGGAAGCACTGGCTACGATGGGCAACGCCTCGTTACGGTGAGACATGCTTGACACTATCATACAGGAAACGGTGATAAAATTGTCTCCAACTCCTTGGGGTCTAGTCTATCAGTCCGCCCATATCTGCCATGCCAACATTATTCCCAAAGCGAACTGCTGCTGACTTGATAGATTCAAATGGGCTTAGTTCTTGGCACGGAACTGAAGGTGGACAGTTTCTTGTACTTGCTGGTTCTCACTGGTGTTTGTCATTCCGTTGACTAAGCGCATGGTTGACTGATAATGGAATCGGATGTGCCGAAATATGTGCCCCCTTAAGGCTTAGCAAGGCACGCTTGAGAATGCACATACGGTTTATTAAATTGCCACCTTTCAACCTACATTATTCTGTGTTTGTCTAGATTCCTGTTGCTCGGTACTGGAGGTCAACTTCCCAAGGGCCTGTGGCAGTTGGCCTGCACCTCGCTGAGCCAGGCTTTACGGCTCACTCTGCAGCCTCTGGAGCTTGTCCTAGGGCAGTTTGAGCCGTATCGGCGTAATCTGAGTGGGCGCAGCGATCGTGTCAAGATCACGTGTAAAAAGAACATGGCAGTGTCCACTGCGTTTCGAGTGCTTCACCTAGCTAAACAAGTAAGTTGGAACTTGTCGAGATACGAGCCTTGAATACTACCCAACCTGTGGCATACTGCCCTAATATTGTAACAGTAAATACAGAATTCTGGTAGTGACTACACCAATTTCCAAACCTCGCTCCGATCGCTTCGATTTTGGTCTCATTTGATTCTCCCAGGCATAGTACACAAGCAATCTGCAAGTATTATTCAAATCAGCCCAGCCATTCTTTAGTTATAGTGATTTGAAGTGCGCCAAGTTGGACTTTCGCTGGAAGCAGAAATGAATTGGAGTGATGGGAGAATCGAGAACAACCGCACAGTCAGTGCAAGCAGTACAGTGTACAGTGCACACGCCTCGTCACTCGAACTGCACGTACGAAATTGCATGCTTTGGTATGCTGGTGCAGAACAAATTCGTTCTTAGAGGAAGACGAAAGCTTCTCACCGCCTTGTGATTTCACATGGCCAGTAGTTTTTCGACGCTGAAGACAATGGAATAGTCCGCGACGCCGCGACCCGACCAGAACCACCCGAAATTCATACCCTGAAAACGCGCTGCGCGCAGAGCTCCTAAATTTTGTCGTATGGAAACGAGACTTCGGGCCTCAAGGGCACGAACACCTCCTCTCTCAGATAAAGCAATACACTCGAAGCGATATTCTACAATTTAACCTGGCCACGCCGAAAAGCACTGTGATGTCAGATTCTCCCATCGGAAGTATAGAAACTTGTTTCCAAAAATCAGCATCTGGGTGGAAGGGAGTAAAGTCACTAACTTTGGTAAGACAATCATTCATCAGATTGAGCATGCTGCTTTCATGTAGAGCAGAGAGTACAAGGAATATCTGGAAGAAACAGGCACCATCCTTATGCTACCTACGTGACACTGATTAGTGATTTATGGTAAGACAATTAGTGGGAAGGCCTCTACTCCTTACACGTACGGGTGGGCAATGGCCATCGTTTTGTTGCCGGTCACATTAGGTTCAATATCTTTTCTGTCTGATATTCTCTCCCCCACCTCTTGCTGCAGGCGTTTGTATTGCCGTTAGAGCTCCAGGAGTTACAGCGTGCGTCTGCTGAGCTTGATGAGTCTCAGGAGTGCAGCCGGGCAGCCTCACCGGAAAAGGCATCAGCCACTGTCTCCAAGCCTGGTGTGGAGAACGAGGCTAGTTTGACCATCCACGACGAGGACCTGCATAGCACCATAGAAGAGTGTGCAGTGTCGTCTACACGCGCAACCGAATCCTTCTCCTTCTTCTGGTCCGTCCCTCTGCCATCAGCGTCCCTCTTCCACCGGCCCGGGGCAAGAGATGGTGGCGGAGACGGTGCTGAAGACAGAGGTGCTGTGAAGAAGAAGAAAGTTCGGTAAGTTATTGCCTACATCTCTACCTATATGATGTGCTCTTCCACAGACCTTAAGTTTGTTTACTTACTCTGTTAAGCCACCGGCTTGAGGGTACTGGTGCATGATAATCGTGTTCCTAGTCAAGTTTCTAAAAAATGCTGCTGCAAATCTGGTTACCCGAAGGTCAATGATCGGAATGATCGATTGTCCTAAACACCTTGTCGCACAGAATTGAAGGGGCAACAATGAGTTTTGCCGTTTCTCAACCCTCATTTCCCCCTCCCCTCCCCTAGGAAGGGGAGGGGAGGGAAGGGAGGAGGAACGAAGTGGAGGGGGACGAGGGGGGGGGGCGCGAGGGGGAAGGAGAGGAGGGGGAGGGGGGGGGGGGGGAGGGGGAACTGGGTAATGATCATGACTATTATGGCAAGTCGTACTGCGATGGAATTCCCGTTTAGAGTCTTCCCGCATGATTTTCATTTGAGTTTGCTGAACTTTGTTCCTATGTTGCCTTGCACGCATTCAGAGTGCCATTCCGAAGCCTGACAGTCAGCTTAGTGACACATCAGCTAGTGCTACACACACTGAGTGATGTTCTGCTGGGCGTGGGTAGTGGTGAAAGACTGGAGCAGCGCAGCGGTGGTGATGCTAGCAGTAAGTCCGTCTAGCCTCATAGCCTGACTGAAAAGTTGACCAGTTTTGAATCATGCACGAGTGCCAGAGATACGGTGATCATATGGTGCGTGTATAGCCTCTTGCGTCACCTCTGGATCCACTTTGTATGCTGATGAAATTGCACTTGATGAGGAATTTCTTGCCGTGGAAATTGGACTGTATGTCAACCCTCTCGCACTACTTATATTGGTTGGAATCTGACAAGATTTGTAAAGTTTAAGTTACTCAATCTGCGGACAGAACTAATTCGTCCTTTGTGGACTCATCAGCGCAGCACAAAGAAAATGAGGCCGAACATGATACGGCAATGAGAAATAAATTCTCCAAAGCCAGATTTAAACCAGGCCCGAATGTACCTTGCCAGAGTGCTCCACTTAAGTCAGTGAGCTCTGCATAACACAAACAGCAAAGGCACTACCCCACATGAGAGTGCTCAACGACTACAAAAGCAGGAGTGAAGTCTAAGTTATTCTGTACCTTCATCGTTCCTGTATTGCTGTGGTGTGTGTCCCCACCAGTGGGTGGTGGGCAAGTGAGTTGCATGAATGATGCATTTAAAATCAAGTAAACTACTAGTAAAGCTTGTTTTGCCCAATGATGTACGTTTTGTCATGCAATTTTCTCATCTGTCCGCTGCCGCCACAGACCAGTCGAAGAGCGCGAGCAGTTCAGGCACGTTGAGCGCGAATGCTGTTCTGAAGCAGTTCACGCCAGGGCAACTAGACTCTCTGCTGGATGGTGTGCTGGCGTCAAGTCAGCTCGCCTGCTCCTTCAACCGCCGCCCAGGCTTCCGACTCGCCGTGGCAAAGGTCGGTGCCCTGGAGCAGCACACGCCACATCTACTGCGGCAGCTGAGTATAGGCCTCCGCGTTTACATCCACTGTCTGCTGCAGCTACTGGATTGCAACAGTCAGGCGCTGGATGCATGGTTTCAACAGGATAAGGATGACAGCAGCAAGGAAGAGGAAAGCGAGGTGGCGGATGACGGAGCATCTTCAATCATTCTTATCGAGGACGTGATCTCTAAACCCAGTGTGGTGAGGGACACGACAGCTGTACTTGATTCACAGCGCAATCACTCTGAAGAAGAGCCAGAGGCTGGCGAGAGTGTGTTTGACCGCAGCGCTGTGATTACCAAGTCTCGCCCGCCATTGTCGCTGGCCAAGCAACTGTGGAAAGAAAGAGAGTTTCTTCGGGTGGTCATGAAGAAGGTGTCAGCAAGCTCTCCCGGGTTCCAATGGGTTGCTAGCCGCATTGCTCTCTTCTCGCAACGCCTAATTAGTTACATTCAGAATCTCTCCCATCAGCATGAAGTGGATGCTGTGGAGGACGAGGCAAGACTGCTCAGCGAGCGTGTCGGCGAGAAGGCGGAAAGTGGCTCCACGAACATTCTCATCACTGATCTTCAGGCCGTGCCTGTCTGCATCACGTCGCAGGAGTGGCGGACACTGGAGCTTGACCAATGGCTGTCGCTACTCGAGGAGATACTGAATACAGTATGTGGCTATGAAGACCAGCAGTTTGAATGCTTGGTCCCGTTCTTCTACGCACCCATTGTATCTTTGTGTAGCATGGACAGTGAGCGTGTGCATGCCCTGACAAGGCTGTTCTTCACACGGTATGGCCGGCTTCAAGGTCTCGTTCCGCAGCCAGAAGCCAACGGTGGCCGCGAAGGTGACGACAGCACAGAGGAGTGACGTTGACAGTGCTGCGTTGTCGCAGTTACGCGAAGTGTGTGTGTGTGTGTGTGTGTGTGTGTGTGTGTGTGTGTGTGTGTGTGTGTGTGTGTGTGCACGCATGCATGCAAGTGTTTATTGACTCTGACTGGTGTTCGCCCTAGGCACAAAACTGAATTTATTTTCAGTAGTCCACTAATCATTGCATTGTGATAATTATGCGATCAGTTGATGTGTTTTAGCCAATTCTGGAATGCATTTTAACCTATTTTCAAAGAAAATTTCAACGTGTTCTTCCTATTTTGGCAAACTTATCACTAGAAAAGTACAGTAATTTGCATGAGCAGGCATATTTCGAACTTTACACTTGCCAGGTTTACATTGACCTTCTCATCTTTTTTCTTTCAGCACCCTTGCAGAGCTTGCCTTCTTGTTGCTGCATTTGACTTTCTACACTTACAATTGGCGGGCTTTCTACTGGCCTGCGCACCAAGCTGCTGCTAACTATGAAGGGAGACAAGGCCCTATCTTTACCTACACTGTTTTGTCATTGTTGTCACTGCGCAGCATTTGAAATCGAGTGCATTCCCCTCACCGGGCCTCAGTCAAGTTGTGTTCCAGTGTGTTGAGGACAACAGACTACCAAAAATTAATAGACCTGGCTTACACATAGACCTGGCTTACACATAGACCTGGCTTACACATAGACCTGGCTTACACATAGACCTGGCTTACACATAGACCTGGCTTACACATAGACCTGGCTTACACATAGACCTGGCTTACACATAGACCTGGCTTACACATAGACCTGGCTTACACATAGACCTGGCTTACACATAGACCCGGCTTATATAGACCCGGCTTACACATAGACCTGGCTTACACATAGGCCCGGCTTACACAGCAGAGCTCAGGGTTTCTTCTAGTATGTTTAAGATGATTTCCGCATTTTTTGGACTGAACAGAACTGGCATACAAGATGGTGGCCACGCGGATTTCTTCTCTACTGGCGATTTGAGGTGATCTTTTGGGAGATGTTGGCAGCTACGTGTCTGCAGGTTCGTATCCACCATTACACACACACACACGCGTGCACACACATACACCCCCCCCCCCCACACACACACACATACGCACGCACACTCATAGACCGCACAGGTTGTCGCCTTTGCACAACGTTGCCTGCAATGGGCTTTGACATCAGCAACACAATTAGTTGAGAGAATTATTTTAGGGGTTGTTTGTGGTTCAGTCTACGTGATACGCAGTACTAGTGTATACATTCAAGGCTTGACGATGTTCATTGTGCCATGGTAGACTGTGGCTTCCCCTGTGGGGATTGTGTAAACATCCAGTATGCAGTACAGTAGTATCCCAGTCACATGTGTGTGACAGACACGGAGATGTCCATCTGTTGTTGACAGACGGCGGCCGCACGCTGCACATACAAGTGCATACCTCCCGCACACCTTCACGCGCCGCCCACCTGGCAGTAGCACGTACCGCGTACCGTCTTTGTTTCTCAGAGCCAATAATGGCGTCCAGACAGACTCTAGAAGTGCAGGGGGTAGCTTGCTGGACTCCCTGTGTTTAGCCCAATACCAGGGCACATAATTATACTATAGCGATTCTCTAATCTACACCTTACCTTCTAGATTTCTCATTATATGGTGCCCGGAGAGGTACCAATAAAGTTGAAGAAAGGCAAGCAAAGGGCTGCTGTTTAGGTAACTGGTGTTACTTTAGTAATAGGTATCAGTGCCCACACTGATTCCAATAAATCAGTCAGCGCCAATGGCTGGGTGATGGGTCTAGCACTTCTTCATCCACTACAGTTGCCAGGTTACATTCAGGCTGGATCGTCCTATTAGCCTACACCTTACAAAAACACAGAACGTGTCGGTTTTCAGAAGGCTTTTAAAATATTTTTGGATTACCGTATGCGATTATCCATACGGAATACATTGTGGTAGACACAGATATTTGGATTTCGCGTACATACATGTAGTCATTAGACAACATGCCTGCACGTCAGTGCATGTAATTGTGTATTCACAACATCAGCTACATGTACGTGTACGTGTACGCGTACATGATGAGTCCACTAAGGACGACACCGTTCTGTCCGCAGATTGGGTACATGTACATGTACATGACATGTACATGTACATGTACCCAATCTGCGGACAGAACGGTGTCGTCCTTAGTGGACTCATCATGTACGCGTACACGTACACGTACATGTAGCTGATGTTGTGAATACACAATTACATGCACTGACGTGCAGGCATGTTGTCTAATGACTACATGTATGTACGCGAAATCCAAATATCTTGTACTACATGTACTGTAAAAAAAACAAAGTAATATTATCATGCCTCGTGCAGTTACACCAAGAGTACATAACTGGTTATCTACTCTTGGTTACATGTATCTAGTGATGACTAGTGTGAGAAGTGATACTTAAAGTTTAACGGCGAAGACACACTGTACATGTACAATGTAGGTGCATGGGAAACTCTGCCCTTTTCGCACGAACTACAACAACAGTACGTACACAAACGGTGGGTGATTGCGTGATAATTATATTGAGATGTTTTCGGAACGCGACGTCCAGATATGCTGGCTAAGAAGACAAGGACATCCTCATTTGTAAACTTTACGAAGAAATGCAATTTGCTGCGAAGAGTGCGTGTCTTGCAGACCGTCGCGTAGACTGTGGAGCCTTGCCAGCAACTTTGTTGTCCTTGCAAGAGAGCTACGTGCACGTGGATCTACCGAGTGTAAATGAGGGGCGGAAGAGAGACGCATTTAGTATGAATAATAGTTGTTGTTTAGGTACAACATGTCATGGCTGTTCACATCTGTTCTAGTCAGTTTGCATTCGTCTAGCCACCGGTCTACGAGTCTACCAGAGAAGACGCTGTGTAAAGAAACCAGAGTTGATATCTTCCCAAAGGGAATCCGGTGATGCCCGGGGAAGGCCCATCGATACAGCGCATACGGGAGTCGGGATGTGCCCACAAACTTGGCACCCCATTCACCCATGGTAGCAGACGCTGCAGACAAGTCAGAAGTGTAATTTGACTTCACTATTATCGTACATCATTGTTCAGTACTATGTAGTGGTAGCTGGACTGCACCACCTTCGGCTTCCTTTCCACGGACACAGGACGAGCTGTGCATTATACACGTGTATAGTCTAGTGGAATTGCAGATTCGTAGCCACAGTGCCACAGTGCTGCTGCGAGTATTGTGTGTATTGTCACTCACTCAGTAACTGGACTTATGTTGATCCTGTGCCAGATCTAGCCACCTGGAGTTTGCCTGATAACGGATAGCGGAGGTGTGCTTGGGGCATACTACCAGGCTGGGCGGGACAGTCGCTGCAGACATGATGTTTTGGGCAAAAGGGACTGTTGCTCTGTTGGTGTGAATTATCAGAATATCCGTCAACAACTTCGTGCCTGCAACTGGCCTGTTACTTCGAAGTACCTGCGTGGTTTCCTTGGCAGATCTAGAGCGCCGTGTGTGTCCAAGACAGTCAGAACGGCAGAACGGGACTGTACCTGGTGTACATGTAGCTGCTACTTTACTAGTCTTCTGATATTTTGGAGATTGAAGACTTTGACAGCACAATACATCTATGTTCGACGCCTGTCAGTTTGCTGGCCATGGATTCCAGACATACATACCGTGTCTTTACATGTGAGGAATCCACTGACAGCAAGCTGAGGGGAGTTCGAGGTAGAATTCTCGTCCTGAAAAATCTTCATGTTCATGCATGTTTATCCGACTTCGGACTTCGTCACAAGTCAGTTTGGATCCACCCGACGGTTGATCTTGTGCCAGACGGAGAACCACCTGGCGTTTGGCCTGATACTGATAGTGATAATGATAGGGGAGGTGTGCTTAGGGTATGTCGCGGGATGGAGTGGTCTCTGTAGACGTGATGCGGGCAACGGGACAGGTGCTCTGACATCCTTCAACAGCTCCGTCTGCAGCGTGTCCTGTTCAACCATACCGGTTAACTTGCATTTTTGGGCGGAGTGCGTTTTCAGCCTTAGCGTGCGTGCCAAGTAGAGAGGGAGAGAGGGAGAGAGATAGATAGATAGATAGATAGATAGATAGAGAGAGAGAGAGAGAGGAGAGAGAGAGAGAGAGAGAGAGAGAGAGAGAGAGAGAGAGAGAGAGAGAGAGAGAGAGAGAGAGAGAGAGAGAGAGAGAGAGAGAGAGAGAGAGAGAGAGAGAGAGAGAGAGAGAGAGAGAGAGAGAGAGAGAGAGAGAGAGAGAGAGGAGAGGAGAGGAGAGAGAGAGAGAGAGAGAGAGAGAGAGAGAGAGAGAGAGAGAGAGAGAGAGAGAGAGAGAGAGAGAGAGAGAGAGAGAGAGAGAGAGAGAGAGAGAGAGCACGAGAACTCTGAAGACGTTCAACGTCTGTCAATTTGTTGGTACCGACTTGTACATACTGTAGCAGGACAGGTCTGGAATCCATCATCCACCAACTAACGTAAACCGACATCGTTGTAGGGAGATTTCTCGTGTCAAAGCCTGCGATACTGCAGTATATTTTCATTGTAAAGGAGGCATCACCACGTCATGTGTAATGTGCGGTAGCGTAAACGTTACGTTCCATAGAGTACAGGGGATGCGTATTTTGACAGTCTCCCAAACTCTCATGTCAACACCTCTGCAGTTTGACAGGTCTGTGGTAGACCGCAGCATCTCGCCGCCAACAATGCAGATAATCAACTGTGTAAACAAGACGGCCGCATACCCCTGTGACGCAGGCAGAATGCTCGCTCGCCTTTGGCCCAGTATGGGGCAACACTTGCTATGTGACTAAACACACGGCATGCCGCTCCGTTGGGCTAGTCTGAAATAGTGTCCAAACGTGGACCATCCGATCATGTCCCGGCCACCCCATATACGTTCATGTACATATACACGGCTGATAAGGCAATAATAAACGATGCGGATATTTCCATAAAGGGATAAAGAAGGAATACTGATTTCCCTTTTCATGACAAACCACAAAATATACCGTCCCTGCTGTGCTAGCTGTTGAGTATTGTCGTTCAGTTCACTCGTCACATGCACAACGCCCTACACACTAGTAACTGCACTGTGTGACAGTACAGACTCCACTGTACTGATCCTGCATGCTGCCTTGCTGCCTTGCTGGCCAACTACAGTCTACAGTGTAACAGTTACATGTAAATATGAAGAAAAAATGAAGAAAAAAACACTTTGCTCGAGTCGTCAGCAAGCATAATCCCGTTCCTTTTTTCACCATGCCACAGTGATTTGTATTCTGTGCCTATGGAAAAACGTGGGCATTTAAAGTAACTAAAAGTTATGCGATCGAGTCCACCAACTAAACCAGATTTCTAACAGCCAGACGTGCACAATCTACATGTACATGTACGTAGCGCAAAACTGACAAGGAGCACGGAGACATTCCACGCCTTAAAAAAAGTCAGCTTGAGCACTGCTCGAAAGCGCTATGGCCGGAAGGCCGTTGGTTAGCGCTATCGAGCAGTGCTCAAGCTGACTTTCATGCAATGGAATGTCTCAGTACTCCTTGTCAGTTTTGTGCTAGATTGTGCACGTCTGACCGTTCAAAATCTGGTTGGTTGGTGGACTCGATCGCATAACTTGTGCCCACATTTTGTCCATGTATTGTTAGGTTTTTTCCAAGGCTCACCATCCGAGTTCTTAAACGCATATGCATAATCTTTCACCGCTGCGGTGATTCACACCAGTCCTGTAGTTTGTGGGTATATACTATACACGTATATACCAATATCCCGATTTTTCTCATTACTGTTGCCTGATGATCACCTGAGCTGTGTGAAACTCGGAGTTACAACGAAATCTTCATCCTCTTCTTCTAGTTGTAAATGCATGATAGTATCGTGTGGTGACTGTACTACTGAGCATCTGAGTCATGGGTTTGTTTGATGATATGTGCAATTATTATTTCTTCAGATATTCGCCCACATCATTACATGTACATGTACATGGAAGTGTGAAGCTGCTAAAAGTACTGCGAAGAGAAGCTAGCTTGCAATCGTTGAAAGAGTGCTGTTGGTGGTAATGTTTGGTGCATGGGAGCGACTGACCAACATTCCAAATACTTTGACAAAGTTTGAGTTTACTACAGCAATACAACCGTGGGAGGGCGGAGAAGTGAACGCTATGAATATGATGTTGGTTACTGGGAGTTCCAGGGGTCTGGGGCCTCTGGGCTCACACAACATGGCTAGGAATGCAACTTTACACTGTCATTCGTCTAAGTGGTAATTCGTTGTGCTGTCAATTCCTTCCGAATACCAGTGCGCGAAATTCCTAAGATTAACAGTGTGAAAGCAGTAACTGTTTCGATGAAAACTGACATATGCATCACGGCTATACATTGTACATTGCGTTGGACTGTTCACATTCAGAGCAAACACATACCGCAGGGACAAAAGATCAAAGCAGCTCTGCAAACATATGAAGGATAAGGAGCTCGGGGGCGTATCCCCTCAGACTCGACACGCAATACCGATCTTGCTCTGTACTTGTTGGACTCAGTCGGTTGTGCATGTGGCGCTGATCGTTTAACGAGGCGACCACCGTGTGAAGTGTGTATCGCCTCCAACCCAAACACCTGCCCGTTACTATCGCCAAGATGCACCAACACACCCGGAACCTTCTTTATTTTGACTTCGATTTAAAAACAACCCAACGTCGGATCGCTTCATGCAGCAGGAAGGGCTCTATTATGAGTCAGCACCCAGGCTTGGTACCCGCTCTGTGTACATGTATAATTATGTAGATGCTGGATCCAACACCCGGAATGGATGCCCGGGCTAGCTGCCCGGGTATGCTGGACTTGAAGTGGATCACTGCTAATTGGTTGGATCTACACAATAGCATGACTGTATTGTTATGTACCTGTACGTCTACAGCAGGTACTAGGTGTTTGCAGAGCGAGAGTGCTGTAAACTGTGTACACACACGTTGGTGGTGCATACATGGCCAAAAAACCGGTAATTGCTGACACCCCTGATAGTGAATGTACAATGTACCGGTACATGTATGGCACGAGGTCATCCCGGATGCTGTCAGCGTGTAGTGTAATAATTATGGTTTGGGAGGATCAGAAGAAGGATCATTAGCCTGGCTAAGTAATAGTTCACTTTTCCATTCACTTCTCAAGTCTGTTTGTTCGCCCACCCGACCGTGTGTCTATCGCAGTGGATAGATTGTGGTCCTGCATGGCACACTTGTGGAATAGTATGAGTACATGTAGACTGTATGGATCAGACTAAGTTAGTTACATGCCTTCATGTAGTGCATAATTGTTCTCCACTACAGTATTCACCTTTTTGGTCTACGACTCCGAGTCTACGACCCCATGAATATCCACTTTCAGTTTCTAGAGCATCACCTGGAACCCGTCCATACACCTTGGCTTCAGTACCTATCCATGATTGACCGCTCCCGTTTATACCGACGTATTGGCTTACATGACACTGTCATCAGTAATAAAGAGAAACATACTGTGTCCGTCATTGTATGCACTGAAGGACGTGGACAATGACGTGGACAATGCATGCCTTGGAATGTCTATAGAGCAGCAAAGCGCAAAGTGAATCTTCAAATATCTGAATGGCCCAAAATGGTCCCTTTCTGGAACCTTTCCAAATCCATGTTCATACAGTCATACATGTATACAATCATGTACATATACATGTTCATACAGTCATATACAATCATGTACATAATATACATACCATGATACACACAAAGTTCCCCAGAAAATCTGAATGTCAGCAGTTACCTGTGCCAGTACTTTTCCTTTTCTTTCTTTTTCACAACATAGCCACACGCCATCATTCATGGTGCAAACGTCAGCAAAAAGTACAGCGAGGCACATAGCGATGCAGCCGAAGCAGTGGAGGCGGGGCAAGAGCAGCTAAACCGACCAAGGGTCTCCGTATCAACACTGTTCCTGCGCGCCAAAGAGAAAGAAAATTACTAAATGAAATCAAAATGAACAGGAGCACTAGAGAGCAAAAGAGAAATAAAGGTCACAGCACAGTCACGCAATGACGTGTGTAATAATAATTATGGAAATAAAAGTTGAGGAGCAGACACACACATACACTGTACTACTAGTACTATTTTACTGTCGTGAAAGTTTAATCGATATCCTGTATAAGCTAGTGACACGTGATGTCCTGTATAAGCTAGTGACACGTGATATCCTGTATAAGCTAGTGACACGTGTCTACGGTACATGTACATGAACGCTCAACATCCGTTAGTGAATTCCCTCTTCCCAACAACCTATGATTGTAGGTAATGCAGTCGACTCCAGGTGAAATTAGTATGCCGTGTCAGCCGTTAAGCTTCGTGGGATCCCTGGATGTCGAGCAACGGCAGGCAATGGTGAATGACCATATTGGGTGACAGCAATGACTTGGTGTTGGTGAAGCTGTGATGTGACGCTTGCCAATACCGTGCGGCTGCAGTAATAACACAATGCCAATTATAACTACAACAGCGTGCCACACAAGTTGCGCAGCTTACCTCCGGCAACGCTGACAACAGCAGCGGTTGAAACGATGCCAGCGCAATCATCACCTTCCGCGTGCAGTGCTTTGTAAAATATAAGTCCACCAAGTACCAGTGGCTGCTCGCACAGCTTGCCGTTAAAATATCACCATTACTGGCACATGTGCGCTGTATGCAGTGCTAGTGTCGGCAGGCGAAACGTAGAAGCGAATCTAATAACTGAGGGTCCCGTGTGTACATGGTGTACGCGTGTACGTACCGGTATGTCGTTCTGTATTGGCTGTGGGTGAGTATGGGTGTGTGTGAGGTGTAACCTGCAAACAGACCCTCCAAGGACTAGAACTAACTTAGGAGAAGTAGTCAGGTGTCCGCTTAAGTTGAGTTTGCCAATAGGGTCACAGCATACACTGTAGTCCTCACAGGTGTGGGTAGAACTACTCACGGATGTGGAAGTAAGTGCGATGGCGAAATAGACAGGTAGCGGAAACGCAGTTCTTCCTGGCGGCACGTCATGCCCTCAGCCAGGTACGGCTACGAATCACAGTTCAAGACGGGGTGAGCAGCTAGGCTGCTAGGCTGCATGAGTAGATACATGTATCTGTACCTGGCCATGTGCCAAACGACTAGCGCTATGGCCCTGTTCCACATTAGTTCACGTCAGAGTTGTGTATGAACTGTGTGGTTTCACATGGTGCTAGCCAATACTATCTCCCTCTGGCCCAGACAGGTGCCCTGCACACATCAACCCACCGCCGCCGTCTTTACACGTACAACGTACAGTGTGATGTAGGTACGTTTGAACTTCCCCTGGCCTGGTCGCCATGATCGGTTCACCTCCCATAGCAGAACTACACTCATGTACACGTACACCCATGCATGTGTTACTCTCTGTTAGCAGCAATGCATCCGCCTGCCGGTGTCATAATTCTTCTAGAGGAGATTGTCCGACGACATTCTCAGCTGACATAGAATCTCAAGGAAGTCGACAGGCCAACGGGTACTGCTGTCTGTTGTTGTGTTGTGAGATGCGATGGTTAAACAATCTCCACATCCCAGCCTGCCCCGAGTCCCCCTTGGCCTTACCTTCGAAACAACGTCAGAACTGGCTGCGTAGTACTTGAAAGATTCGTGTTGTCCGCGTCGATATCACGTTGGTACATGACGTGAATCTAAGAGGTGTGGGTGTTGCTACATGTACATCAGAAATGCAGGATCGGGCTTTAACAAGTTGTGATGATCTCCGAAGCAACGTCAATGCATTTGTATCACACTCGTCAGGAATGCCTGCTTTGCAAAAAAAGTTTGCATGTTGTTCCATTGACCCTGGGGGGAGGGGGGGGGGGGAACAATACATTGCTATAGCAATTTTGGATTGCCAGCCTTTTCCGGAATGATTTACCAGTATTTTGCATATTCACTACAAACCTACATGTGAATGTACGACACAAGCAGCAAGCGTTCCAAACAAAAGTATAGAAGCAGATGTTCCACGGCTTGATGCTTCCTGTTTGATTCACAATAGTCAATGGCAGTACGACACGTCTAGAGGAATGAACGGATTTCACAGCGTAATGGACGTACATGTACATGTACATGTACGAATGTATACATGTACCTGTTCCAACTGCGCGCATGGGAATAGTGTTGCGTCGGAAACCCGAATGGTAATATCGGGGTGATAAAGTCAACTTTCGGTAAAGTAGAATCATGCACAATTAGCAGAAGGCGTCTATGACTATGCTTGATGTTTTACATGTTGCTCCTACTAGAGACTAGAGTGATCTTTTCAGGATAGCGCAGCTAGGATCAGCAGGACAGCAATGGTCCCTTGCAAGTAGAGCAGGTCGGTTGAAAGTAGGCACAAACATTATGCCGTGTGCGAAATAGTCTTGTTGAGCCAACGTCCACCATACGAGGCATTGGGGCACCTACATGTACATGTACATGTAGCTTTGGTTCTAGGATTGGGGGAAGTGCCAAGACATTTGTATTGTCACTTCCCCATCACACATTCGATCGCTAATGTTTGCTCTTCTTCTACAGACTGTGTGGATATGAGGGTATGGCCCCGGAAATTCAGCTGTATGACCCCTGATCTGGCTCGAAGTCCTCGGAGCGCATTAGCATTTTGAGAGCCTCTCGCTAGTGTTTTGAGTCGTGGAGCGGCAGCGAGCAAGTGCTTCCGCTTGTCATTGATTATCAACAAACGATTCTTGGTGTACATGTATTATGTACGTCATGTAAGACCACGATGATCGTACGAAATACTGGATAGGGTCTCTCAGTAGTAGTACTAACGTTAGTAGCAGTAGTGGTGGGTAGAGTCGATGACTGTGATGTGCTTCTGCCAAGATGTCTACTAGTACTAGTCAGTAGTACCCACACACGTGACATGCCTATACATTCAATTGCTATAATGACATTATGTGCGCGCGAACACATTACACTCATCCTCAAGACATTATCACGATGACCATCTTGCTCAGATCTCTGCACTGCACTGTCCTGAAAGAGCAGTTCCTGGGAAGCAATAGACAAAGGTAATTGAAGGCTGCGTTGTACTCTGGCAGAATCCAAGAGTCCAATGTGGCTGGTACTTGAGCCTCAGAGAGAGCTCGAGAGAGATCGAGAGAGAGAGAGAGAGACCCCCACGATACTGTACTAGTACTAGTGCTGGCAGTCCTGAGTGGCGGTGGAGACTGCTTATTCGGATGTTTACCTTACTCCTTAGTTCCATTTCCAACACTGACTGTATGAGAAGAAACAGCACTAGCGCCAGTCCAGCATGCATGTATTCGTACTGGTGTGTTTGTATAATGCAGCTTCATAATAATAATATACGATATGTTCATGGAGGCACTGGCCTGCAGAACGCCGGGAGAGGGGGGGGGGTCTGTTATGGACTCTCGGGTCTTGATATTCATCTTTACAACACATGGCAACTTTAACCTTAATCAGAAAAATTCAAATTTTTCTGAGTTGAGCCGAACTCAAATTTTTCATAGCTCAGCTGTATATCCACGGATCTTTACAAACGATGGCTCTCTGGAAAGATATCATGGCCAGGCAGACAGCTGTGAAGAGAAAATACAGCGAAAATAGTCTTTCTCGCGAGGGCGCCTGAGCGAAGTCCGTTTTCTGCATTTTCGTAGCATCTGCACTTTCTCACGCGCGCGATCGATCGCAGTGCAGTCAACTTTCAACGCACGGAATTCGGACAAAGTTGGCCCGAAAGCCACTGAAAATCTCGATGTTTTGATACCCAATACGCATGGGTTGCCGCGAAAGAAATAGAGAAACCCGCGATGCGCATACGTCATGTTTTCTACGCGCGACAATTGTTTGTCCGAGCGCGCGCACTTCAGGCTTCGCCCTGGCGATATCTATCCCCACGGACACAAAGCGATGTGATGAGTCGATAGCCAAGGTCTTTCTGAACACGTAGAGTGGTCGTTTGTAACTCTCCTGTGTGTAGAAGTGGAGATACGAATTTATTTGTACACACATACTCATTCTGGGCGACTAAAGTCGCCCGTGGCACTGAGAGGGTTAAAACACAAGTCAACTTTACTGCATACATGTACATGTATAATTATACCATGGGCAGCAGCTTCACCCCAATCCTGTCAAACCTCACTCTCTGACTACATTTGTATTTACATGTACATGTACATCTCACACGTCCAGCTGAATGTATCTATTCTTCGGAAAGGGAGTGCTCGGGAGGAACACGTCAAAACCAGCTAAAAAAGGGCCCAGTTCCAGATTTCACCCTGCCTTGTCTCTACCAGACGTAGCTTAATCAGAGGAAGCTCTTGCTTTTGCTTTCGTTTTTTTGGGACGTTGCATGACGACAGCATGTGTTTGCTCCAGTATCCCTGAATCCGTTACATTGATAGTGTCCACGTTGCGAAATAATTGGTAACGACCAAGAAGTGATAGATTCCAATCATAATCAAATCCTGGAGGACTGGTCACTTCAGAAAGTCTCCAGTGCACTGTATCATGACAATAATTGTGGTCGAAGATACATGTAAATGTAAATAAAGTGAAACGGAATCTTGGCACGCACAAAATACAGTCATGTACATGTACATGACAGGATGTACATGTTAGAACTGCAACCATGCGGCAGAAAAGGCGAGGCAGAAGGTGCGGCGAGACCTACCTCGCCGTAGACCCACAAGATCGCCAGATAGTGTAGAGGAAGCCACAAGGGAGACCGAAAATAATAAAGGTTGCACTTGTACTGGTAGGATCTCGGTGGCGCTAATATGGACACGCGTGCTTGGCTACGTAAGTTTAAGTAAGTAGTTAGTTTCCCAGGCCGACCAATCGACCTTCTAAAGGCGTGTCAGATGTGTGACCTTATGTTCTGCCGGTTCTCACTCATGGAGTAGACTTTGGATGAGTTGTTTTCCGCACTGGCAATGCTGCACCACATGCTGTGTTCATGAGAGTGGCAAGGGTACAAACCTGACACGATGTTCGGCCACTAAAACACAATGAGGGCAGCTTTACGATCTACACCGACGCCGCGCCATTGCAAAATTGAAGATTAGCCACTAATTACGGGCCTGCGGGGGCCCCACTGAGCACACGGCCGCAGTCAGTCACTCAGCGCAGGACCTTAAAGCTATTGGCAAGCGGGATAGCGAGACGGAGAGCGTGACAGTAGCGCTGGTACAAATACCAGGAGAGTGTGGCGGTGTGATACACGTTACTAACCTGGTAGTTCAACCTAACAATTGTATTTCCCCAGTGTTAAGACGTCTTTCTGCTGCATGCATACCTGTCAGGCTGGTCCCTTGCTGCTTATTCCGACTAGTCGTGCTGCCAGAACGGAAGCGCCGATTGCAGCGATTTCCTTTTCACCAGCGCCATGCAGGAAGAAGGTACGCTGGCACCCAATGGCACACTGACGCACTGGCGGTGGAATGACCTGGGCTCACTGCATGTGCTGCAGTGCCGTGCCCTGAGTGCTTGCGACCAGCGGCTGTACACTACAGTCTATATTCTACCTGCCAATGCCACTGGTGATGAGATCCATCATCGCCAATCGGCAGTCACTATGTTCTGGAACAATGTTGAAGTTGTAGCTGCCAAGAAAAACATGAGTTTTTCGCTGCTACCAAGATTAGTATAATGCACATATGAATAGGCTACCCCTCCACCCCTCTACCCCGGACCCACACACACAATGGTACAATGCAATTGGCTCCCACGTGATCTGGTGATGTTATGTAGTACATGTGTTGCCAACCGTCCACACATGGACGATGTCACCACAAGACAGAACAGAGCACCTATGGTCATGACTCATGAACATGTAATCGTTGTCCCTGATCTTGGATTATGGTCCTACTGCAGTATGCCTATGGAGTACTGTACTGTGACAGTGTGAGTCGATGCATAGTGCCTAATATGAGCACCAGTAGTGAGTGAAATGTACAGTGCTGGCAACTGAAATCCGACCCCCTTGCCGGCGCAGCGCGCCGGCAAGGGGGTCGGATTTCAGTTGCCAGCACTGTAGATTGACATAGATAAGATCTACACCATTAGTACAGGGCAACACACGAGACGGAGGTACAATCATGACAATGTCATCGTTATCACAACTAGTAACTACATGTATAAATAGTCCGCTATTCTCATAATAGAACCATGTTTGAAGGCTTTTAAAGGCTTCGTTAGGGGATGTAAGGCCCAGCTTGTGCTCTCGCCGGGTAATGTCAATTCCTAGTATGAATAAGAGAGCGCAGGAACAACGAAGTGAAATAATAATTATGACTACCAGCTCCAACACTTTGCTGGCACAGAGGCTGGACTAAGACCTTGTTTTCGAATGGATATTGGCCAGAACTGGTCACTAGTCTTTACATGTACATTTATCTAGCACTGTATCATCTGCATGTACATGTGCATGTGCATCTTGTTTGGCGTTTGTTTTTGTTGGGCCGGTTATAATACTACATGTATGCGTGCCGTGCTACGTGGAACATTCAGTGTTAGCAGGTTGATCATTTGCACCAATGAGATTGGCGCAATACTACTCCCCGGTAGGAACACACATGTGGAATCATCACCATTCCTCACTCGTCAATCCGTGCGGCATGTAGCCATCACGATCTCTAACTCTAAGCATTGTGCACCTGCCCACATTCCCTTTCTGAATCCAGAAAACCGGACCAGATCAGAGAGTAGAGGATGACATGTGGATGACACTGATTTAGAAAGAACAAAGCAAAGTGCGTGTCATGTTGACGCGGTCAGGGACTAGTAGGAGGCACAACAAAAGGTCCAAATCATCAATAGTCATTACCGCGTGGTCAGCAGACTCCATACGCCAACGTGGTGCCTGGTGGTGGTGGTAGGGTGCCACAGCTGAGAGACTTGATAAGTCAGGCGAGTCACTGATTGGTGTAAACCTCGTCACGGCTTAGAACGTGTGGGCGTGCCTGACGTGTGACCGCTTAGAAGTGAGCCACTCGAAGACAAGAGCATTTGCATAGGAGTGAAACCAGCCGCAGTCATTTCGCTGGGGAACGAGGTCATGACAGTGCAGTCCAAAGTGTGCGGACGCAGATGAAAGACAAGTAAAGAGGGAGAGGGAGAGAGAGAGGGCGAGGGAGAGAAAGAAAGAGAGAGAGAGAGAGAGAGAGAGAGAGAGAGAGAGAGAGAGAGAGAGAGAGAGAGAGAGAGAGAGAGAGAGAGAGAGAGAGAAAAGAGAGAGAGAGAGAGAGAGAGAGAGAGAGGAGAGAGAGAGAGAGAGAGAGAGAGAGAGAGAGAGAGAGAGAGAGAGAGAGAGAGAGAGAGAGAGAGAGAGAGAGAGAGAGACGGAGTTCCAATGTTCAAGAGAGCCTACGACCAGCTCACCCAAGTCAGCTTGACAAAACGGTCTTCTCTGCTGCTACATTCTGTTGTACATGTATTGGCACAACATTGCGACCACAGTCATAATGATTATCTTCACGTCACCAGATCATGCATGTGCGTGTCATCCACATGTATATCAGATACATGTGGATGTACCTTCTCTGTACTAATACGGATTGCGAGCATTTTGCTAAGACGAACCCCTGGGCGGTTTATGTAGTACACACTCTTGGCTCGTGCCAAGATGGTCGATCCACAGCCAAGGGGGCTCATTCAGAATCACCTGTTTCGACTCCGGAGCTCCGAGAGTGAAAAACACAACATGTATGCAACCACAAGGCGGTGGTCTCGCCCACGCACTCAGCTTCATGTACTTCAAGTACTAGTACATGATCGATAATGGAAAGGTTGCTGGTCAGGATCAATGCATTTTCTTATTTTAATATTATTTTGGCTGGTGCATGACGTGTTGCCAACGACGTCTAAGCACTCCGTAGTCCTAGGCCGTAGCCCATCGCCCCGGCAATGTGTGGGTGCGTATTTTGTGAATAGTCTGCACGTTACTATTGTCAATGGTCATGTGGCTCCACAAAGTGGACTACAGTCATGTACAATGTAAATGCATTCCTGCGTATAATAAAGCATAAAGGGAGGATAAATGAACGCGAATGCCCATTGCTCAACGTACAGGTGCACATGTAGTCATGTACTTAAGTTAGAACACGTACTTGTTTCTCTTCCCCTGAACTTTACGCTCTGGGATTAAGCTTTGGGGAGTTGAAAAGGACAAGGTCCGAAGAAACCATCAGGACTCCAACCAAGCATGCTCGCTTCGGGGCAGTGATGCTCTACCGCCAACTTATCCTCCTTGTCTTCTCCCTCCCTCCCCCCCCCCCCTCTCTCTCTCTCTCTCTCTCTCTCTCTCTCTCTTTCTTTCTTTCTTTCTTTCTCTCTGTGTCTCTCGGGGTGTGTCTCTCTCTGTCTGTCTGTCTGTCTCTCTCTCTCTCTCTCTCTCTCTCACTCTGCGATCACAAAGCAACCTGTCCGATTCTGCTAAGGCAAAGTGCAAAATGCCATAAAAATATTGATGAGAGGCCAGTATAGTATGAGACTTGTCATACTGTATTGTTCCATGCATTGCAAGATAATCACAGTATAGTCATGTATACTAGTACTTCAAGGACTATCTGACTGCCCTTCACGGCTTCAGGCTTGGTCCGAAAATACCAACATAAAAAGGCGAAACGTACACTGTAGATGAGAAGGGACCGTAGACATTGAAATCCCCAACCGTGTATACATTTCTTTATCTGACTGTGGGTGTAAATTATTATGTCACGCACCGGTACTTGTGCTTGGGCATTGTTTACAGATCGCCAGGAGAAATACAAACTTTGTGAGACTGACTTTAGTACACTGTTGCTGACACTAGTCATTAGACGGCAGCCTATAAGTATAACCATGATAACACTTTACACAGAATCTGTAATCGTCGTCGTGGATTTGCGTACATTGTATGATTTGTGATGCAGCGATTAAAATAATAAATAAATTTCACGGTTCGCGTGAGACTCGGCTGGAAGCCGAGTTTTCCGCCGTGGGAACGCCACCACCCTCTATGTAGGATCAAGGCACAGATGCAGCGATTATCACTATCATATCAGGATAATTCTCTACCGCCGAGCAGCAGCTGCCAGCATGCACCAGTCTAGGATTTGACGGCAGAGTTAGTAAGACTACTAAAAGTAAAAGCGAATGAAACAAGACTACAACATCGCCGCTTTGTGACTACCATCATATAATTATTCATAATACCGGTAATTATTATTATGTTCATGTACAGTGTACCGTAGTTCTTTTGTGGCCTGGTCAAGAGTACCTGAACGCAGCTTACAGTCAGAGAGCTGTGTACATGTAGTGTGATCCGGACCAGTTTGGGTCTGGACTAGACTCTGGAGTCTGGACAGCAAGTCATGTTACGGTTTTCATTATTATTTCACATTAAATTACTCATTACCAACTGTTTTTATTCATCATTCCTGCACGCAAAGTGAGCAAATCCACAGCTGTAGTCTTCGGAGTCCTGACGGCTAATGGGTTCTACGGGTAACTTCTACCACATCTCTAGATTCTTAGCCATATCGTGTCCTATTTGGTATGGCGATTGTGCCTTGAGTTTCCTCCTGTTCACGCTTGTTGAACAGATGAAAGCGCCATCTTCCGACGCATGTCTTCCTTCGGAGGCCTTTCTGGGGCGAGCGGCAGCCACAGAGTGTCACGAAGATATAAAAATAGCCACCTGTCCGGAAACTCTACACTGTACACGCTTTATTTAAAATTACATAATTTGGGGGCATGTTGGTCTTGGCAAAGAGCTCGCAAAGGATAAAACTGAGGAAGCAAATCCATTCCTTCCGAAGTTCCGGACTGATGTAACCCGTATGTCACCCAAATCCAGTCGCCGGTCTGTGTGTGCAAATCTGATTGCCCGAATACAATGTTCTGAGTTTCACTGAATGTTGCGCCTCGCCGGCAGCGTTCGTGGCCAGCTACATGTAGGAGAGAAAAACAAAACAGGCTGTCAGCTAGCATTCTCAGCATTTTCAGTCTGTCCGCGTCTGAGGTTATGCAAGACCACGGGCATGCCTGGGCCTTGGCATCGCTGCCAGCAGCACGAGCAACAAACAGAACTGTCTTCTTAGCGTGGCTATTGAGACATCTTGAGGACTTCCTGGCTATATCGTGCTTGTGATTCCTAACATGGTGGACTGCATCAGAGTGCATGCCTACATTGTAGAGACGCGATTGATCGTATTCACAACACAACGCTGCCAAACTCCTTAAAGACACGACATGACATAACATTGGGGGGGGGGGGGTAATATTGCTAGTATAGATCTACCGTTTTACAAAACTTTTCATTATTCAGTTACTGGTAGACTCACTGCAAAAAGGATGGATTCCACGTTTACGCCGGTGCACCGGCGATCATCACACAAAAGAACCCGCGTTCAGAGACCGGAAGATCCGGGGAAAGATGGAGAGCGTTTAGCTGTGTTTTGCTTTCAAGAGAGCAATTTGTGCGTCTGAAAAATGAAGACAATGACCTGGTCATTACATGACGCAGTGTATTCTTAGAGCAACTGCGCTTTTCAGTGAGATTTGCTGCGACCAGGTAGTAGGGGTAGTAACACGGACGACAAAAACCAGTAAAGTAGGAACTGTCCTTGCGACACTACAGCGGTGACACACCTCCACAACACCCACAGTGCCACACCGCACAACAATGTCAACACTCGACAACAGCCACAAGTCGTGAGCCAGCGGCAGCGTGTAAGTAAGTACCCCGTGCGCGTGATGTATCAGCTGAGCTAGCGTGACTGATACTACTGATAGCTGATACATTACCATTAGGACAACGATCATGAGTACTCAACGCAGCGCGTTCCCAGTGTGGGGCTGCAATGTCGCAGTGTCGGCGCCAGATCTCTTGTTGGACACCGGCCTGGGTCACAGTGGGTGCCTAGCGCCTGGCGGTCCTGGTGAACGAGGAGTACGGAATGTCCGCCAGTCCGGACCTGTGTGTTCGTCTGGTGAGCGCCAGGGCTAGGCCACTGTACTGTGTCACGGGTCCAACACTGAGGTCTGAACTAAAGCATACAGTACTGCCACTGGTGGTCAGTGGTCAGCGCGGTGGATGCTGCATCATCATCATAATCATTCACGCCTCCTCCTCCTCTGAGATCCTCATCATCATTTTTTGCCGTTGTCCTCAATTCAAGCTCAACTGGCTCTAGCTGTGGTCGCGACTTTACGGCAAACAAGTTACATATAAATCATTGCAAAGGCTTGAAAAATCACAGCGGACATACCAGCCAGGGGCCGCAGTTGTCTCATCGACATCCTCTCGGACTCGATCCAACAACTGACTGCAACTCTTGCACTGTGAGTGGAGCATGCACCCATGGCCATGATTGCAGTTCCTGGTTCGTAACAAAGCAATCACCAAACAACAACCCCCAAAACCAGACACGGTCACGGGTGCCCGTAGCTGTGCTGCCTCTTCATCTTGAGTTGTGACGTAACGTTGTGTGCATGTCTATGACATTGTAGATACGTATGTATATTGTCTGTAGATTCACCTACACTATGTTCAGCGCTGAGCGTATTCCCCATTCATTCTGTTTCGCAACGCCCTACTCCGCATTCCCCACTCCATCCGTATCCGGGCTGCGCTCTCTCTCACTCTCACTGCGCGACGGAGAACGTAAACGTTGCGACACCAGCATGCCCATATTAGCGTTACGTGTGGAGAGGTTCGTTGTGTTAGCGAACATGTTTTTGTAGATGGTGGGCATGAATGTTTGGCTAGTCTCTGTGCGGGTTCACACCATGCATAATGCATTACTAGTACTAACCCAAGTCCCAATGCTCACAACAGCCTGAACAGGCTGGTACTCATGCCAGCTAGCTATTTGGTGCATTCCAAAGAGTCTTGGCGATCAAGTGACATTTTGACACTATCCGACCGCTAGCACTGCCATTCGGAAACATAGCATCTGCTTGTACGTAGACCTACGTATCCCAGCGAGTACACAGCCGCCTTCCAAAAAAAATTTTCTGGCCAAGTAATCGATCGCGCGTACGGCGACACCAAGTACGCACATAGGGGAAAGCCGCGTCGATATCGGGATGGTGCACTTGGTTATCGTTTGGCACAGGGCCATTTTCTCATCTGCACGTTTCCCGCCCTACACTAGTCTTGTAGTCAGCTTTTACTGGCACCGATCCCTAGCCTTCTGTGGTGTTAGGCGCTAGGTACTCTCTGTACACGTCGCTGCATTCCTCTGGTCGTCAGGGCCATAGGGGTGTGTGGTGGTGTGGCAACTTCTTATTCGGCGGCAGCCCGCGAAAATGCTCAGTTGCGATTCGAGCTGGCAGTGGAGAGGTTGCGCTGGGCCGATAATTTTTTTAGTGTACTTGCAGCGTCTGCTTAGTGGATGTGGTGTGTGGAGAGTCGAGAGCAGGAATTTGGTGACATTCGTAGGAGCTACCGGATGTTGACGTCGTTAGTACGCAGTTTAGTCCTAGTGGATACGTGTGCTGTTTGCTGGAGAGACTGTCCAAGATGAGAGGATATACTAGTAGTAGACGAGTTGGAGGCTGTGGTCCGCAGTTTGGACAAGTTTGGGTTGCGCTCTTGTCCGTAGTTTTATTATGCTCCTGGAGTGGTAGCGCAAGTGCGGGTAAGGACTGTCCGACACCCATCGCATAACTAGCTGGCCGAATACGTATTATCAAAACTACACACAAGATTTTTGTTGACGTTGTTAGCGTTTAGCGCTTTGAGTTGTGCCTGTCCAACCCTCCTGCAAATGAGTGTGTGAGCGAGTGGTTGCGAAGTGTCCCACGCTTCCGCATAGGGTCTTCGACCTCGTCATGTAGCGTAAAAATGGTACTATTTTTATAGCTCATAAAACCAGAATATCGTGTTTGCTTGCTTGTTACTGTTATTGGTGCAGAATGCTTCGACTTCTTTGAGTTTACGTGTGTGAATGACGGCGCATGCATACCCAAGATGTGGCGTTGCAACAGAGCCATCGACTGCAAGGACGGCTCTGATGAACAGGGCTGTCCTGGGCGAGGTGAGAACTGTTTGAAGTTAGGATTAAGTCTCTAATAGCAGTGGGTATGAGAATCGTGGACCCAATTGTAACAGTTTTACTCGGTGCGTGTACTGTTTGCTCTCGTCGTGTAGTGCGTGTGAGGTGAACAGTCTGAAAAAAATTTGGTCTTCCTGCTCCGTGTGGCAAATGACGCTTTTGTTTTCGCCGAGGCTTCTGGGATGCATTTAGCTTTGCTGCTTGGCCTCCTTCCAACACCAAAGCCATGCACTGGTGTCGTACTACAACTGTAGTGTAGATCTACGCCGAAAGCGAGAATAGCAACAGTGTCCGAGTTGACAGCGTATTTAGCATTGGCGGCTCTCTCCCCCCCCCCCCCCCTCTCTCTCTCGCCGTGGGTTTGCGTGCTTCTTGCGTTCTTCGTTCTGTGACTCCGCGGCTGGATGCCGTTCACTGCTGTTGCTAACTGCGCTAGGAATGTACACTGGCGGAGCTGCTGCCTTTGCTTTACATTGGAGAGGATCTCTTGACCGACCGGTCTTCATAGGCACGATGCCAAGACCGCTTTGGCCTGGCTGCTTCGTTGCTCTGCGCGTCGAACCCACCATCTTAGAATGTCTGGCGACCATACTCAGTGCACACAGTGACGGACGTCGCGCTCGCCGGCTTGCATGTCGTCGCAAATGCTAGTGGTCATTGCTGGAACTAATCTGTTTGGCCGCCGCTGCTACCTTCAAGGCTTGCAGCAGCAGTGAAGATGCGATGGATGTTGCTGGTCATGGCTGAGTGCGCACGACGTCCGTGTACTCTTGAGTATTGTGCCAACCACCTCCAGCGTTCTCACAGTATTGCATGGAAGGCTTTTTCCGCCTTGCTCATGACGGTGAACACGAGTAGTTTTCAGTGTAACTATACCACAGCGTGTCACGTCTTCTTATTTTTAGAAAGAAATTTTTCGAAGTGGAGGTGATGAAGACGACCGGCAGAATATTTTCTTCCTCGCGTTGCCTCCGGATCCTTCTAGACTAGACCAGAGAGTACTCTCACAATTTTCTATTGACATGTAGCGAACGTACATTACCTTGTGCTGTCTTTTATTTCCGGCATAGGTATAAACACGAACCGTGTCAGTAGATAGAAGTTAGCACCTATGTGTTCCGCGAGAATGTTTCGCGCCACTGTTGCGTAACTTTTGGGTCTGCCAACGTGGAGGTGTTGTCCGTGCTTTCACAATTTCGCAGCAAGATGAAAATATACATGTACTTGCTTGAACTGATTGCAGTAACAGATCGTAGCTGTGACAATGCAAGCACAATCATAATGACATTACATTGTACTGTTGCCTGCTACTGGAACGTGTTTCTGCTACAGTACTACTTCGTATGACAGTACAGTACTGCTAAAGCCTCTTGTACGGGCAAAAAGAAATATATCGTGAAATAAATAGTGATGGACAGGAGAACAGTGATCTGTGGCTATTGGTTTTGCTTGAGAGGCAGCTACCATGCTTGCACTACAGTGCACAGTTGCAAACAGAGTTCAAAATGTTTTTCAAGCCCCAACACTCCACAAAAACTGCTTTGTAATGCTTCCTGGAGAAGTGACAAGCTTTGCACCCACTACTTGTACCGCTATTACCCAAGTCTTTCCTTGGAAATGTATGGGTTTTGTAGTTAGTACGACAGGTGATGTATGCAGGGCTTGGAACGGGGTGGTGCTGTTTTGAGTGGGCCGATAAGTAGTTTGCAAAGTGAACTGCATGCCAATGATGTTCTTGGCACGTACTGGAGTACTGTGCTGCAATGTGTTGTTCTGCTACATGACTGCACAATGTACATGAGTGTATCTAATCGTGGAAGCCATCCTGTACTGTGCATGTGCTCTACTGAAACTGTGAAAGTCAAAAGCTCTACATGTAGTCCTTAGTCCTGACTTTCTCACTCCAGACCAGTTCTGCTTGCGCACCCCCTCCCCCCAATTGGCCCTCCCGCTTTGCCACATCTCTCACACGCCAGTCTGTTCTGTATCCATGGATGTTAGTGTACCAGCCAAGCACACCGTATGACTTTGGGCAGCTTGTCACAATAGAGACAAAAGTCACAAAACACATGCATGTAGAACCTTTCACCACATACACAGACTTCCTAATTTGGACTTCTGTGCAGGAAGAACAATGAGTTCGGTATTGCAATTTACACTTCCCAACCCTGAGTGATTGGCACCCCGGATGATACGATCGTGGCCATACTGCTTGTATTGCTTATCTCCAGACCCAGTAACCACCGCAAGCCCCACGACCATTCCGACTACTGCTCCGTCCACTGCCGCCGCCGTGTCTGATGTTGTTGCCGCGTCGTCGACGGCGCAGCAGGTGAACACCGACAATGCACAGCCCGTCGAAGTGGTTATAGACGCAGAGACTGCCGCCGTCATGGATACCACTGGCCTTGAGCCCACAGCCGCCGTCACCGTCCCCGCTAGTGTCCGCAGCACGCAGGCAAGCGCGACTGAGGAGGGTGTTGACAACCGCTGTGGAAATGCACTCTTCTACTGTGAGTTCACTGAGAAGAAGTGCCAGCCAGAGGCGTGGCTCTGCGACACGTACCCGGATTGCGTCAACCCGCTGACAAACATTGCCGTCGATGAAACTGATGCGTTGTGCACGCCTCAACCAGGTAGGTGGTGGCATGAGATTCTTTTGGTGGTCTGCAGCCTCTGTCGCTCGTATTTCGTGTGGGTTGCATCATGTCTCTGGGATTTCGAACGTGTATCTTATTGGCCTTGCCTTGCTCTCCTTGTTTTTGTGGTTTGTTTCAGCAACGTCCAGACGTGAAATCCAGACCACGACGACAAGAAGACCGGTAACCAGCACGGGACCGGTGACAACCGTCGCGACTACTCGTACGTGTCTTGAAATGTTTTGAAAGTGTTGTGTTTCCCATGAAGTAAATTTCACCTCCACCACATGCGCTCTCCGGCCGACGTCATCACACCAGTAATAGGACTCCCTCCAAGTTGTAGATACTGACCAATAAAACTACTTCGTTGATAAACAGGCCGAAAGCCGCTGCTTACCCGTTCAGTACAATGTTATGTGACCCATGGACCTAGAGCCACGCTCTATTGAGATTCCCGCTTTTGGATGCTGCTTTCTGGTCGGATTGGAGGGTGTTGCGAGTGCTTGCTTGGTACTGCCACTGCCCCCGATGCTGTGAGGGTGGAGCTGCTGTAAGGGCACAGACCCCCCGTAGAACACTGCTCAGTGCTGAGAATTGTGTGGCCGTGTGTTGTTGTTTGACGTGTTTGTGCACAGGACCCACTGGTCTGTACCATCCACCCACGGCGTCTGTGAAGAAGAACCGGCAAGCCTGTAAGTATGCGTGTGAATGAGTGCAGTCTAGCCGAAAGGAATGGCAGTGGGTAGTTAAGGCCATGAATGTTTGTATGTGTGTGTGTGGGGGGGGGGGGGGGGGGGGCATCAACGCACTGTCAGTGTGGTTATAAATGCAGGCTGTGTGCAGGAACTGAGCTGCATTCGTGAACAGAAGTGGTACCTTTGCATAATACTTATGGTGTTTACCATAGTTGCGCATCTTACCATAATAATACTTGTCTCGCATTTTGTGTGTGTGTGTGTGTCCTTTAGCTGACAACTCGCTGCTGATTGCGGTAGCGTGCGGGGCCTTGGGTGTCGTCTTTGTCGCCCTTCTCCTTCTTCTCCTTTACATTGCTCGCGGGAAACAGTAAGTTCTCATTGTGTATGGAATAAACATGTAACTGTGAGTGTAGATAGATTCACCCTGCATTACGCTGTAGTCTAGTGCATTTATCATGAGTTCTCACGTCACTAACCCAAACAATCGCATGTGTACTGAAGGCAATTTTTGGGTTCAAAAACAAACAAACATAGTCCGTTTGCCAAACGTTTCCATTTTGGCTGCATTCTGGTTGGCTCGACGATCTCAGTTGTTCAATGTTGGCCGGTTCAGCCGTACTATTGCTAGCAACGCATGGGCAACAGTCGGTGCACATCAAGTAGATTTAGAATGTTGTATGTGTGTGCGTGTGCCAACTTGTGTTTATCTCTCTAGGCGGCAAAATGGCACCAATCAAACCACTGGAAAGAGCCCAGCGAAGGGCGCGAAGATCTTGATTGACTGTGAGGAAGGAGAGCCTGTCAAGAAACCACCGAGCAAGTTCGTGGAGCCTTCAGGCAGCCATCAGCCAGTAGCACATGCGACTGTGAAAGTCGTCCAGCCAGTGAACATGGTCACTTCCGTTTCGACGACAAGTCAAGGCTCTCCGAAAAATGTAAGAGCGGTTCGAACACTATATATACGGTAAAGTTTTCCTGCTACCCGCCTCAGTGGTGTAGGTCGACTTGTTCATGGCATGTCCGCAATCGGCTACTAGTACTGTAACTCTCGACAATTCCGCCACAAAATCGGGCCTTGTCGCTATGGACTGGCACCGTTTATATGAAATCTAGAGAGCCGGGAACCACTTCAAATGCACCCCGGACTGCGCATCTGGGTACTGGGAGCGTGCATGCTTTGGCACTGTGTATCGATTTGGCTTATCGCTGGCCATAATGCATAGTCTTCTACTGGCCCGTAGCTCAGTGCTGCCATACTTTGTCTCGCGGCGGATATTCGAATGCGAATGTTTTGTTTTGGTGTTTTGGTTCCGGCTTTCTGATGGAAGTATTGTTGTGCATTCTTATTCTTCTTGCGTGTCTGTGCGTAGATACACCATCAATGTGTATCCAGTGTGTAGACTCGGTCAAGTAGGACACGGCGTGAGCAGCAGACAACCGCATGGTCTCTGCAACAGATGACCCCGGAACTCTGTGCTGCGGGTACGTAGCACGAGTGTGAACTCTCCCCTATCGTCATATTCCAATTACGAAATATATTCGCATGCACCGTACACTAGGTGCCATTCTATTCTTTAGCCCCGTCAATATATTCCTTTCGAAAAGAAGAAATATTTTATCGCTTGCGTCTGTTCGAATAACGCCGGCTTTTTTGTTTCAGTTTTCTTGATTTGTGATACTCTTCATCATGATTATATTTGGAGCAAGAGCTGAGATCCATGCATGTAATTTTATTTGGTTGAGCGCGGAGACAAGATGTCCTGGAGAATCAGGCCTCTCTGAGTTGTGTTTTATCCAGAACCCCCATACAGTGTTCTATACCAACTGGCACATGGTGTACTGTGTCTAGCTCATATCTATACTCCTATTGAGTAGCTTTACTGTTTCTAGTTCGTATCAGTGCACATTCAGTCTGCTGCTATAGTGCAGCAGTCATATTAGAGTTGACATACCTCCGTGTTGACCAGTGCCTATAACAACGAGAGCTTTTCCGACGTGTAATTTTTTACTCCTATAAGAGTTGATTTTCGCGAGAGTTTGTAGAGCTTTTGAACTGCTTGTTCACTCTACAGCGAATTTTATCATTCTTACTGTCGACCTCTTTTTCGTTTTACCTTAATCTTGTTTAGAGAGCCTAATGCTAATTTTGTTGTTTTCCACCACTTGTTCACTTTACCTCCCCAATTGGTTAATTCCGTTGAACACCAGTACAACTCACTTGATGTTATTTTTATTTTTATTTTTGATTAATTGGGAAAACTATCCTGGAGACTGAAATCGTGGTGTGTGTCGACTGCTGTGTGGTAGTGTCACATATATGTAGCTACGTACACATGCCTGTGCACACAAACACACACACACACACACACACAGACGCACATACACGCGCACACACGTACGCACACTTCGACAGCTAGTGAGTAGTGTTTTATGTGTTGGTGCACCCGCGCCGGTACGCGGTGGGCAACAAGCTGTCCCTGCGGGAATTTGCGGAAAGAACACTCGAAAACTTGCGCAAGAAATTGCGGCAGAAAGTAACAAAAAATGCGACGAAAAGTGCGGAATGATGCAACCTTAGTGTACTGTAGCCTGTAGCAGTGTAGGCCAGTGGCTGTAGCACATCCTGTCAAACCGCAGTGCTATTCAGTGGCGCGGAACAGTGTGTCACTGTCAGATGGAAAGCTTCAGTCTTTTTTTATTACCATGGCTACTCGCTAGTGCTAACCGGACGAACTGGTACAGTCATGGTGTCACAGTGACTGACAGCGGTGGTCCGGTACACATCACACACACTGCACTGGTCTGTGTGTGGTCACCATTCTGGGTGCCTTTCGGCGCTGCAAAGTTAGTTGTTTGGGTGAAAATAATAGTTTGGTGGTGTAAAGCCAAACGTTCCATGGTCGCTTTCAGATTACAGTCATTGTATCACCACTGAACAGTTGGCTTGAGTTTTTTCATTGTTGGAGAAGTACCTTTATCATGTAGTTGGAAAACGAAGAGGTTCAGAGCTTTCATCAACTGTTCAAGTTATTAGTTAGTTCGCATACCCTCGCGGCTGTTAGCAACGACGTTACGCGTCTCCCGGCACAGTACAGAGAGAATGAGAGCGCGACGAGTATGCAATGTCAGCCCGGTAAGTGCACTGAGTCTGTGTGGATGAAAATAGTTAGCGAAGAAAATGGGTTTCAGCGACTACGCCCGGCGGTCGGTAGACTACAGTACAGAGTACAGTCACACAGTACAGTATGTTCGGTGTGGAGTTGTGTGGTGTAAGGAGGGAGGGGGTGGGGGAAGGTGCTGTGTGCGTGTGTATTTTTAGTTTGCGGCGGATACCGGTAGACCTACACTGTACTTCGAAGTATCATGTACTTGATTGTAGTATTGGATTTGGAAAAATGTAGAGAAATGCGAGAGAGATGCGAGTCGTAGTCTCACAGTCTTGGTGGCAATGGGAGGGCTAGGGGGAGAGCAAGAGGAAAGCAGCAATGTCGCAAAGTGGACAGCTGTGTGCACCTACAAGGCTTTAGGTTACGTGTATGCGGAACTGAGTTTGTCGAAACATGTTACAGATGGGTGCCAGTTACGTTGTACATGTACATGTACAGTTGACCTACCCTTATAACGATATTTGCATCAGACCAAGAAATTAATATTATAACTTATAAGGGTAATATTGTTATAGGGGTAACTGGTTCATTTCATACACATACATGAACGTCATAATGCATGGATTTTGTTCATTTTTTACACTCTTCATAGCATAAAAAAACTGACGTACTTGCGCAGTATGTACACAGCAAGGTGCCCATTGGTGCCCCCATTGTATTTCAACATGTCCCAGCGACTTATCAAGTGAAGCTTGCCCTACCTGGATAGTGGGCTCTATAAAATTCCCTGCTAGATATTGTTATAAAATGGAAAATGTCGATTGGTCAGCCCATTTTATATCGTTATAGGGGTAATATCGTTATAGCAATATTGTTATAGAGGTAAGACATTGTATACAAAAGTCAATGGAGTGATTTGGTTTGGCAGAAAAATATCGTTATAGGGTTAATAATATTTATCGTTTAATATAGAGGTTATCGTTATAATAAGGGTAGGTCGACTGTACATCACAAGTACAAGCCCAGGAGCCTATAATACTCTTGGTTACCATGCGTAACGTTATTGTGTATGCCTTATCCCGGGTAATTTGACTACTTGTAGTAGAAATAGCATCCGTCGTCGTCCTTGTTTGGAGAAGTTAATACAGTAAAACCTGATAAGGTTAACACTAACCTGTACATGCCTGTACATGCCTGTACATGCCTGTACATGCCTGTACATGCCTGTGCATGCCTGTACATGCCTGTACATGCCTGTGCATGCCTGTGCATGCCTGTACATGCCTGTACATGCCTGTGCATGCCTGTACATGCCTGTGCATGCCTGTACATGCCTGTACATGCCTGTGCATGCCTGTACATGCCTGTGCATGCCTGTACATGCCTGTACATGCCTGTGCATGCCTGTACATGCCTGTACATGCCTGTGCATGCCTGTGCATGCCTGTACATGCCTGTACATGCCTGTGCATGCCTGTACATGAAGGCTACATTTGGAAGTTCCCTTGAGCGGTCGGCTTAGGCAGGTTTCACTGTAATTTGGATAACTGAAACCTGGCTGAACTGAGAAGTTGCGACTTCGGCGGTATTAGTGATGAAGTTGGTTGATCCAACGAGGAACACACGCTTCCTGCCAAACTTGACACTTGACTGACTCACACCTGCCATCCGGAGCACACCAGGAGCACGTCACACCTTCCACTCAGCAAACCTGCTCAATACACAGTGTTTCGGGGAATTCACCCCTCATCAGATAAGCTTGAGTAGGCTGAGGAAGATTGTGCCTGAAAAGCACCACTTATATAGTGCTCTCAAGGCCAAACTATCACCAGGGATACACATTTACAGAGACACTTCGTTTCCAGCACGACAACACCTCATGAGGCCCCAGGTAGCAGTGTGAGTCAGAGTCGCTCATGGAGTTGTGCTAAACAGACGTTGAGAGCCAGTAGCTATTCACAACGCTGTCACCGCCAACAAGTAGTCGCATGTCCACGTGAGGGACAACAATACAAACTTAGAAGTTTCGACTTAATAGGGAGGTTCCGGAGTACGATTTTTCGTGCCAAAATCCGTGGAGGCGCTACGGATTTTTCATACGTCGTTTTCGAGCAGTGAAAAGTTCCGGGGTACGGAACTTATGTGTTTGCCGTCATTGCCTAGGTTACGATCGCAAACACGTCACATTCCCGCGCTATGCCTTTTTATTTTGAAAATTGGTACCGAAATCAAAACTTGCCGCGGAAAATCGATGTTTCTCGTACCAAATTTGTACGCGAAAAATCTTTCTGCACTCGATGACGCAAAATCTCCATACGAAACATGGTTCGCATGAAAGGCAGTCCACACGGATTCTCCGTGCCGAAAAATCGTATGGAGCATGCCTGGAAAAAATCCGTAGCGCCCATACGGATTTTGGCACGGAAAATCGTACCCCGGAACCTCTCTAGTACGCACGGAGGACTACTCGAGCTCAGCTGATGAGGGGTGAATTCCCCAAGACACAGTGTATTGAGCAGGAGTCGCCCTTTCTTGCAGGTTTGCCGAGTGGAAGGTGCGAAGTGCTCCGGATGGCAGTCGTGAGTCAGTCAAGTGGCAGGAAGCGTGTGTTCCTCGTTGGAACAACCAACTTGAAACCTGGCAGGTCATTTTTAAATGACCAGCCGGGTTTCATTGCTCAGTGCATTTTTGACGAGGTTGTCATAATCTTTTTCGTACCAACATCCGGAAGTACAGCAGCAAAACTGGCTTAGTCACACTCTAGTTCCAGCCATATACCGTATTTCCCCGCATATAAAGCCATGGC
Source organism: Sycon ciliatum (assembly GCF_964019385.1). Taxonomy (NCBI): domain Eukaryota; kingdom Metazoa; phylum Porifera; class Calcarea; order Leucosolenida; family Sycettidae; genus Sycon; species Sycon ciliatum. The sequence goes on from NC_088646.1 coordinate 19,616,221, forward strand.
GTTATATCCGAATATAAGGCCACCCTCACTTATAAAGCCATGGCGTTATAAGTGAACAAAATTCAATGTGGAGGAAGTTGCATCTGGCGTTAAAGGTGAGTTCTGTAGTGTCATGTGACTAGATGCATGAAGCCCATGCATACATGCATTCCGATATCATTCCCATCATCATGATCCACTTACATGATCTAGCATTCCATTCCTCCTTCCCACTTTAGCCCGTATGTATATATCTAGTAGATTGCATGTGTTCTAGGTTCTTTGTCTTATCGTAGTACAACAGTTAGAACTAAGGTCTTGGCTCTCTGGTTGGTCTGGTTAGACTAAAGTACGAAACACTACATGGTGGCAGCGGTCCAGAAGCCATGTCTTCTTCGGACCCCAGCTCAGTTCAACCCGCTTCCCGCGGATCTTCCCCCGCTGGTGGCGGAGGCAGCAATGGTGGTTCAGGTAGCTCCTCCGGTGGAGCGCCTTCTACGTCTTCTTCGGCGCCCGAGCCCGCACGGATCACAAGCCACTCATCCCTCTGCTCGGTACCCGTGCTCTTGACGACCTCCCTCCGCGGGTCCTCCGGTTTCGTCTACGGCTACTTCGATTCGATTACAGTATTATCCACACTCCTGGCAAACAACTCGCAATTGCCGACGCTCTGTCTCGAGCTCCTCTGCGCAGCACAGATGCCGACGCTACTGCCACACTGGAGGCTGAGACCGCTGCTATGGTGTCGTACGTCACTGAGACTCTGCCTGCCACTGCGCAACGCCTGGATGAGGTTTCAGCATGGCAAAGCGACGACGATAGCTGTGCTCGCATCATCGAGTATCTGCAGCACGGCTGGCCTGCTCCTAGCGATGCTCCTCCCGTAGTGCAGTTTCTTATAGAGCACAGCGCACATTTCAGCCTCACGGACGACGGCTTGATTCTGTACGATCAGCGTCTCTACATACCTCCCGCTCACCAGCAAGAAATCCTGGCTCGCCTTCACCAGGGTCATCAAGGCATCACCAAGTGCCGACGCCTGGCCCGCACTTCTGTATGGTGGCCATCGCTCTCGTCGGACATAGCTACTCTTGTCCAAACATGTGAAGAATGCAGTCGACACCGCTCTCAGCCACCCGAGCCTCTTCTCTCAACTCCACTCCCAGAGTTTCCTTGGCAACATCTGGCCGCAGACTTCTTCACCATCGACGGTCGCAACCACCTCCTCGTCATCGACTACTACTCTCGGTTCATCGAGGTCCTCGACATGCCCTCGCTCTCCACAGCTCGTACAGTCAGCCATTTCAAGTCACTGTTCGCTCGCCATGGCATCCCTGACTCTCTAACGACCGACAACGGACCGCAATTCACCAGTGCTGAATTTGCCCAGTTTGCATCCACCTATGGCTTCCGCCACGTCACCAGTAGCCCTCTCTATCCGCAAGCCAATGGCATGGCCGAGCGTGCTGTTCGCACGGTCAAAAGTCTGTTCCGTCAGGGCACTGATTGGCACCTCGCACTACTCGCGTACCGCAACACTCCCTTGGAGAATGGTAAGAGTCCAGCCCAGCTTCTGATGAACCGCCAGCTGCAGTCACTCTTACCTCTCTCTCCAACACAGCGACAGTCGCATCCAGTCGATCAGAGCGACCTGCGTGCCGCGGATCAGCGCTTAAAGGATCGCCAAAGCACCAACCATGCCAGTCGCCATGCAGCCCGGACACTGCCGTCTCTGTGTCCCCAACAGCCTGTGTATCTACCTGATCGTGAAGAGTCTGGCCACGTGATGAGCCAACCAGCCTTGCGCTCCTACATCGTAGCAACCCCATCGGGCCAGTTCAGACGCAACCGGCGGCATATTGTCCCAATGCCAACGCCGCAACAGTTGCCGCCTGCTGGTCACTCTGCCGCTACTACCGATCCTGATCCCCCAGCCAGTCAACCTTCTACTCCGCCGTGTCCTGCAGTTCCCAACTTGCCATCGACCCCTCCAGCTCAAGACCAGCCTGATAAGTATGTCACGGCTCGCGGCCGTGTCGTTCACGCTCCCGATCGCTTCTAACTTTGGTCTCTCCAAACAATATACTCCACTCTTCTGTCTCTCCCTCTCTTGCTCGTTCTCTTTTCTAATGGCTTGCATGTGCCTGTGTGTCCTCTGTACACCCCTAGCCTTAGGTCTTTTCTTTGTAAGAGGAGAGGATATACATGTACATGTACAATGCACTATACTAGAATACTCCCTCGGACAGACCAGTGCTTACAGAACTCTGTAATGGATCCCTTCTGCAACGGTCTTATTGTTTTCATTTTCAAAGTCGTCCAGTTAGGTATCTTCTCCATCTTCTTAATCTACTGCCATATTTGCTCTTACAACCTCAAAGAAAGGGAGGTGTAGTGTCATGTGACTAGATGCATGAAGCCCATGCATACATGCATTCCGATATCATTCCCATCATCATGATCCACTTACATGATCTAGCATTCCATTCCTCCTTCCCACTTTAGCCCGTATGTATATATCTAGTAGATTGCATGTGTTCTAGGTTCTTTGTCTTATCGTAGTACAACAGTTAGAACTAAGGTCTTGGCTCTCTGGTTGGTCTGGTTAGACTAAAGTACGAAACACTACAAGTTCAATTCTTTCAGTGAACCTACAGTAGCGGTGATTCTCTCTGCATGTACCCATCCCCACTGTCACATGCCATACCGCCACCGCACCTTCACACAAGTTTGTATGCCACCTTGTACACAATAGGTTCAAAATTCGAAATTTTCAGGGAAAATTGAAAGTACATGGGTGCTCGACATGAACGTGCAACGTCACCGTACGAGTACTCGAAGTTCATACTCTGCCGATTTTTTTGCATGCACGCGTCTCTCACTTTTAGCGCCATGGCGTTAAAACCGAGGCTATTCTCTCCAAATATTTGGTCCAAAACAGCGATGTTTCACCTATAACACCATGGCTTAATATGCGCGGAAATACGGTATGTACACTATACACGTACATTGTACATGTACGTATGTACTGTCGTGGACATGGAAATCCGGTCAAGTGACCGGGGCCGGCGCCCTCAGTGCGTACAGAATGCTGCATGTGTGTGCCGTATGCGTACTCTCGGCTGCATGGCCAGCGCCCTGGGGCCGCTGGGTCTCCGACCGGATTTCCATGCCCACGACAGTACATACTGGAGTGCCTGGGCCTGGGGCAGCTGCATGGGAAAGAGTTCAGCATCGCGGGGCTTATTGACCTGATATCGGACAAATTTCCTCTAGCTGCACGAGGAAATCTTCCAGTCTGGCCTGTCGATCGCGCTGGGATGGGTGAAGCTCACAAAACCTACACACTTGGCATGTTGTGCAATATATTCTTGAAAAGCAGTTCGCACCTAGACATCCACTCAATTACACAGCATTGATTGATATACATGTACATGTAGTCTGTGAACAGTGTGCACACCGCTACTGTACAGTGTGCACACCGCTACTGTACAGTGTGCACACCGCTACTGTACAGTGTGCAGACCGCTACTGTACAGTGTGCACACCGCTACTGTACAGTGTGCACACCGCTACTGTACAGTGTGCACACCGCTACTGTACAGTGTGCACACCGCTACTGTACAGTGTGCAGACCGCTACTGTACAGTGTGCACACCGCTACTGTACAGTGTGCACACCGCTACTGTACAGTGTGCACACCGCTACTGTACAGTGTGCACACCGCTACTGTACGGTGTGCACACCGCTACTGTAGTCTGTGAACAGTGTGCACACCGCTACTGTAGTAGAATAGTAAGTAGCTATAGTCAGACCTCTTTTTTCCAGATCCCTCGCCATCCGGAAGAAAATCGTTGGTTACCGATTTACAGCATACGGCATGCATATCTGTGTTCGATTAACAAAAAAAGCTCTGCACCCCGGTGCATTGAGCACTCTTTCGAGGACCACACCCAACTTTCCGTGTCTGTGTTTGATTATCCGGTTCCCTCGCCTATCCGGATATTTTGTGGAAAACGGATGTGTGCGGTTAAAGGGGAAGTTAAGCCTAAAATCAAATTTTCACCAGTTGTAGTCTTCGGGGTGCTGAGTCGAATGGTCTTGGTCCGAGGAAGCTGAGACGCTCCCTTCTTCCTTTATTCCCAATCGAACTCGCGCACTTCCACCGAAACTGGGTGACTGCGCCCTACTAGATGGGGATTTGTATGCAAAATGTCACTAAAAGCGCCATTTCGTTCTTATAAAAGCCCGGGGGACCGCGATTGGCCCATATGTTGTAGTCTTTTGGACGCTGAGTCGACTGGTTTTAGCGTTCCTCCTTTATTCCCAATCGAACATGGTTGAACAAGCGGTCACGTGCTCCTGCGTGCCCAAGTTACCTGGTCACCGCGCCAGCAGGTGACAACTTTCACACCAAGGTTCAACTCGAGTGACAGGACTGCACCCAAAAAAGGTCAAACAGGCTGTAAGTTGTACCCTGCAGGCACGGTGACCAGGTGACTTTGGCATGCAGGAACACGTGACCTGTTCAACAATGTTCGATTGGGAATAAAGGAGGAACGCTGCATCGCAGCCTTTTCGGACCAAAACCAGTCGACTCAGCGTCCAAAAGACTACAACATATGGGCCAATCGCGGTCATCCGTGCTTTTATAAGAACGAAATGGTGCTTTTACAGTCCATTTGAAAAATATAGACGCATGGTTTTTTTGAAATATTTCAAATTTGGCTGGAGCTTTTTGAGAATTTGTTTCGGAATACTGCTCAGGTTCTTCATGCAATTACTGTCATATTGATTTTTAAGCGATCGGATAGCAAATGCCCAATTTCGAAAACATTATGCACAAAGTGATCACAGATTTTATGTGGCATAGATGCTGGCCTAACGGTTTTTGAAATCACGCGTCTATATTTTTGAAACGCACTGATTTGCATACAAATCCCCATCTAGTAGGGCGCAGTCACCCAGTTTCGGTGGAACGATTTCGATTGGGAATATAGGAGGAAGGGAGCATCTCAGTTTCCTCGGACCAAGACCATTCGACCCGGCACCCCCGAAGACTACAACTGATGAAATTTTGATATTAGGCTTAACTTCCCCTTTAAGCGAGGTCTGACTGTAGTAAAACATCCTCATGCTTTACTCAAATAAAAGGACCAAGCTATAAAGTCCACTATTATATATACACCACCAGTTACTTGACAATCAGCTCATGCGATAACATTGCACGACGCTGACCGGCGGTACTGACGTTAAATGACGTTCTACTCTACAACTAACGTCTCGGAGTAACTGATGGTGTTAGTGGATATAGCGTTAGTTCCTTGGTACTTTTATTGGAGGGTTTTTTTTAGCCTTACTACCTACTTACTACTCCAACTTCTACTCCTCTAGCTGCTTGCTACTCCTCGACAAGGAAAACAATTGGGCAACTGGCAAAAGATAAACTTTTCGACCGGCTGGTTTGGTTTGGCATACTTGTTTAATGCTTACCATGACAGCATTGCATACATTCAATCTCAGGCCCTCAAAGCCTGAACGGCATTAGCAAGGATCTCCCATTGCCCTTAATGCAAAAAACAACAACTGCGTTTTAGACAAAAGGAATCAGCTAAAGTAAAACAATTCCCTGGGAGCGCTACTACACGTATGAAAAATGTTGGATGATTGCATGGCAGAATTTGAACTGTTTCATGGCCAGCAGGGTTTACTACTGGCTTAAATGTTTTTTTTTCAAGGCTAGCTATAGCTAGTGTATCACTTAGTCTGCGAGTAAAGAAAGTAAAGTTTTATGAAAGACAAAAAACACTGGTTCGACGGAGTGGGATTTGAAGATATGCAGAGCAGCAGCATCAGGATCAAGATAAAACAGCAGCGACATATTCGTTGTTTTGTGAGAGAACACCGCTTCTTAGCTCTTCAAGCTTCGAACTGAAGTCGGCAGTCGGTAATTCCTTTCTGGACAGAGCTTCCACGGCAGCAAGGAAGTCGGACATGATTTTCTCGCCCTCCTACAAGGATCACACCCACACAAAAATACCCATATGTTTTTTTTGTTGGAGATGGAGGTATATGTTGCCGTGGAGTAGCCCAACATCACCGGGCAATGTGCAGCCAGGATTCTCAAGTAACATATCGACCTCATCAAAATGAGAAAAACCCTTTGCACACATGATGGTGATTGAACTCGAGTGTCTACTCCAAAAGACACAAGTCTCAAAGCTCTTTTTAATAAAATGAAAGTATAGCGCCACGGTGTAATTATGGCATTCGATTCTTACCTCTTCCACCACTTTGCGGCGTTTTGCAGTTGGTTCGTCGCCATCACCACCTGTGCAGGAAGACGAAGTAGTAATTAAAAGCCATGCAAGACCCCTCACACCCCACCGCTTTAGGAGCTGCATCTGCGCCTTGAAGGGTGGCGGCGTTCCTACGGATGTGGAAAACTCGGCCTCTACCCGAGTCTGACGCGGACCGTGAATTAAAAAAGAGACCCCGTTTGTATCACAAGAACAGGTCTCCCAGGAACAAGACTGGTCCAAACACTCAAACAGTCCTGCTGGGCAAGCACTTGTAACGCTCCTTTTCATCTTCTTTAGCAAATAATTAGCAGCTTTCTAGCCGATGTCTGTTTCGAAACTCAAAAGCCTACAAGGCATGCAGTAACAGCAAAAGCACAAACAAGAGTAACTACTGGGTTTGACCAACAATGTGCCGTGGATATACGTACCTGCAGAGCAGACAAACTTTCCGGACCGATGACCCTCCAGCTCGACGGCTTTGTGCCGTGCAAACTGAACATCAGAGAACAGAAGAACATAACCATCAGCGGCGGTAGCAACAGGTAGCAGCATCACGTAGAAGCAGCAGCAGCAGCAACTGAATGCAAAGCAGCACACTGCACACGTCTTACAGCTAGGGAAACTCGCAGCGCCCATACGTACATTCTAAGTCTTAGGGGCGGCGGTACTCGCAGATACCTGCAGTGGACAACTTGTATGTGTCAACATCGTAACACTTTGGTCACAATGTTCCCAGCTGCCGAACGAAAGGAACAGCTACATGTCGTGTCATGTGGAGAAACGGTCTCATAGCTTGCTTACCTCCACAACTGAGGCTGGGAAGTGAGCCAGCTCGGCAACGTGAATTCCAAAACTTTGATCACAAACACCTGAGGAATGAGAAAGCAGTGGCATCCAAAAAAATAATTCTAAAAGAACCAGAATAGAAACAGAGCAACTAGCAGACGCCTTGAGAGTGAGAGGCACAAACCACAACAGTATCAGTAGTCGCTTTCACACATGCGAAAGGTGTGTGCGTGCAGACAGACACAACATACACATATGGGCAGCCACGCGCACAGACATACCGGGTTTGACTTTGTAGAGCAGCGTCAGTGTGTCATTGGTGGTTAGCGCTGTGACGTGTTGATTGTAGACGGCGGGAACACTCTCACCGAGCTCGGTCAGTTCATGGAAGTGAGTAGCAAACATGCAGAATGCTTTGGTCTTGGTTGCAATATGCCTGTCAACATACAACACAATGTAATAGTGAACACCAGGGAGTTGTAGTGAACACACATCATGTACAGTTAACAAGACATTGTTACTTGTTAGAAGCAGTTGTCTGCAGCATTGAGTACATAAGACACATGCTCTGATAGCTAAAATCGCCAGTATGCAATGATCAGTTCACATGCTGTGAAATAACCCGTAACGGAAACACCTCCGCAGTCCAAAGCCTAGTCATTGGTATTTAGTAACTATTTACACTGAATTTTTCCTCCAACGCACACACGCACACACACACACACACACACCTCTCGACGCACATTGCCTTCGTGTAGGCGCCGTGGACCCCGCATAGGCGACTGGAACGGGCAGCTCGGGAGCGAAACCGACATTATTGCATATTCCAGTCGCCCGCGTTGTCTCCCTAGACGCTACGACTGACTGACTGAAGGCAAGGCAAGTACGGGTGTGTAGCAGCAAGTACGGGTGTGTAGCAGCATTGCCTTGTGACGGTTACCGCCACTTACTCCGATATAGCCCAGGCAAGGCCAAAGCCATCGTAAGTAGATGTACCGCGTCCCAGCTCATCGATGATGATGAGAGAGTTACTCGTTGCCAGCTACATGCATAACACGCAAAAGCACAGAATCGGCCAGGGATAGACATAGGGGAAACCCCATCAGTGCGACATCCAGTTAGAAACATGCCAATACGGCGGACTGGAGGTACACATGTCCGACATAGTGTGCTCAATGCACAGATCAGTATACACACAGAACAGAGGCGAAAGGCTGTGTAGCTATAACAGTTTCACATTTCAGCGATCATCAGAGGGCAAATGCTGCTGTCTGATGATCGCTGAAATGCGCGAAACTTAAAGTTATAGCCACACAGCCTTTCGCCTCTGTTGTGTGTGTTTATGTCCGACATAGGTAGAGTCGACCTACCCTTATAACGATATTTGCGTCACACCAAGAAATATTGTTATAAGGGTAATATTGTTATAAGGGTAACTGGTTCATTTCATACACATACGTCATAATGCATGGATTTTGTTTATTTTTTACACTCTTCATAGCATAAAAAACTGACATACATGCACATTATGTGCACAGCAAGGTGCCAACTGGTGTCCCATTGCATTTCGCCATGTCCCAACGACTTATCAAGTGAAGCTTGCCCTACCTGGATAGTAGGCTCTACATATTCCCTGCTAGATATTGTTATAAAATGGAAAATGTCAATTGGTCAGCCCATTTTATATCGTTATAGGGGTAATATCGTTATAGCAATATTGTTATAGAGGTAAGGCATTGTATACACAAGTCAATGGAGTGATTTTGGTTTGGCAGAAAAATATCGTTATAAGGGTAATATCGTTATAGAGAACTTAGAAGTTGCGACTTCGGCGGTAATAGTCATGAAGTTGATTGTTCCAACTAGGAACACACGCTTCTTGCCGAACTTGACACTTGACTGACTCACGACTGCCATCCGGAGCACACGAGGAGCACGTCGCACCTTCCACTCAGCAAACCTGCAAGAAAGCACCACTCCCTGCTCAATACACGGTGTTTCGGGGAATTCACCCCTCATCAGTTGAGCTTGAGTAGGCTGAGGAAGATTGTGCCTGAAAAGCACCACTTATATACTGCTCTCCAGGCCAAACCATCACCAGGGATGCAAACTTACAGAGACGCTTTGTTTCCAGCGCGACAAACACCTCGTGAAGCTCCAGGTAGCAGCGTGAGTCAGAGTCGCTCATGGAGTTGTGATAAACAGACGTTGAGAGCCAGATAGCTATTCGCAACGCTGTCACTTCCAACAACTAGTCGCACGTCCGCGTGAGGGACAACAATACGAACTTAGAAGTTGCGACTTCGGCGGTAATAGTCATGAAGTTGATTGTTCCAACTAGGAACACACGCTTTCTTGCAGGTTTGCTGAGTGGAAGGTGCGACGTGCTCCTCGTGTGCTCCGGATGGCAGTCGTGAGTCAGTCAAGTGTCAAGTTCGGCAAGAAGCGTGTGTTCCTAGTTGGAACAATCAACTTCATCGTTATAGAGGTTATCGTTATAAGGGTAGGTCGACTGTATTCTAACGACAACCAGGCAGAAAGGCCACAAAGATGGTGCACAGCCAGCTGTGTGATCACACGTATGAGGTATGAGGGCAAGCAGAAGTTCACTAACTGCCTGTCTCAGTACTTCATCACACATGCATGTACCCCCCCCCCCCCCCCACACACACACGCACGCATCCCCCCCCCCCCCCCCCCCCACACACACACCCACCCACCCTATGCCCACACAACACACAAAGTACAAGACAGTGTACGCTTCTCGTTGGCTGAGAATTCGAAAGAAACGAGAAGCAATGTTCTCTCGAACTTCGAATATTTGCGAAGCTTGTTTTTGCTATCTGTATTATTTTTGTTGTGGCACGCAGTGCAGGTTGACGTCACTGTAGTGACGCAATCGTTGTTGAGCGAGCGCTGTGAAACAGCGCTTGCGCAAAAAGATTGTCCTTCTTTTTGTCTTGCTCATCAAGGGTGCAGTCCGTTTTGTGCACAGCTGAGAGGTTTTCTTTTTTTGCAATTTGTGGTAACGTATTTTTGCAATCATGCCGAGAGGTCGTCGTGTGGAAGCTGCCCGGGAGACAGCTGAAACCTCCTCGCAGGACGAGGTAGAGTTGAGGATGCGTCTCCTGGAACACCAAGTGATTCGGCTGGAGGAGAGGAAGCGCCGCCGGTCGGCCTCCTCTTCCTCATCTTCGTCCAGTTCGTCCTCAGAGTCCCCGGAGAGGAGATCCAAGAAGAAAAAGCGTAAAAATAAGAAGAGGAGCCAGTCAGTGCCGCACACGATGCCAGGTATGAAGCGACTCAGTTACCAACACCAATTCGAATGCCTCTCCGAAATATCTGGGCACCTGGTAACAGCCAAAAAAATTGTTAAAAAATCTAAAAAGACCAAGGCGCTGAAGGAGCTCAAGAACGCGAGCGAAGTCCTGCAGAATAGGTTGGACTGGCTAGCAGTGGCGGACCGCCATGGCCATGACACCGCCACAGCGTTCACGGAAGGGGACGGCATGGCTGGCCTCTTGGCCAGCGCAGACAAACGGAAACGTCTCCGCCTAGCCATCGAGACCACGAAGCAGGGAAAGGATGGCTCGAAGCCAAAGAAGCCCCAGCAGCAGCCCTTTAGGGCCAGGCTTTGTAGAAACAGAAGTGGTAAATATGCTACGTCTAGGTTGCGTAAGGGAACCAAAGGAGCCAGTAGTATGTAGCCCCTTGGGCGTAGTGGACAACGGGAAAAAACTAAGATTGATCGTTGACCTTAGGTATGTTAACAAGCACCTTGCATCTTTTAAGTTTAAACTAGAAGATATCCGAACAGTGCTTGATGTGTACAGGAAGGGAGACTATGTGGTGACCTTTGACTTGAAAAGCGGTTATCACCACATTGAAATTGCGGAAGAGCACTGGAAGTATCTTGGCTTCCGATGTAAAGTGGACGGTAGAGTCTCTACATTTGAGTTTTGCGTGTTGCCATTCGGCCTTTCCACGGCGCCCTTTATTTTCACAAAGTTGACGAAGCCCTTGCTTGCGCATTGGAGACGGCAGGGTATCCGTTGTCAGTTGTACATGGACGATGGCACTGGGGGGGCATGAGTCATACCAAGGTGCATTGAAAGTTGCAGCCACAATGAAAGCTCTTTTTGTCTTGCAATGTGGCTGTCCGCAGCCGACCCTGCACTGTGGTTTTGCTGTTGCAAATGTGAGGTGTGAGAGAGAGAAGTGAATACATCAAGTGCACTAACCCGCAGGATGGCTGCCGTCTCCAGCATTTCTGCCATGAACGTTGAGACACCCTTCAGCTGGCTATCGCTGGCACCCACACGTACCAGAATGCTGTCGACGATGCTGATGTCGGCAGATGCGCACGGTACGAAGCAGCCAAGTTGTGCCATGAGCACTATGACTCCCGTCTGCACATCATCATCAGAACGCACACACACAATAATGCACCGCACACATACATATACGCACACACACACACACACACACACACACACACACACACACACACACACACACACACACACACACGCACCAATGCACCATACAAAAAATATTTAGTATTGTATACATACCAAACTCGCGCGATTAGTGCCCCTGGGGCACTATTTTTTCACTGTCCATCACAGATGGGGCAGTATTCAAGAGAGGGCACTATTTTTTCATTGCTGGTACATTTGTGTCATCCAGCATAAAACAAAGAAAAACAGAGCCTTAAGTGTACTGTAAACACTCACGACTCCACAGAAACGGGAACAAGACCTGCTACTTTGTTCCTGAAAACACCAGTGCAAAGCAATGGCCAAGAACATTAGCAAAAGAACACCAAACTTGCACATGGGCTTGGTTACAAGACCGGGGGGGGGGGGGGGGGGGGCACTATTCAAGAGAGAGCTTTATTTTTCACTGGCTCTTGGAGACTAGGGCACTATTCAAGAGAGGGCTCTAATCGCGCGAGTACGGTAATCCCCGTTCAGTTAGCTGTATTACATACAAATACCTTGATAAGTGTGGAGATGAAGTATTATGAGGTTTGTGCAGGATGCAATTTCAAATTTCAAGAACGCCCAAAGATGAAGTCCTATGAGAACACAATCTGAGCAGCATGCTAGCAGATACAGGTCGTGGCCCAATGACATGCTGAACTCCAAGCTCTGGTCCAGTCTATTGGTATAGAGCTCAAGTGGATCTAGTCAGGTGTCAGTTCCGGCTACTCAGACGGCATACAAAGGTATAACCGCAAATCAGCCCGTATTGTTGGCGCCTGCCATGCTTGTGGATTTTCATGATGAAGCGATCACTCCCACTGCCAGTTGGTCAGGAGTAGGAAGCAGGAAGAAAGAAAAAGGCACTGACCTGACGAATATAGGTAGACTTTCCTCCCATGTTGGGGCCGGTGATGATGTGAAACATCTTGTTATCTGACAAGGACAATGCAAGACCAACATGCATACCAGGTACAACACAACTAGGCAATGAGGTAGAGCATTGGCTAGCTGCATGCTTGAGATTGTGGTGATGATTAATACGTGGGACAACGGCATCATGAGGAAAGCGGGGCTATTGCAGAGCATGGTAGTTGACATGTCTGCCGAACAGAAACATAATCAGCTTGGTCTATACTGCGTGTGCAAGGCCATCACCAACGGCAGGTCGTTTTTTGCTCAAACATGGCCATACTGGTGGTGATTATACCTCCTGCAATATCACAGAACAATGAGCGTGTGACCAACAGGAGACTGCCAAGTAAGTTTCCAAACCCATTGGCTACACTCATGCTGTCCTGACAGTGCTGACACCCATGCTGTCCTGACACCCATGCTGCTATGACAGCTGCATGAGCACTGTAGTTGACTGAGACTATCCGTACTCGGAAGACCCAAGAAAATAAAATCCACCCTACTTCCACCTAAAACCTTATTGCAGGACGTGGACAATATAACACAATGTGTAACCGTCACATACCTCGGTTGAACTCAACATCATTAGCTATGAATGCAACGTTATCTTGAACCTCTACGCACGGATGGCGAGACGCCTCCAGGGAAATTCCACCTTCACCTAGAAAACATAACAGAGCAAGACACACTCTCAGATTTGACCACGTGCATCTACATGATATCGTCTGCATTGGACAACCCAGCACTACAGAAAGATAGGACAAGATAGCTACAGTACTCTTGATAATTAATACAGAAATTCGACCGTAGAATTCTGTGGAAAATGAATGGATTTCTCTGAGCTGCTGGGTTTTACTGCTAACGTTATTTCCCCCACACTTCCCGGACTTTCCAGAATCCACAGGATTGCATATGAACCCGGCTCTACTACGGAATGGCACCGTAATAAACAAAGCACGAGGCCATCCCACAATCGTAATAAACAAAACAGCACAAGAGGCCATCACATAATTGCTTACCTTTAGAGAGCATGTTAGGCCGTACGTACGGCACGGGTGCATTCGCTGACACGTAGGCAAAGCTGCACAACGGGAGCAGAAGCCAGTCAATGTCATCATCGTACAGAAACAGGAGACGCCGTTGCCAAACTACTGGCATGGCGCTGGCACACTTTTTTTTCTCAACCAGAAAGAAGAAGGCATACTAAGAAGGCACTGCAGGAGGAAGAGTATCCCATGGGCACCCACTTCCAACCAATGCTTTAGAACATGATCGTTAGCTTATAGAGATCATAACTGTTATGTTATGACGTAATGCCGTACAACTTTAGCTCTACTGTGTATGCACGCACGCATATCTTTGAAGGTCTTCTCTGTCGTTTACAGATTGAATCTTGTCAGTTTTTCTACTTCGTATATTCTAACCAATAAACTACTTGTCTCTTGTCTACCGAACCTAACATGGCGCAGTGAACTACTAGTAACCTGAGTACGGAATACTTGACAGCCTGTAGTTGTCCGTGAATTCTGTAGCCTTTTATCTTCAAACGATCGATCGTGTAGCAGAAGTGTCTTGTAGTTGTAGAATTTGTAGAATTGTCGTGATGGCGGAACCTGGAATTTCCCCAATCAGTGCTGAAATCGTATCCCTGCTCGCCTTGATGCAGCAGCAGATGAAAGCGGCTGAGGCACGCGAGACTCGCCTCACCACACTGGTCGAAAACGCAACGCGCGACAACCAGGCACCACCCAGCACTTCGACATCCTGCAGTCAGAAGCCGATTTCTGTCGAGCGACCGGTGTTGCTCAGCACTGCAACCATGGCCGATTTCACGGCATGGGAGGAGGCTTGGAGAGATTATGCTGTGTGCCAGCACCTCGCCAGCCAAAGTCGTGAGACTCGGGTGTCCGCTCTTCGCCAGGCGTTCGATGCCGACATTCGTCGTTTCATGCGCGAAGATGTGATTGTCATCTCCCACAGTGCCGATGCTCCGGAGATCATCATAGCAGTAAAAGCGTACATCCGACGCCAACGGAACCCCCTCCTAGATCGAATTGCGTTTTACGATAGAAAGCAGCAGCGCAATGAGTCATTTGACTCCTTCTTTACTGCAATGAGGGAGCTGTTTGCACAGTGCGATTTCCCTGATATGGAGCTGTGCAGTACGTGTACACCTCAGCTATGCAGTACTTGTCCCCAGAGCCTCCGCAAGGTGACGGACGACATGATGCGAGACCGCATCGTAGTTGGCATAGCCAACGACGACACGCGCCATAAGCTCCTGGCAGCTCCGTCCCTCACCTTGGAAACCGCGGCCAAGATCTGCAGGGCTGAAGAAGCCGCACAGCAGACCGGTGACGGCATGGTACCGGCATCCGTGAATGCCGCAACAAGGTCATCGTATCAACGCAGCAAATCCGCTTTGGTTAGTAAGCCGAAATCTGCTGCAGCTGACAAGCCGGCGAAGTGCTCGCAGTGCGGACGATCCCAGCACACAAAGTCAATGTGTCCTGCCAAGGGCAAAGAGTGCCGTAAGTGTAAGGGCAGGGATCACTTCGCGGCAATGTGCCGCAAGACCATCGCATGCCTCACCATTCACGCAGTGCAGGCTGGTGACAAAGTGATGCTGTCAACACGTCTTGACGACAACGACCGGTCGTGCACGTTAGAGTGGTTGCCAGATACTGGCTCGGATGTTGATGCTATTGGTGCTAGTCATCTCCGCAGACTTGGTGGCAGTGTAGCTGATCTGGAACCTGACCCCGACCAGGTTGTCGCCGTGAACGGTCAGCCATTGACCAGCTTGGGAACTGTTCCCGCCAGGGTTGTCGCTCGTGATGTCACGCACACCACTCGTCTACATGTGTATGACGAACTCAGTAGCGCATTGCTGTCGCGCTCCTCGCTCAAGGCGTTAGGTTTCTTGCCGCCTAACTGGCCACAGATCGCTTCAGTGACACAAGGGACATCCCGTTCTGCAGAGCACAGCAACCCTACACCAGACCAGCGTGTACGTATCCGCCAGGACCTCCTCGACGAGTTCGCTGACGTATTTGCAGAGGACACGCTCCGACCCATGGACGGTCAGCCGATGCACATCCAACTCGCGCCTGACGCCCAGCCGTTCAAGTTGAACAATGCCCGTTGGTTACCTTACGCCTATCGTGACCAGGTGAAACTCCAGCTGGACAAGATGGTCGCAGATGGCATCATCGCACCGGTCTCAGAGCCAACGGAGTGGTGTCACCCCATCGTCATAGCCGAAAAGAAAGGCACTGCAGAAGTCCGGATGACGGTGGATTTCACTAAGCTTAACAAGCAAGTCGCCCGGCCCGCGCATCCCATGCGCGCACCTCGCGATGTTGTTTCTAACCTTGGTAATGCCCAGTATTTTACCAAGCTGGATGCTCGCCACGGCTACTGGCAGGTCCCCTTGGACGAGGAGTCCAGAAGCTTGACCACATTTATCACACAGTGGGGCAGATATCAGTACCTGCGGAACCCACAAGGTCTGATTTCTGCTGGCGACGAATTCAACCAGCGGACCGATGCAGCATTCGCTGGTATTGAGCAATTCTCCAAGGTCGTGGATGACTGCCTGGTCTTCACTGATTCCTTTGAGCAGCACCTGGAACGAACTCGTGAAGTTCTTCAACGCGCTCGTCGGTATGGTATCACCCTGTCAGCCAAGAAGTTTGCTTTCGCCGAGACCGAGATCAATTTCTGCGGCTACGTGATAAACAAGTCCGGCTGGAAGACAGACCAGGAAAAGACCCGCGCTATCACCGACTTCGAGATCCCTGCCAATCGCACTGACTTGCGATCATTCATGGGTCTCGTCAACCAGTGCAGTGATTTCAGCTCAACCATCGCCGAACACGCAGCGCCTCTCCGCGGTCTGCTGAAAGCCAAGAATGAGTTTCTCTGGCTACCCGAGCACACAGTCGCTATGGACGCTGTGAAGCAAGCACTTGTTGACCCACCGTTATTGGCCTTCTTCGACCCGTCAGCACAGACACGTCTCGAGTGTGACGCAGCTAGGACCAAGGGTCTCGGATTTGGCCTCTGGCAGTACCAGAATAATTCGTGGCGCCTCATTCAGTGCGGCAGCAGATTCATCACCGACACTGAATCCCGGTACGCAATGATCGAACTGGAGATGTTGGGTGTCGCCTGGGCCATCCGAAAATGCCACACCTATCTTGCTGGCATGTCGTTTCATGTAGTTGTTGACCATCAGCCCCTTGTTCCAATATTGAACACATACACACTGGACCAGGTTGAGAATCCTCGGCTCCAACGTCTGATGACCAAGGTACAACTCTATCAATTCGACGTCTCGTGGCGCAAGGGTTCTGAGCATGCCTTTGCTGACGCCTTGTCGCGTGCTCCAGTGCAGAACCCGGTTGCCGATGATCTCCTGGGAGAAGCCGACTCGCTATCTGGACAAGCCATCCGTGCATGCCTTCAGCAGGATGACTCCGGATCAGCACTATTTGGTCTTCCGTTCCACGAGCTCCGCGATGCCGCTGATTACGTGCAGTTAGTCTCATATATTCGTGACGGCTTCCCTTCTGCCAGACGTCACATGCCACCTGCTCTCGCTCCGTATTGGAATGGCCGTGAGCACCTCACCCTGGATAACGGCATTGTCCTCCGTGGCTCTCGTCTTGTTGTGCCCCAGTCTCTACAACGCCGTGTACTGACTGACCTGCATTCGTCTCACCAGGGCCTGGAACGTACCAAGCGTCGTGCGCGTCAAGTGGTTTACTGGCCGAGGATGAGTGATGACATCACAGCCCTGATCCGTGCCTGCCCTGTCTGTCGTGAGCTCCAACGTTCGCAGCAGAAGGAGCCATTGATGCGCGAGCCACAGCCGACATTTCCATTCGAGTATGCCAGCGCAGATCTCTTCTCCTGTCAAGGCTGGCAGTTCCTGGTATATTCTGACCGTCTGTCCGGCTGGCCGTGTGTAGCTCGAATTGGCCGTACCGCTACCTCCCATGACATCATTTGTCACTTCCGCCGTTGGTTCGCAGATGTTGGCGTACCGCGCAAGATATTCACTGATGGAGGCCCGCAGTTTGCCGCTTCCCGTGTACGTGAGTTCTGTGAGCGTTGGGGTGTGGAACAGTGCTTTTCCACCCCACACTACCCTCAATCCAATGGCCACGCGGAATCAGCAGTGAAAGCAGTGAAACTGCTCATTGAGAAGACGACCCGGAATGGAGATCTGGATGTAGACTCCTTCCAACGCGGACTGTTGGAGTGGCGCAATACTCCCCGCCCTAATGGCAGCAGCCCCGCCCAAGTGTTGTTCGGTCAGTCCCTCCAGTCGTTTGTGTTCGCCCACCGTGCCAGCTTTGATCGACACTGGATTGCGTCTGCTGAAGCTGTGGACTCTGTAGATCCGAAAACACATTATGACAAATCGGCACGCTCTCTCCATTCTCTACGGATTGGCACCCATGTTGATGTTCAGCACCACCAGACCAAGCTGTGGTCCATGCGTGGCGTCATTGTAGCAATTGGCAGTCGGCGCGACTACTTCGTCAAGATGCCCAGTGGCCGTGTCCTCTGGCGTAATCGCCGCTTTCTCCGTCCCTATGTTCCCCCGTGTGTTGACTCCGCTAGTCATACCCCTTCCCCAACTTCATCAGTACGTGTACCTACTGACGCCGCTACCCAGCCTGTTCGTCGTAGCACTCGTATTCGCAAGACACCTGATCGTCTCACCATTACATCTACGTCTGGACAGTCATATGTGTGACAATGTTTGTCTGTAGCATTTGGTCTCATCTTGACATCATGCCTATGTCATTTCATCTCGTCTGTTATGACTTTATTTATTTATTTTTGTTGAGACAAAACCAGGTTTTATCTCAGAAGGGGCGCGAGAGTATAATAATTATGTTACTGTGTTTGTTATTTTGTGTCCGGTTGACACCCATGGAATTTGATCTTCGAAGGGGCGTGTTATGTTATGACGTAATGCCGTACAACTTTAGCTCTACTGTGTATGCACGCACGCATATCTTTGAAGGTCTTCTCTGTCGTTTACAGATTGAATCTTGTCAGTTTTTCTACTTCGTATATTCTAACCAATAAACTACTTGTCTCTTGTCTACCGAACCTAACAATAACTGCCCTCACATGGTATCAAGTACTGGTAGCTTGGAGTACAAAAGGAAAGGGGGAGAGAGAAGCCGTAGACATAATGTCACCTACCTGGTCAGAACGTCTAGATGTGCAATGACATCATTGAGCTTCTGCAGTGGCTCGGCGTAGCCAGCTAAGAACACAAACAAACACCGCACACCCAGCAAACACACACACACACACACACACACACACACACACACACACAAGAAACATACAAACGCCCAGAAGAGAAAACACATACTTCAATGCAGCCATGTGGAGGAGCATCAACATGACAATATCAGCGTACAGATTACATACCGAAGAAACTCCACAGTCTGTCTGTCTCTGTTTCTCTGTCTCTCTGTCTGTCTGTCTGTCTGTCTGTCTCTCTCTCTGTCTGTCTGTCTCTTTGTCTGTCTCTTTGTCTGTCTCTTTATCTGTGTCTTTATCTGTGTCTTTATCTGTGTCTGTCTGTCTGTCTGTCTCTCTCTCTCTCTCTCACACACACACACACACACACACACACACACACACACACACACACACACACACACACACACACACACACACAGGCCAACCATTTGTTTGTGTACACTCACCAGCAACTTTGAGCACCTCAGCAGCCAGTGTGCTCTGCAGTGAGTTGTAGGTGTCCTGAAGCTGCTGCAGCTCTGTGTTGGCGGACTTCAAGTCAGGGCTTGTGAAACGAACTCCATTCTTGTTCGTATCAATGGTGATGAATCCGCGTGCATTGCGCAGCGATTTCTCATCCTTGAAAATAGAGGGCAATACAAAACGGTGAGCACCACATCAATGTGAATCCTGTGTACACACATGCACAGAGCTCCGGACACGGATGATACCATATTTTCAATTGTTGTCATGAGTCTCGCACACAGCTGCTAATACATGTATACAACATCAGCCAGCTCAAGCTGCATAAACGTTTAGAGTCGGGTACTGGCTAATCTAGGGTGTGTAAACTAACCTTTCTCGTCACCCTGAAGAAATGGCCAAGCTGACTGGTTGACTCCAACTTTATCGTCTTGCCTGACTCCAGACCCAGGGAGCGGGCCGCCTGCACACACCAGAAAGTGACACACAGACACACAAGCATGGACACATGCCCACCAAAATTCTACAATGATCAACATAAGGATCCGCAAAAATCACGATGAACCCACAAAGAGAGAACGCTACTAATTACCTGTGCGTGTTGACCGGAGTAAACCAACTCCACAGACATATCTCAAGAGCACAGACACAGTGAAACAGTTAATAAACTACTGCGGATAGAACATACTATGGCATACGCACTGTGTAGAAAGTCACACATTTTCAGCGCGTTAAAAATGTCAGCCTCCGCTGGAGGCTAAAACACATTTTGGCGGCAAACACATTTCAGCCTGTACTGCTGCTACCTGTATACACTGTCACACTGAACCTTGCTAACCAAAATTTCAGCCGCAGCAAATGTTACGCCTTAAAGGCCCAGGCCTCAGATAAATTCAGCTAATATGCGCTGAATATTATGTTGATTTAAGGATGTTCCTCGGCTTTCGTATAAAGTACAATTTTTTACGGAATCAATAGAGGTATGCTATACTGAAATTTCACTGCATACAAAATTCAGGCATTTCTCGTGGCAAGACAGAGCAAGCAGCATGTATCGAACCTGCACAGGCAGTTCATTCAAACTCCACCGTGTCCAGTTCAAACGACTGACCTTGTTCAAGTAGGATGGCATCTTCTCCAGGATCTCATCCATCTGGCCTCGACATACTGCATTGCAAATGGAGATAAACGTGACGAAACAGGGCTAGAAAGTAGGACTCAAACAGTTAGTCCGATTAACCGTTTGAGACCGGTTTCGAAAAAATAACGATTAACCGTTTGTGTAACGGTTATGCGGGTACTTTTTCTACTTTTCGCAGTACACATTTTTAGTATTTTTACAGAGTTTTCGAAGTGCATGTACTTTAAACTAGCGTGCGCCGTACTTTAAACTACTATAATGTAGTACGGAAATCAAACCGTAGACGATCACGACCGGTCGACCTGAAGTTGAACTGAAGATATGTACGGAAAGTCGGAAAGAGTCAAAGTGAAAGTCGTCCTTTGCCCTTTACCTGCCGTGCGCTGTGCTTCTTGTTTTCAGTCTCGCCGAGTCCTTTCCTCCCACGGTCCGTGTACTGAATCCGTTCGTTGCAGAGATGTCTTTGACGAATTTTCTTCAGGGCTCTGGCAATGCTGCAGGCAGTGCTGCTGCAGCGTCGACGTCGACTGGAACTCCTCAGTTTCAGCGTGCCCAGCGCTCCGCAATTTGGGACTATTTTGATCGCCTGTCATCCAGCCAGGTCAAGTGCCGGTTTTGCAACAAGAAGATGGTGTACAGTGGCGGCACAAGTTCAATGAGGACTCACTGAACTGCTGTAGGTAAGCCGAAGGAGAGTGACGATGTAAAATGTTCTTTCCGACAACTTCGTTGACGACGAACAAACCGCTCTCGCTGGCTTCTTCCGCAAGTGTCACGGATCGCATCGTCGACTGGGTGACTGCCGACCTGCGGCCAATTATTAGTATTGTACGTGACGATGGGTTTCTTTCGCTGATGAGCCACGTCTGCCCTGGTTATTCGGTGCCGTCTGCGACTCACATCACGAGCAAAATCCGCGAGCGCCATTCTGCTGGGCGAAAAGAACTTGCAGCGATCCTGGACTCGGTGCAGTTCTGCAGCCTGACGACGGACGCTTGGAGCTCTAGAGCTACCTAGGCGTACACCACCGTCACTTCGTTGACAGTAACTGGGACCTGGTGAGCTGTGTGTTGGAAACTTCGCAGTTTCCAGGGAGCCACACTGGTGCACACATCGCGGAAAAAGTAAGCGAATGCCTGTCGTCACTGCCGTTGCCTTCTTCAAAAGCCGTCGCCATCGTTCATGACGAAGCTGCTAACGCTGTTCTGGCTGGTTCCAACCTGGAGCTTGAATTGGGCTGGGAAAGTGTTCTCTGCAATGCGCACCTCCTCCAGACTGCGATCCGTCATGCACTGCAGAACAGCAGGCCAGTACAAAAACTCTTGGTGCTGGGCGTCGCTTGGTTGGGCATTTCAAGCACTCCAACCAGGCAATGGAGCAGCTGGGTCAGAGACAGCGGCAGCTGGGCCATAGTGTATTGAGGCCGATTCAAGATGTGTCCACCAGGTGGAACTCTTCATTTTACATGCTTGAGCATCTGCTCAAACTGAAGCTGCCCCTGCACGCCTTCTTCGAAGATTCCAGCCAGAGGAGATGTCGGGACATGATGCAAATGGCTCAAGACAAGAAGGACTCCTCTGGAGTGTGCTTCCTTGACATGTCGAAGGCCTTCGATAAAGTGCGGCATGAAATTATGACCCAGGAAATTGGAGTTGGCGGTAAGGTGATGAAATGGCTCGTTAGCTACCTTACAAACCGGACACAACAAGTCCGCATCGGTAGCGAACTGAGCAACATCACAGTATGCACAAGTGGAGTACCCCAAGGGTCTGTATTGGGGCCCATCTTGTTCAATATCTACACCCGAGCGGTAGCTGCAGTAGCTCACCCGACCCCTAGTATACAATTTGCTGACGATATTGCACTATACCAAAGTCACCCGAGCGGTAGCTGCAGTAGCTCACCCGACCCCTAGTATACAATTTGCTGACGATATTGCACTATACCAAAGTGGTCCCAACACGGCAACTACTTCACTGGGACTCGCGTCATCCGTCACAGCGCTGTTGAACAGGAGGTAAACATGTACTTTGCTGAGCGTCCAGCTGCTAACTCCACCGTGCCACTGGCATGGTGGAAAGTTCATGAGGAGCAGTTTCCACACTTGGCAGTCCTCGCACAGAAGTACCTGTCCACAGTGTCCACTTCCGTACCGTCGGAGCGGGTGTTTTCCGCCTGTGGCCTGCTAGTCGACAAACTCCGTTGTTCGCCCAGCCCTGAGACTGTCGACGCAATGGTATTTCTGGCAAAGAATTCCATTCTGAAGTCAGTGCGCTCACACGGTGGTGCAGATCATGACGGCATTCCCACACTTCTGCGCCAGGGTCAAGATGTTGATGCTGAGCAGTTGGAGCAGCCGCCATTGCCTGTCTTGACTGTGGCTGACGGTGAGAGCTGATTGTAGTTACATGCATGGTGCGTATTACAACTTGTTTCTCACCACAATTCTTGATTGCACCACAGTACGTGAAAATGAATAATGATGCGGGCGTCATCCAGCTACAATTGTGTTCATCTATTATACTGGGTTCACTATACATGGCAGTGTAACTTATCTGCTGTTTCTTGTGTGTGTGTGTGTGTGTGTGTGTGTGTGTGTGTGTGTGTGTGTGTGTGTGTGTGTGTGTGTGTGTGTGTGTGCGTGTGTGCGTGCATGTCTGTCTGTCTGTTTGTCTTTACAGAATGATCCCTGCAAGCGCAAACACTTCACCATCTGCTGTTGTGTGTTGCCCGTTCGCCATTCCGTACTTCTTCTTGCCGTTTATTCTGTGTACTTCAATAGTACCATCCGTGACAATTTGAATCAATTTCAATTATTTCATGCTATCTTAGTGCTTCTGGTCTGTGGATATGTGTGAATGAGCATGCAAACATGTGCATGTATTACTAGCATTCAGCATGGTACATTTTCAAACGAGTATATTGAACTATACTGTTCAAACCAGCTACTCGCCAGACTGCCGCGGCTTATAGGTTATAACCGATAAACCGACCGTTAGCATAGCAGTTAACCGTTAAGGTGAAAACCGTGACCGTTTGAGCCCTTCTTGAAAGTGATGACATCAGAAGTCGGAAAATAACAACTTCTAAACAATCTGCGAGGAGACAGTAATTTGAATAGAACAAGGTGGCAGACATCACCTCGATTCTGGATAACACACCTACATTTCGAACAGGTTGCATGTTGCGTGGTGATGTCTGCGGCCTTCGTTCCACTCATAGCTTTAATAGCACCTTCAGGATCAAATTGGATCCAGTCAGACTACTTTTATAGCAAGTGCACTATTAATATGCTGGGTACTAGGTAGGCCCCCCGTGTCGCATGCAATGCTGCTGTGATTATTCTATATCAAGAGTGGGTCCCCGACCGGTCGACAAGGAGGGCCCAGTCCAGTGACTACCGCACAGCTGTTTCATGCATACGATGCATGCGACCTGCCGTCAAAAAATATGACGCTGGCAATGGTACGGTAAAGCATAAAAATGAAAATTTGAATTTTCCAGTTATTTTTGACAATTTCAATTTTTGGGCTGCCATACCGTACCTACCACCTCAGATTAATTTGGATCGATTCTGGCCGGCTTGCCCCCAAATATTTGGGGTTATTCGCTTTCCAGAGCTCGCAGCTGCCTTCTCGCCTATTCAGAACAAGCTTTCGCAATCTCCTTCAGATTCCCACGGCCTGAGAAAGAGAAGCATCTTGATCCTTTTGCCAATCTGCTGCCATTGTTTGGATGATCATGGTTACGGAGGAATTGGCTAGCCTTCTTAGCTATTGTGAAAAAGAGCATACTGAAAATCTGCTGACCGTTTTTCACGTCAGCACATCTACAGATGACCCATGCGTGCAACAGTCTAGAGCTTCCATGCGACATTTGCCGTGGCTCGACTTTCGAGCTTTGTAACTCTGGAACCGCGTACTGGAGCGCTTTTGCGATTGTTTCAATGGACAGCTGAGAGTTTTCTCTTCGACCCACATATTTTAGTTTTTAGAAATGACACAAAATGACCGAGTTACGATCGATTGAAAATTAGAAATGTTTCGATCCCAGGGGATCGAAAGTTGTACAGTCCGTACACAAAGGGTTAACATTGAGTTTGTGGTGTCTTACCTTGCAGGTTCTCATCAAACGAGGGGCGTATGAGGAACTCGTGATTAGCAATCTGGTCCATGTCAATCGTGTGTTCGACCAAGTCGATGAAATTAGAACACTCGCTGTCGAGAGTCTAATATTAATAAGGCAGCCATTCATACACACGCATACAAGCACACGTGTACACAAACACACACAATGCCTAAGTAACAGCAGTGGTACCAATCACGCACCATAGCAGCCGTCACAACTAGAATTCCATTGTACGAGTAGATGTTGCATCCCTGTTCTCAGTGACCTGACCCAGGAGTCACTACCCGGAACGGTAACTGGAAAGAAAGTCTGGCCGTCTTCACGATGAGCTCAGCACTACCCACAGAGTCAACTAGTATAGTTTCTCAATCCAAGTCCAACTCCCCACGATTAAAATCCAAAACTTCCTTAGAGGCAAGTGCCACAACAATCAGACGAGTCTCAAACACCCAGGGTTCAAAACATGACCAGTAGTTACCTTCAACTGGGACGTGTAGAGCTCATCAAGCAAAGCTGCGTGCGTGATTCCCTGTGCCGTCGTCTCCAGTAGCTCTATCAACGCTGGCAAGCGACGCAACGCCTGAAAGACGCGCACAAGATCCTGAACAGCACCAGCAAACAATACTAGCACTTTGTGTACGCACACATGACACGATGCACAGCAAGACCTGTTGTACTGATACACACAGGAGTTCAGACAATGCTGCAAGAGAACAAACCTGCAAGCTGGCCTTCTTCCGTTGGAGGCGTTTAGCCAGGCGGCAGAAGTCTGGAATTTTCTTTAGATGCTCATCCTGAATAGGTGAATACCACAGACCAAAAGCAGTTGTTACAAAGAGTGGAAAGTTACACAGCTGCGCTAGTTCACTAACATCATATCGGAAAGAGAGAGAGAGAGAGAGAGAGAGAGAGAGAGAGAGAGAGAGAGAGAGAGAGAGAGAGAGAGAGAGAGAGAGAGAGAGAGAGAGAGAGAGAGAGAGAGCTAACTAGAGCTCAAAGCACACTGGCTAACCCGGCTGCTTGTAATATCATCACAACACGTAACAGTAAGTCACTCACCACTAGCGATTGCCGGAGTTCGGTATTGTCCACCATTACCTCCACCACATTGTGACGTTCAGCTGCAGAGCAGGGAATGATACCACACAAAAAAATAAGAACACGTACCGGAACAAACCGGTATGGACAAATTTAAAAACAGGAAACACAAACTAAATAGTAAATACCATGTTAAAAAGGGGGAATCCGGTGAAAAGCGAAAGGGGCAGGGTCTATAAAGTTTGGGCATGCATGCATGCGTGAGTCGAATGATCTTGGCCCAAGAAGGCAGCGATGCACTGTTCATCAGATGTTGAGTCTGATATTCCCAATCGAACGAGAACATCAACATTGTGCTGTACCTCATTCAGTGATGACATCGGTGCATGCAACCAGGTAGCCACACAGTCATATTGAGTGCAAAATGGGCAATGTTCGGAGCGCGTTTAATTGGGGAACCATTTGTAGCAGCTTCATCGGACCAAGACCATTCAAAGGCTTTTCTGGCGGCAAGGTTACCCTGCGCTTGCTTGATCTTCTCCCAAGTGACTGTGAACGTGTACCTAGCCAACCTCTCCCACATCTGCTCCTGTGATGGTAGGTCACCCTGTCCTCACCATCTCTCTCACTGTGCAGCACGTTCTCCACAAACAGGTGAGACGCTTGCTTGGATTCTTCCGACTCATTCAGGGAGAGGTAAATGGAGGCGATGTTGAATTGGCGCTCAGCGATGGTGTTGCTGACGGGCAGGCAGAAGATGTGCTTGGTACACCAACCCCACAGATGCTGCTGTGAAGTCGCACTTGGACACGATGGGCCTGACATCATTGCCACCTCCACGATGTCCTCCAGTAGCTCTGGACGATCCATGTCCCAACGTTTCCGCCAGGTGTTGAGGTCTTGCAGCTGGTCCGCACGGACCAACAGTATGACATACTCGTCGAGCCAAGAAGCACTGGGATCAGACGATAAGACAAGTACCGCCTCCACCAGATCTAGTTCAATGGCCGTGTCCACGACAGCGTCCATGTCACCGCAGTTCGCTGCCTCGACGAGGAGGTCCGAGCGTTCCACTGTAATCGTCAGCGGGGCACTATTGATCAGTGCCTCGCGTCCGATGACCCGCAATCATGCACGCCAAAACATAGTGCGGTGTGTTGTGCTTGCTCCCCTACACAGCAGTAGCGGGACACATAACCATCGAGATGCATGCTTCTGCAAGGCTGCAGCTATCGCAGAAGTGAACGCAGGCAGGATCTCGTTGCAGAAGACATGCTGGGATGTTTCATCAAGCCTGGCCGCTGACTGGATGGTCTGAGTCAGGGCGAAGTGAGGACGAGTGGTCATGAAGGACGCTTGGCGAAGATCCTGCAGGACCCGGGTTGGCCACATCCGAGAGAGGTAGCTACTGGCAAAATTCAGCTCATCATCCTGGCTGTGGCAAGAAGACAAGGCGGGCATGAGCAAGTCGTGCAGCACTTCCCATAAGAGGCAACGCTCCGTAGCAAGGACAGGACGTGCGGCCATTTCGATGATGTCCCGCCATATGCCGTAGTGGGAACTCGACTTAAGCATGGACTTGAGGACTGCCTTGTCCATCTGCATGCAGCTGTCCCCATGCTGCCACCACCACCTCAGCAGCTGTCCCCATGCTGTCCCCACCACCTCAGGTGCTGTCCCCATGCTGCCACCACCACCTCAGCAGCTGTCCCCATGCTGCCACCACCACCTCAGCAGCTGTCCCCATGCTGCCACCACCACCTCAGCAGCTGTCCCCATGCTGTCACCACCACCACCTCAGCAGCTGTCCCCATGCTGCCACCACCACCTCAGCAGCTGTCCCCATGCTGCCACCACCACCACCTCAGCAGCTGTCCCCATGCTGCCACCACCACCTCAGCAGCTGTCCCCATGCTGCCACCACCACCTCAGCAGCTGTCCCCATGCTGTCACCACCACCACCTCAGCAGCTGTCCCCATGCTGCCACCACCACCTCAGCAGCTGTCCCCATGCTGCCACCACCACCTCCTCAGCAGCTGTCCCCATGCTGCCACCACCACCTCAGCAGCTGTCCCCATGCTGCCACCACCACCTCAGCAGCTGTCCCCATGCTGCCACCACCACCTCAGCAGCTGTCCCCATGCTGCCACCACCACCTCAGCAGCTGTCCCCATGCTGCCACCACCACCTCAGCAGCTGTCCCCATGCTGCCACCACCACCTCAGGTGCTCAAACATGTAGGACCACCTGCTCTCCACAAACTCCTGGGGCAAACTGGGTGCCTTCTTACAGATGCCCTTGGACGTGTACAGGGCTCTGTAGTAGGACGGGTGCTGGTGGTGGACATACGCAACTTTAAAATGCAGCTGGTACAAATTAAAGTCACTCATTCCACCTCTGCCGCCAAAGCCATCGCCAATAGCCGTCTTGAGCACGATATTCACAATATGTGGGTAGCAGCCGATGAAAGTAACCTTCCCTCCGAAAAGCTTGCCAAGCTCAACGGCGTGACCTTTCTTCGCACCGGACTGCGTTGTGGCGTTGGTTGCCACTGACGTTACACCGAATATTGAGGTGAGGATGTGGTGGTCGGCTGACGCTTGGTCGCTACCTATGCTGCTGGCAATGACGGTATTGGCCAGAATGTAGCCGACTGGCCTGTTTTGCTGCGCCGACCAGACGTGAACACCCATGATATGACGTTCGTCATGGCCTTTATCGGAGTCGTCAGCAAAAAGACATACATCACTGTTGACAGTGGCCAAGACGTGCAATAAATTCAGCCGGTCGACCTCACCAAGCACCACATTCCATCTGCTCAGCGTTGTCGGCGAGACTTTCCACCCCCATGTCCCCGCTGTTTGTTTTGATGAGCAGATTGCCAAACAAGTCGAGAGCAAGCGAAGCCTTCTGGTTGCTCAGAATGCAAGCATGTTTGATGAACCTCACACCAGCCATAAAACCAGTCGTGTGCTTGCGCACTCCATCTTCTACTACTACAGCAGACTGGACAGCTGTGCCATGCGTTGTTGATGCCTTCATGTCTTCGAATGTTTTTTTTTAAATTGTGTTGCTTGGCTGTGTGCTCCACGCAGTTGATCCGTCTGCCGCTTGCATTCCGCCTGTAGCTCTCCGACAGCTGTTTCGAGTGGCTTTGCTTTAGCTTCTAGCTTGGCGTTTGCTTCTAGCAGATGCCGATGACTTTGTATCAGTGCTGTATATGTGTCCGCTGAGATCGTGACTTGCTGTGGCTGCTGTTTCGGTGTCTTCTCGGTGTCTGCACATAACAAGTGAGGGCTGAAGCTATGCTGATAGGCCCGATACACAGACTTGTCAGTTCCAGTACTCAGGAAAGTTTGAAGGTGCGCTCGGCCGGGCCGGTGATCTTTCTGAGAAAGAAATAAGTTTCCATTGAATAGTTCAGCCTCATTAGTGCTTCACGGCTGAGTCCACAAAGGGCAAAACAGCAAACAGCTACCAGACCTCAGAGGCGCAGCTCGCATAGGGAGTCCTGGCAAATCCAGATGCTCGAGGTTGAGGTCACGGAGCGCCACATGGAGCTACAAGCGAACCTCGCTATGCTGTTTTGCGAACCTGCACTGACGCTGATCCTGGCCCAACTCATGCCCCGCATACACGGCGGCTGATGCGAGGATGCAGCTGCCAGCAGGATTGGCACCACTGCGTGTGAAGTACTGCAGTAGATTTTCTGAGCTTGCTTCTCTCCAACGTTGTGCTGTACCGAATAGTGGAGTGCACAACCCTGTATGCCGATGAACACATGCAGCACAAGCCGTAACACACACAACGTCTGATGGAACACGGTTGCCAGTGGACTGCGGGGAGATGAAGCGCTTCTTTGCATTGATATTGTCCAGTCTATAGCTTGCATGCCAAAAAAAATACATTACTGAAGTCAGTCTAGGTCAACAGGTATAGTGTGCTTCCTGAAAGTGGCTGACCACCATCATGAGAATACAACCAACTGACCAAAGAAGGTACGCTTTCTTGTTGATCACGCAAAGAGTTGCTCGCTGCTAAAGCCTCTACCGACCAGTGGGTGGTAGCAGCATTCACGAGAGAAGGGTGAAATTCAAAGCATGCTCAACATGTATCCAGTACCCATCCAAGAAACCAGTCAAATGGGGTTTCAAGATATTTGCTCTCTCTGACGCCAAGACATCTTTCCTGAATAACTTCGCGGTCTACGCGAGACAATAACCGGGTGGAGAAGGGGGGGATGACGCATGCTGTTGTTATGCGGCTTGTGGAAGGTCTGGAGAGTCGCGGCCATGTTGTGTTCATCGACAATGTTTTTAAAATGTACACAGCAGTGAGTGTGTCACGACAGGAGAGGAGCATGCCACAAACTGCTACCATCCGCAGAAAGATGCATGGTTTTTCTGCTGCTCTAAACCGTAAAACGGCAGACATGAATGATTTGAGCGCTAGGCCGATGGAGAAGCGGGTCGCTGCACACGCGCAGGCGACGTGCTCTATGTTCAGAGGAAGGCCAAGCACTGTGTCAGCATGCTATCTACGGTGCACAAGGCCAGTGAGCAGGTCATCGTTACGAGAAACATCAACGTTGACGGGTAGCACCAAGAGCAAGTTGAAATCCAGAATGCATTGCCACGTGCAAAGGCAGTATGGGTGGAATTGATGTACTTGACCAGCTCATTGCTACCTATCGAGTGATGCGGAAGAGCAAGAATTGACAAGAAATACTGTACGAAATAGTGGTTGCGACTTCGGCGAGGATTTGTAAGAAATACTGGATATGTTTATTTCTGGGTGTGCTCGATGTGTGCGTGTGCTGTGAATGCGTACATTCTGGAGTGTGTGCTGTGAATGCGTACATTTCTGGAGTGTGTGCTGTGAATGCGTACATTCTGGAGTGTGTGCTGTGAATGCGTACATTCTGGAGAAAGTGGAATCCTGATGCAATTAAACACTGTACTACCATCCGCTGAACCTGCCGCCAGTCCCTTCTCTTCTTCTTCGCTTGAATTTGCACATGCGCGCACACCACATACACACACACACACACACACACACACACACACACACACACACGCACACGCACACACACACAAAAAGGCCTACAACATCAGTCAGTAGAACTACTGCCTTACTGATCTTGTTCAGGTCGAGCAGTGGCTGTTTGATCCACTGAGCAAGCAAGCGTTGGCCCTGCGGTGTGCGGCATTTGTTGAGCAGTCCCAGCAGTGAACCATTACCACCTAACAATATTAACAACAACGATAGCAAAGAGCAACAATGGTGACGATAGCAGGAGAGCAAGAGTAGCAGCAGCAGCGGCAGAAGCAAAGGCAGCAGTATTGAACTGCAACTACTCCTATCTATAACACACAAACATGTTGATGACAACATCCCCCCCCCCCCCCCCCCCCACACGCACACAGCACTGAGAAGCGACATGACCCTGACTCAGTATACACTTACGCTCCGTTGCACTTGGCACAAGGTTGAGGGCTCGCACTGCAGCCACGTCCAGTTTCATGTACTGATCAAGAGAAAACGACTTGAGCTGATACTGACCAAAGTTACTCTCATCACGTAGCAGCTGCAAACCGAAAGCAGCCAAAGCAGAGGTACAATCAGACACAGCAAACACCATGCGATGTGGAGAAGCCAGTGGCAAAAAACAGAACCAAGAGTAACAAAGATTAGTGCCCAAACACTTCACTAGCAAATTAGCAATGCGTATATTATTCACCCAAGAAGAAAGCGGTGACCATAGGTAGTGCTGAAACGATTACGTTTTTTCCTTAGTGGCTTAGCTGATACCATAACGATCGGCTTATCGGCTAAACGATTATTTTTGTAACTACATCAGTACATGTACATTCTGTGAATTTCAACAAAATTACGAGTCCAACATCGCCAATGACGAAAAGTGGGCGCATAGATCCGATGATCCCGCCACAAGTCTGTCAGCTGTTCGGATTGACCAGACGAATACAGACAAGACAGAGGCATCTCACTGGTTGCAACCCAAGTGCTGATGGTGCCCTTCACTTGTGACTTCGCTGACTCCGATGATGAAGTCAGGGAAGCCGGCCAGGAGTGCAGATCGGCGGATTTCGACGGATGAGCTGACTTGAGGCGCACAAACAAGTAACTAGTTGCTTTTCCTGTCTATGCTCAAAATAGGCCCAGACGCCAGGCCTAGCTCGTCGTCGAGCAAACTGGTTCGGGAACCGTCGACAGAACGGAAAACATGAAACTGAAGACCACTTTACTGTCTTTAGCTCAAGACCAAGGGCGTCGGAACCGCACCGGCCGGGGCGGCCATGGCCGCCCCACTTTTTCGGCCGTTTTTTTTTTTTTTTTTTTTTAGCACACTGCAACAAGGCGCGATGATCTCAGCGCAAACGTGGCAAATCCTTGTCCCCGATCGTGGTTTGTTGCAGAATCAAAAGTCCATTTACATGTACATGTAGATCTACACTGAAATGGCACCAAATGCCTGGGAATGCTTGCAATTGGCTTCAATTGTTGAATTTTTTTCCCGGGGGAGGGTAATGTTTGTCCCCGATCGTAGCATCTTCTTGGTTTTTTGCAGAATCAAAATGTCTTTCATTGTAGTTACCGTACACTGAAATGGCACCAAATGCCCGGAAATGCTTGCAATTGGCTTCAATTTTTGAAATTTTTCCCGGGGGAGGACCCCCCGACCCCCCTTCCATGGCCGCCCCACCTCAAAAGTCGTTCCGACGCGCCTGAAGACTACTCGCACGTGGAGGGAACTCCAGCCCCTGCAGCTAGTGTAGACACATACTGAGCCTGCCCGTCCTGAATGCTGTATGTCAGAATAGTAGTCAGCTCAAAAGACGGCAACGGTGATCTCGTCGATGTTACTCAGATCGCGCTTGTACTTTACACGTACATCGATGTTGCAAGCGTACAGTCATGTACATATTCGTGTCGTACTCGCAACATTTTCGATGCATGCACGCTTTGTGCGACCCCCAAAAGGGGGGCAATCCCGTACCGAGCGTAAGTACCATTCTACTCGTTTAGCCGATAAAATCGAAATAACCGTTCGATCTATTTCTTATCGAGTAAGTAACGAGTAATCGATATAATCGTTTCAGCACTAACCATAGGAAACATCCATGGAACTCCCTTCAATTTAGACGTCTTTGGGAAATCCTCAAATATATAACATCCCAGTTGCTATTATCATTCAGTAGCCCTCCGATGCCAACGCATGGGATACAATCACCGAAAACACTCCTTATAGCAGAGTCTTACATCTAGATACTTTATTAGAGCGGCTGCTGCTGACATGGCGTGGTGGAGCTCTACTTCGGCTGTGGACAAGGGAATACGCGCATGCACACACGCGCGCACACACACACACACACGCACGCACGCACACACGCACGCACGCACACACACACACACACACACACACACACACACAAGAATGAGCGTATATGAATCATGAACAGATGCTATAATTATATCAGCCAGAGAATTCAGCAAATGGAGAAAGGGCAAGAGTCACAAGTCCTTGCACAAAAAACAATTCCAAAGATGGGCAAGATTGTAATACTGCTGCTGGCAGAACTTACGCAAAGATGCAGCACCGCTAGAGGATGCCAGTTTTAGTAATCGATTGAGATCCTGCACGATATCCTTAGTGTTGAATTCAGCTGCACAGCATACAAGAGCAAAACACACTGAAACTACACAGGCATATACTGTATGGAGACCTGCTGACGATTGTCAGTAGAAATGTACAAATTGGATACGAAACACTGTACACACACACACACACACACACACGCACGCGCACACACACACACACACACACGCACACACGCACACATTCCCTTTTAGTTTTAGAAGTGCAGCGGAGGGGGGGGGGCAGAAAACCAAGACAACTCTTACCTTTCTTCCGATCGCTGATGAGGACTTTAGACCTCTCCATGATGCGACGGGTGGCAACTACCTCGGCTGAGGTATCTCCCGCAGGCAAAATGCATTCCTTGGGACCAATTTGTACCAGTAATGACTGGAGAAACAACATGAAATTTGTGAAAGAGGAGAAACATCAGTGCTGTACACGGTACCGGTGTTTTACAAGTCAGTCTACTGTAATAAGAAAGCAGTGTTTTGAAATCGCCACTCCACAATGGACTCTTGGCCGACCAACTCCACAATGCGTTTGTCGCTAATTTCTCCTCTCAAGAAATGAACGTAATCTCAGAAATGGAAAACCGACACTTGCATTGGTCCGGCCATGCTTCGTGCCATAGTCACGAGCGACGATAACCCTGATAGAAGGAGGGCCAAAGCTCAATTTTTGGGAGAGGTGTCGGCATTGGTCCAATTTTGCTACGGCGAGGAAATACCACAGGATAACAATGGCGCGGAGATTTTAAGAGAACAGCAAATGGCTGCAATGCGACGGAACAACATACCTCAAGATTGGAGAGCTGGTCATTGTCCACAAATTCACTGACGCCGAGCTGACGCAGGGCAGCATCAGCATAGGCTACACCGACCAGCTAGTACACAGGCAGAACAGCATACAAACACATTGGCTAAAGCCAACATTCGGGGAGAATACCGGTAATGATAATACGGGGAGAATGTGCACATAAAGGGACAGCACCGGTATGTGGTCCTCAATCAACTTTGCAATGCACACTGGACCTATCAATGTCACGTGTTGCAGAATTCTGTATCTAGCTTTTGAAACAGTATGGAGCTGTGAATACGCCGTGCAGTTTGCGGGCTACTTTAGCTGCACCTGACTGACTCCAGGGGTCTCCAATACCCTCATCCATGATGCAGTGCAAACTTTCCCTCGGACTTTCAGGCTTACGCTTGCCGCAGTGGGGGGAGGGGCTAAACTCACAGGACACACCGGATCCAAACTCACTAGATATTATCTTTCTTAAACTTGCATTCAATTCCGAAGGGGATTGGCCCCCCAACACACGACCAACAAAGCATTTGACCGTCTATGAAGCTTTGATCTTTATACGCGTAAATACACTCACCCTCTGGTTATCGACCTGAGAGAACTTGACAGCAACAACACCAGCGCTGGAAGACATGTCGTTATTTCCACTGAACAACAGCTCATCAAACTGCTCTAGGTTACCAGGAGAGGCCTAGACAACAGAGACAGATCATGAACAAAAAGGGCTGAGAGGTGAGGGCAAACACAGTGAGCTCTTCAACTGGCCTTCTAGCTGCCGCAAGCAAAGCAGTCAGTGTGTGTGGTAGTGTGGTAGTGTACAAACAAACAAACAAACACACACACACCATTGACCATTTGACGCCCATCGCCGGAGGCGATGATAGCGATGCTACAGCAGAAGCCATAGCAGCTTGTGCTGGGATTGCACCATTCAACAGCTTGCAAGACTGAAGAATTGACCACCACTATTCAGCCTGGTCTACACCACACAGCTATGGAGTGGCTTTTTCTGGCCAGTGAATCTCTATTTTTTTGGTCTTTTCATTTTTTTCCCGCACACACATCACACCACATACTCCGGCATGCACTGGCTGTTGGTAACCACCCAGGAGAATGAAAGAAAAGTCAGGAGGAGTCTGAGAAAGAGAAGAAAGACGTGTGTGACCATTGTTATAGTTACACATTCAATAATTCTCGAGCATGCTTCAAATATTTACGATGGTAACATTTTATACATACATAATCACTGACTCCAGGTCTAGGTCACTCCGAGACACCTTTCTTGCAAGGTCTGATATTAGAGAGGTTCTGCTACACGGAACTACGTACCAAACTCCGTGTCAACTGCAGTGAAGTTTGACACGGATTTTTCGTATGTTGCACCGGTTCTGCTGTACGTAGCATGCTCGAAGCATGCACGAACACCCCGCCACATGTACTCTGTACGCTCACTTTTCACACGGAGTCCAGTCCGTGTGAAGCGTGCTTCACACGGAAAACGGTATGAAAAAATCCGTATCAAACTAAATCCCGTACCGCGGCGAAGTTTCCATACGTACTTTGGCACGTTTTACCGTGTGGCAGAACCTCACTAATACTTCATGTTTACTAACATTATTTATCTTCCTGCTGCAAGCGAAGGCTGTTGTTCACAAAGTCTTCGCTCATAATTTATTTGCATGTTGCCCGCACGCAACCTTTCTCAAACTAAGTTTGACACATGCGCTCTGTGTACATCACTAGAATAAATTTGTGTTTGCTGCTCTAAAACTGCACGCCACTCTTTAGCGTACATCTAGAGATCTAAAGTCCGCATGCGATATACGCTAACTTTGCATCCCGTTGCACCAAAAGCTTGGAGCGCATATAACCTGAGCTTGCTGTCATCTTCATGCATTCCGCTCGAGTCTAAGGACTCTCCAGTCTTCTACTATACTATGGTAAAGTAATGGATAAACCTATTACCCGTTGTGTTTTGTGAGTGCCTTAGTTCCTATCGTGTGCAGAATGTTGAAATATAACATTGGCGATGAAATTTCCGAACCATGTCCAAGGACTCCATGGAGCAGTTCCTTATCAGTGGGCACGCAAGTGAAGTCCAACAGCGTTGGAAGAAATGGCCGCGGGCTTTCCAATACTTCATCGACGCCAAGGCCATTACCGACCCAGATCGCCAGCGCAGCATGCTGTTGCACAAGGCTGGCCTACAGATTCAGGAGATTTTTGAAGATCTTGAAGACCCGGTTGCGCAGGCAGATAGACCAGGTGATGACAATGCTTTCAAACAAGCGGTAAGGATGCTTGATGGGCATTTCGCATATACAGCCAATCCAACTTTCGAGCGGCACGTTTTCAGGCAAATGTCACCCAATGTAGGAGAGAATGCCACTCAATTCTGCACCAGACTCCGTACGCAGGCTAAACTTTGTGCATTTGCTGCAGATGACGAGCATATTCGTGACCAGATGAGTGCCACTTGTATTGACGTCGATCTGCAACGTTCTCTTCTTTCTAAGAGTAACCTTACCCTACAGGTGCTGCTGGAAAATTTTCACGTGCGAGAATCATCAGGCATTCAAGTACGATCGATGGCTACGACAGCGTCAAGCGTCAGTGCCAGCCCTAGCAGCGTCGACGCCGTACGTTCTACGACATCGTCAACGCGCGCACCGTGTACGCGATGCAACAGGGTGGGTCACTCGTCGTCAGCTGACGATTGCCCAGCACGCCGCCGCCGATGCAACACGTGTAGTAAGGTTGGCCACTATGCTGTTTGCTGTAGATCTCAAGGTAGTACTAGTACTAGTAATGCAAGTAGATCGTCGCATGCCCAACCTAGGGATGCTGGTACTCACCATGGCTCACTGCCTGACCAATGTGCTGAAGCTCTAAG
Source organism: Sycon ciliatum (assembly GCF_964019385.1). Lineage (NCBI taxonomy): Eukaryota > Metazoa > Porifera > Calcarea > Leucosolenida > Sycettidae > Sycon > Sycon ciliatum. The sequence continues at coordinate 19,653,111 of NC_088646.1, forward strand.
CTCAGATTTCATGATTGCCAACATTGGGTCGCAGCACAGTCACACTGGCAAATTCCGAGTTGATGCACATGTAAACGGTGTAGTGTTATCTTGTGTGTGTGTGTGTGTACCCATTGTGCATGCTCGTTTCTCTTATTTGTACTCTTCTCTTTATAGATGTCTCATGCACCGTAGTGTACCCTCTAGTACTCTACTAGATCCAGATATGGAGTACCCGCGACTGTCTTGCTGTATGATGTGTCTTTCACGACTATTTGTGTTCTTGCACTGATATTGAAAAGGGTTCTTTGCCTCACAACGAGACCGTGTTGACTTGGTATTTTGGTGTGCTCTCGACAAGTACTAAGGACGTCGGGAGAACATTACATGGTGGCAGCGCTGGGATTTCCTCTTTGACAGGATGGCGACAGGCGTTTCAAACAACCCTGTTTCCACTCCCACAACTACCTCCATCACGGTTTCCTCAGGTCCAAGTAATACTACGACTACTAGTAATGCTGGCTCGTCAGGAGCAGTCACTGTCTCGAGTGTTGGTCAAGCTGCACCCTCTGTCGTTTCCTCCGCGGCTGGGCTATCCCTCCCCACGGTATCATCTCTGGGTCCCGTGGCACCCCAGGTTCCGTCGATGATCCACCTTACCCAGGTAGCTCCTCCAGCCCCATTCGACTTCAAGTCCGCTGATGTGTGGGAGAAGTGGAGCAAGCGATTTACGAGATACAGGCTCGCCTCGGGTCTTCATATGCAGGCACAGTCCGTGCAAGTAAACTCTTTGTTATATTCGATGGGCGACGAGGCTGACGACCTCCTACTGAGTTTCCATTTATCAGACCAGGATGCGGACAACTACGACATCGTATTCCAGAAATTTGCAGACCATTATGGCAGGAAACGCAATCTGGTGTACGAGCGTGCGAAATTCCACCAGAGGTCCCAACAGCCCGGAGAGTCGATTGATGGCTACATAACTGATTTGTTTCGTTTGGCAGAACGTTGCAATTTCAAGCAGCTCCACGACGAGATGATCCGTGATCGCCTTGTTGCAGGAGTTGCAGACACTGCCCTGTCCCAGAAACTGCAACTGGACCCATCTCTTACACTGGACAAAGCTCTGGCACAAGCTCGCCAGAAAGAGACTGTACGAACACAACAGTCCACTGTCCGTCACGGTTCGTCAGCTGGTGCAACTCTTCACCAAGTCCACGCTTTCGAACAGCAGCATCACTCTGCATGTGAGTCGTGTACCTGTGCACTGGAGCTGAATGCACTTAGCATGCGACCACAATCTCACCAAGGTGTGAAACATCCGGCCCAGTACAACCGCGATTCAACTGGTCATGCTTCACAGCCCCGCAGTACACACAGTTACAGTGGTCATCCTCGCTCAAGTCAGTCTGCATCCAGGCACAGCTCTGGCGTTGATCAATCTACCGGTAGTACCTGTCACTGGTGTGGTAAGGAACGCCATGCACGCACTCAATGCCCAGCTCGTCAGGCCAAGTGTTCATTTTGCAGCAAGATTGGACACTTTGCTGTTGTTTGTATGCAGAAGCACACTAGTAGCTCTCAGTCTGCCTCCAACACCAGTCACATGCATAGTCTGCAGTCCTCTGCTGCTAGCTCTGGTCCATTACAGTCTGCTGACCAGTGGCACTATCCTCCAGCCTACCTAGGTGCATTGTCCGCTGATACTGGGTGGTCTATGCCCATGCTGCTGCAGTCAGTGCCAGTTACAATGAAGGTCGACACTGGTGCAGACGTAACTGCCATCCCAGCCAGCTTATATGACGACATATCTGCTCACCATCAGCTCAACCTCCAGGAATCCGACCGTACGCTGAAAGGTCCAGACAACGCAACTCTAGCTGTTTCAGGCCGCGTCACACTCAGTATCTGCCGTTCTGCATTTTCCGACTTTGCAGTAGACACAACAGTGTACGTGGTACCGCACCTGAAAACACCTCTGCTCGGCCGGCCAGCAATCGAAGCCCTACATATCTTCAGTCCGCCAGCAGATTTGCTCAGCGCAACTACCGGTACTTCTGAGCAGTCCTCCGTCAAATCGCAGTACCCTGAGCTCTTTGCGGGAGTTGGTTCGTTTGGCAGCGAGCACACGATTCGGCTGGTCGATAATGCACAGCCTTACTCTCTGCCTACACCACGCCGTATCTCTCTACCGATGGAAGCCAAAGTTATCGAAGAACTGCAGGCCCTCGAACAGAGTGGTGTCATTCGCAAGGTAACTGAGCCAACCGATTGGTGTGCCGGTATGGTAGTGGTACCTAAACCCAACGGTAACGTGCGCATCTGTGGCGACTTTACCCGACTCAACCAGGCTATCCGACGGGAACGTCACATCATGCCAACAACCGATCACCTGCTTGCTCGCCTCGGCACAGCCAAGGTCTTCTCGAAGCTGGACGCGAACAAGGGCTTTCACCAGATCCCCTTGTCGCTGGAATCTCAACTGCTAACAACATTCATTACGCCCATCGGTCGTTTCTGCTTTCGACGACTCCCGTTTGGCATCTCCTCTGCACCTGAGTACTTCCAGAAGCAGATGTCTGACCTGCTGAGCGACCTGCCAGGCACAATCTGCATGATTGACGACGTTCTAACCTTTGGTGACGACGAACACGAGGAAGAGAAGAATCTGCATGCAGTCCTGCAGCGACTCTCATCAGCCGGAATCACACTCAACCCAGACAAGTGTGCTTTCCAACAACGTTCAGTCAAGTTCCTGGGACACATCCTCGACGACAACGGCATCCACCCTGATCCCCAGAAAGTGCGCGGCGTTCAGGAGCTGAAACCCTGCACGGATGTCCCTGCAGTACGTCGTTTCCTTGGCATGGCGAATCAGCTGGGAAAGTTCGTACCGGATCTAGCAACGGTGTCTCAGCCACTGCGTGCTCTGCTGGTCAAAGGCCAGGAATGGTCCTGGACCGAGGAACACCAAGCAGCATTTGACGCGATCAAGTCAGCCCTCAGTTCGCATCCAGTACTGGCGATGTACTCGACTACCCTGGATACGATCATATCTGCAGACGCCTCATCATTCGGCCTGGGAGCAGTCCTCCTCCAGGTGCAGTCTGACGGCTCCATTCGTCCAGTTGCATATCAGTCCCGTTCTCTGACACCAGCTGAGACCCGCTATTCTCAAATCGAGAAAGAGGCTCTTGCTTCTACTTGGGCATGCGATCGTTTCGAACATTTCGTACTTGGCAAGCCGTTTACGATCCAGACTGACCACAAGCCGCTTATCCCGCTTCTAGGCAGCCGTGCTCTAGACGACCTACCGCCTAGAATTGTCCGTTTCCGTCTGAGGCTCCTTCGTTTCAATTTCCGCATTGTTCACGTGCCAGGCAAGGATCTCGCCATTGCTGACGCTCTCTCCAGAGCACCTGTTTCATCAGAACAAGTCGACAGCCAAGATGTTGATCTCCTCGCAGCTGAGACAGCAGCGCTTGTCGACTACGCCGTTGATTGTCTGCCTGCAACAACTAAACGCCTCGATGACATCGCCGAGTGGCAAGAGTCTGATCAAGTGTGTGAGTCGCTTGCTCGCTACTGCGCTGACGGCTGGCCACACTCATCCGACGCTCCATCTGATGTTCGACCATACGTAGAACACCGGGCACACATCACACTTACCGATGACGGTCTGCTGCTCTACAACGACAGGTTGATCATTCCCGCATCTCATCGCGACGACATTCTGTCACGGCTCCACACTGGACACCAGGGCATCGCCAAGTGTCGCCGTCTTGCCCGCAACTCTGTCTGGTGGCCCTCCATCAATTCGGATATTCAGCTGTATGTTGCAAATTGCACGACGTGCGTCCGCATGCACACTCAACCAGCTGAACCGCTCATCCCAACAACACTCCCTGATCTACCATGGCAACGTCTAGCTGCCGACCTGTTCCACTTTGGTTCGCTTGACTTTCTCCTACTGGTAGACTACTACTCTCGCTACATCGAAGTCGTCCAGCTGACGTCAACATCATCCAAGGCTGTAATTACGCACCTGCAAAGTATCTTTGCCCGTCACGGTATTCCCGAGACATTGATGTCGGACAACGGTCCACAGTTTGCGTCTGAGGAGTTCCGTCGATTTGCCGAGGAGTTCTCATTCCAGCACGTAACCAGTTCTCCGCTATATCCGCAGGCTAATGGTCTCGCCGAAAGATCCGTTAAAACCGTCAAGCATCTATTCACTGCCTCTCCAGATTGGTACAGTGCGTTGCTCACGTATCGCAATACTCCTCTGGAATCCGGTTACAGTCCTGCACAGCTCCTAATGGGTAGACAACTCCGTTCACGTGTCCCCGTGTCCAGCTCGCAACTGCAACCTCAGTTGATTTCGACATCTGACTTTGCCGCCGCCGATGCAGCTCTCAAGGCCCGGCAAACCAGCAACTACAACGATCGGCACCGTACTCGTTCTCTGCCGCCTCTACAAGCTGAGCAACCAGTCTATCTCACGGATCGCCATGAGACTGGTACAGTACTCCGTCAACCCGCCATTCGCTCATACGTTGTGTCTACACCCTCGGGTGAATATCGTCGCAACCGTCGACACATTGTTGCTTTGCCGTCCGCACCTCCGGTTGCGCAGGTTCCGAAAGCAGCTTCAGCACCAGATACAACACCACCGCGTCCACCACAACCTACGACAACAAGTACCACATCGTCTACAACCTCTTCTACACACTCAGCCGTTCCTACATCCAGTACAACATCAGCAGGCACAACCATTACTCGTAGTGGTCGTACAGTGATGCCTCCTGATCGTTATGGTTTCTCTGACTGAACTCTTGCTCTGATCTACCACTGAACTCGCATCACCATTACCTCTTTCATCTCTTGCTCTGTTGCTCTACTCTTCTCTACGCTTTTCTCATGCGTATGCGTGTATGTGTGTATGTGTGTGTTCTTCTTCTTTTGCGGAAGGGAGGGATAGGATTATACATAAATGTTTTGCATTATTTGGTCTTCTCGTCTTGTCTTTCTCTTTCCAACTTTCACTGCTATGCTCTTTCTCCTTTTTGAAGAAGGGGAGATGTAGTGTTATCTTGTGTGTGTGTGTGTGTACCCATTGTGCATGCTCGTTTCTCTTATTTGTACTCTTCTCTTTATAGATGTCTCATGCACCGTAGTGTACCCTCTAGTACTCTACTAGATCCAGATATGGAGTACCCGCGACTGTCTTGCTGTATGATGTGTCTTTCACGACTATTTGTGTTCTTGCACTGATATTGAAAAGGGTTCTTTGCCTCACAACGAGACCGTGTTGACTTGGTATTTTGGTGTGCTCTCGACAAGTACTAAGGACGTCGGGAGAACATTACAAACGGGAAACCCCTCAACATGGAACTTGACACAGGGGCACAGTTATCTATCATTCCCGAAGCACTTTGGAAACAGTTGTGGGGAGATGTCAAGCTGAATGCCACCAAGACTGCACTCTGTACTTTCTCGGGGGCACCTTTAACTGTTGTGGGGGAGGCCTGTGTCGATGTACAGTACCAGTCGCAGCATGTCCAGGAGAAGATTCTTGTGGTCAAAGAGGGCACCACCCCGTTGTTCGGCCGCAATTGGTTGTCTAACATACGTTTGGATTGGCATACCATCTGTTCTGTCTCTTCTGCTCCACGTACGTCTGATTCTGAGTCTGTATTAGACGAGTTCCCAAGCGTTTTTCAAGGTGGTCTGGGCAAGATCCATGACTCGGAGGCGGTGATCCACATTGCGCTCGAGTCTAAGGACTCTCCAGTGTTCTACTATACTATGGTAAAGTAATGGATAAACCTATTACCCATTGTGTTTTGTGAGTGCCTTAGGGGCCATCCGTAAATACTAAATACCGATATTTATTTAGAAACGAAAACTAGTCGTTTCTCTTCAACCCCCCTCCCCCTCCCTCAGAAACGAACACATACAAACGATGCATAGCATCGATATTTCTTCTTTTCTTTTCTGGACGTGCCCACACATACAAACTGTGCATCGATATTTTTCGAGAAACGAACAGGCGCTAAACCCCCTCCCCCCTAAACGACTAGTTTTCCTTTCTAAATAAATATCCATATTTACGGATGGCCCCTTAGTTCTTATCGTGTGCAGAACGTTGAATTACAACAAACATAATCGTCGGGAATCGAACCACACACACACACACACACACACACACACACACGCGCGCGCGTGCGCGCTCATGGACAGGCAAACCCAAGAATAGTGCCATACCTTCCCAATCAGCAACCATGTCTGTGTCTTTGGCTTGCAGCGGTACATCTCTACCCGGTAGTGACGCACAAGCAGCAAGTCGCGCACCATCGACTCAAAGTTCATTTTACTCAAGTTGACGGAAGGAAGCTTGGCAGCACCTGCACAGACAATTGCATCAATACACACAAGACAGAGATAGATGCTGGGCAAACCGGATGTGCCCAGGAAAGGGATTTTTATGGATCGAAACTGCTGTACCGTTTTGCAAAATTAATTTTGGCAAAAAACGAAGAGCGTATGAAAGAATGAATGAATGAAACGGCTTACCCCAGTACTTGACAACTCCCATCGACCGGAAAATCTCCTTAGCTGCAAAGATGGCATCGTTCCCGTGCACAGTATAGTAGTCCTGTGTGGTGCAGCAAACAGACACACACGCATGCACACACGCGCACACACACACACACACACACACACACACGCACACACACACACACACACACACACACACACACACGCATGCACACACGCGCACACACACACACACACACACACACACACACACACACGCATGCACACACGCGCACACACACACACACACACACACACACACGCGCGCACACCAACTCTAGCCAAAAGCACACTAACAGAAACCCTCAGTCTACGAGGCGATTGCACTGCCCGGGATATGGAGGCCAAAGTCTTGCTTTCACATAATAACGTTAGTAGTGAGAAAAGGGCTTCAGGCTTCTTGCAATTTCATTGATTTTTGGAGGGAAAGACTGGGGGAGGGGGGGGGGGGGGGGGGAGAGAGAGAAGGGGGAAACACCCATTCCAAAGAAATTGCAAATCCCAACCATTTCCATGTAAAAGCATAGCACGATTCCAGCCCATGGCCATCAACAGGAAAATGAAATAATGATGCTGTGCCAGCTACAGCGGAGCAATTTATGTACACGGGTTGCCGCCGAAAAAGCTGCGAATTCTCTCACTGGGAAAGGGCGGCAAAGCGTCAAAAAGCTGTGAGCTTTCACACCGCGCGAGGGAGCAGATGCGGCAGCAGGAAAACAAGTGCCAATACAGAAGCTGGGACTTTTCACAAGTCACCAGTGTCACAAGGCTGCTCATCACCGCTCACAATAAGGAAAGCTGTAAATTCCCACGCCGTCAACAGAAGCTGCAAAGTGCATGCACACGAGTACTAGTAGTACATGCACATGTAGGTGAGAAAAATCTTAGATACAGATGCCATGTCAGTACAGGTGACAGTCATAGTCATCTCGCACACGTCTAGTACTACAACGTGATGAATGTATACACGGCATGCTTCGCCTAGCAGACCATGCGCCACTCCTCATGATACAAAAGTAGATCACTTCCATTCAGGAATGATCAGGTGTGACTTTGTCGACAAAAGGCACACATATGCACGTACAAGCATGCACAGACACACAGACACACACACACTTACAGCCCGGTCGAAGAAGCGCACTGTTGTGTCAGGTTTCTGCAAACAAACACAAAGAAGGCATTGCACTCATACACTACACGACCGATAATGACAACACTTGAAGTCACAGCTCACGGCTGTTTATATGATCACGTCAGCAGCCATCTAATATGCATCGGTTTTGAGCGCGAGTCATTCGAAAGTTCTGCCGAGATATACATTTTTCCTAAAATCATTGTAGCATACGATGGTATCTTGGGCTTCCTTTGAGACTGTTGACTGGTAACTCGCGTTTTTCTAGAAGAGGAAGGAAATAGCAATCGTCGGACACCTCACTCGAAGACGAGGGTCGTTTCGGTCCCGATCGTCGAAGAGAAATGTTCAACTTCTTTATGGTCGTAACTATTGTTGTACGGTAGTCCGTATACCGGTAGTGTAGCTGTTGTTCCTGCTCCCACAGAAGTGTCTCTGCAGTTTTCTCCTGCTTTCGGTGAGTTTTCCTGGTTGGCCCAAGGCTTCCACCATCTGAAAACATAACTTTGTGAGCGGAAGTATGCACACTTTTTCGGAAGTAGGTCGAGATGTCCATGCACCTTGTCACGAACTGTGTGATTTCCAGGTCTAAATGGCTGGTCATCAGCAAATCCTGACATCAGTATGTCGGGTCGGTAGCCAGAAAGTCGGTGATTTGTCCCGCAGCGCAAAATACGTTGCATCTGACCATAAATAGTGGCCTCGAGAGCATGTGTATTGACATTTCGGAGGACTTGCCAGAGGTACATCCAGCGTATATATGTAGAGCATGCATAACAGCTGCATGAAGTGTAGCAAGTGGTGGGAAATTCTGTGCTGGAGGTAGTGGGAAGAGTGTTACCTGGACGCCACACGCACACCCAGTGTGCCGTTTGCATGAAATATGGAAAAAAATCCAAGAGTGGCAGGCTTCCAAACGAAAGCCTGGCCTTGAATGCAGTGGCGTCGCCGCTAAGAAACCTTCGTCAACGAGTTTTATTGCCATGCCGGCAATCACATGCCGGGCGCAACCGTTTCCCAAATCCTTGGTGCATCACCATCCAAGCTACAAGGGGATGTTGCGTATAGATTGGTTGGGCACCTGGTGAAGGCTAGAGAGCAGCATGGGTCGCTTGAAGTTCGAACTACTTCCCATGGAAGGCCACATTTATACAGAAGAATACCGGTGGGAGAAGTATCTTCGTCAAATGCAAGCGACTGCAAGGAACGAAGGAGGGCATCTGAATTGCATGCCATAAGTAAGTAAGTGTGCTCTTATTTTGCCAGTACCGTCGTGCACTGTATCAACCATGAAAGCATGCATGCACCACGCGTATCACGGCGGCGCGTTTGTTGGCAATCATGTCCATCAAAGCCTGAAGGAGCCAATTTCCAAAAACATCACGTCTGCACCCGTCGGCATTGTTGAAACTAGATGTCCAGATTTCTGGCGGATGCACAGGCTCTGGCAACACGGCACTACAACCTGTTCCAAGGCTAAAAGTGCTCAGCTGCATTTGGCCATTAAGTAAATGATGAGGAGTTAGCAGAGCTCAGCAGCAACATCGAGCACTTTATGAAGCTCGTACGAGACGAGATCGTGAACAGAAAGAAAGGGCACATCACACCCAAGCTGCACCTCTTAGAGATACACGTCGTGCCAGCTATCACGCGACTCAATGTTGGCCTTGGCTTGCTAGCTGAGCAAGGCTCAGAGAGCATACACGTCGAGTACAACTCCCTGGAGAGGCGGTTCTGGCAGATTCCTGCGCCCGTGAAACGGCTCAAGGCAATCGCCACGCAGCACCTAACAAGAATGTTGCCCAGGTCCAAGCCACTGCGTTGCCGCAGCTAATTCATAGATCACTTCAGTCATGTAAATAATCAGTGACTCTCCAGCTCCTTTCAAGTCAGTTCTTCTTCGTTCTCGTTCTGTTACAGTATTTTATCTTGCTTCCACGGCCACTTGATCTCCGCATTTGGTCGGGACTCGTACTCCCAAACCTCAATTTACCGAAGGTTACCTACTTGATTTGAAAGGATCCACTTGGAACCACACCAAGTTGATAAATCAAACGTGTAACGTGTAAATTTGCGATTTACCAGTTAATTCGCCGCCATTTTGATAGATGGCCGCGGCTGAACAACAGTGAGTTCCACAATGGGCGCTAAACTTCAGATTCAAAATTATTCTATTGACTACATGAATTTAAAAACAGCCTTCCCAGTAAATTAATTTAAGTACCAAAAATATACCATTTCGAAGTCTCTTCCTATTACAGTAGTATTAGTATGCATGCGCCTCAAACACCATACACCATACACCAAACACCATACACCATACACCATACACCATACACCATACACCATACACCATATACGCATTGCTGCAATAAATAAGCCAGATTCTTCCTTTGCAATTAATATTCTGATAAAGAGCAATTGGTCCGAAACATTAAATTGTACTACCGTAAAGTACCGCGAGAGCGGCCCACCATCTCGTCCTTTCGCGGCCGCCTTGTGGAGGTGGTGTCCTGGCTGTAGGTCATACGACACCTACCTTGTACACACATTGCAAGTTGTGCAGTCAATCCGTACTCAGTTTACCTTCAAGCGGATGCGAGCTCCACACAAAACCATGCCAAGTAAGACCTTAGTACACTAAGGTTCTCACACCGTACAAACTTAGTAGAGCGCTGCCATACGATTTTTCTTCCCTTGGCTGTAAAATCAAGGTGGGGCGCTCTCCCAGTACTTTACCGTAGTATCACATCCGGAGTAGCAGCTGACGGCTTCCTAGACTACGGCAACAACTCTGGCATGCTCAGTGAACGCGCTCCCCTTGTGCACGCGCAGGAAGCTGTAAAGTTCTGCCATCAGCGTACCGCGTACATAGTAAGGCATTCCGATATGTGACTCTGCACGTGATTATGTAACTACTTGACTTGTACGAAGTAGTGGTTGCGACTTCGGCGATGATTTGTAAGAAAGGGTTTGCTCCCCACACCGGAGCTCGCGCTATTCCGCCGACTTTACTTGACACTTGACTGACTCACGACTGCCATCCAGAGCACACGAGAAGTCCATCGAACCTTCGACTCGGCAAACCTGCAAGAAAGCACCACTCCCTGCTCAATACACAGTGTTGTGTTGTGTTGTTTACTCAAGCTCAACTGATGAGGGGTGAATTCCCCGAAACACTGTGTATTGAGCAGGGAGTGGTGCTTTCTTGCAGGTTTGCCGAGTCGAAGGTTCGATGGACTTCTCGTGTGCTCTGGATGGCAGTCGTGAGGCAGTCAAGTGTCAAGTAAAGTTGGCGGAATAGCGCGAGCTCCGGTGTGGGGAGCAAACCCTTTCTTACTTGACTTGTATGTCGCACTAATACTATTCCCGACTATTGTAGTATACACTATCTCCCTTTACTCGTATAATCGTATTCATATTCGTATTCACGTCTCTCTCTCTCTCTCTCCCTCTCTCTCTCTCTCTCTCTCTCTCTCTCTCTCTCTCTCTCTCTCTCTCTCTCTCTCTCTCTCTCTCTCTCTCTCTCTCTCTCTCTGTTGCTCACTAGTCAAGTCTTGATATCTCTACGCATTCCAATTGGCTACTCTACATGTATACTGCTGCCGCTAATAATTGGCTAGTTTCCCCACCTTATGCAGCAAGGGGCATCTTTCAACTACATGTAGGTACAGCTGCTATAAAACTGCTCATCCATGATCAATACAGTTAGCCTTTCTCACTACTTATCATTGAAGAGCAGCACAGGTCTACCGTCGTTAGTAGACAACCACCCCCCCGGTTTTAATTGTTTTGTCTTTTAACCCTTTACCAGCCGTACATATGGCGAATGCGTCGAATTCGACGCATTCGTTTTTCGCTCTGTAAACCATGGTCTTTTACCGCACCGCGGTCGGAATACACTCATACCTCGGTTATCCGGACTTCGAAGTTACGGGCACTTCGGTCTACCGGGCACTATTTGGGCGAGTTTCAGGGGAAATATTACTACTCTTTTGTCACTTTTCGTAGAAATATTGACGTCATATGCCATATCGATGGCCTTTTCCCCATCAAGATGTATATGATTCGGAGTTACGGGCACCCTCGAAGTTACGGGCAGTGTCCGGTCCCGAAGCGCCCGGATAAGAGAGGTATGAGTGTAATCGCAAACTACAGCTGAAACCAAGAGTTCATAACCCCCAAGAGTGTGCAACGGGCATAGACCCAGCGCTCGGCGAAATTCCTACATTACGTCATGCGCAGCTTGTCATCCGAGGTAAATTCGGGTTCTTTGCGATTTCTGGAAACTATACCCTGAACCGCTCCTAACTCAAGGCTGTAGCCTCGACTTTTCGAAGCTTTTTTTTGAAGACATTTCGGACGTAGATCTACGTCCAAGTCGTACTTTCTCAAAAACAAACTCTTTCTCCAAGAATCCATGGACAACGCGACAGGAAGAAGTGAGGACGCTGTTAAAAATATTGCATTGCCGTCGAGGACAATCATTCTGATAGCTGTGCAACTCAGCCGAAAAATGCTCCTTCGACGTATCATCAGTCTCTCAAGTTCCTCAACCATTTTGAAATCATCTTCGAGGAAAGCACCGGAAATATGCCGATGGCCTGGGGAAGAAATTGTTCTTGAAGAGACTGACTGCACTGGTGAAAGAAGAAGGCGATGAAGCCGAAGAGTCACCATTGCATCGAAAAAATAAATAGTTTTGTCTTTAGGATCGTATGCTTTGTTTTACTTTTGCCTTGCTTCTTGTCGTTGAGGCTCAGACTCAGACTAGAATCGCAGTTTAGGCAGTTTACCCTGGGGAAGCATCCTGGTTTGACTGTAAATTTTAGAAGAATTCATCGGCGTGACTCATCACACTGCACCAAAAATGACGCAATGAAGGAATTCCGCCGAGCGGGCTTCCATACAGGGACTGATCAGGAGTTGCACACTCTTGGGGGTTATGAACTCTTGCTGAAACCCTACGGAATCACCTACCATCGAGAAAACCGTGTGCTGCACATCATTTTTTTCGAGAAAATCGCGGTTGAATGCACCTGTGTGAAGTTGAAATTTCAAGCGTGACGCACTTCATGCTGAGCACTGTACAAACAGCTATAACTTCGGTCTGGCTACTTCAAATTCAACAAATGACGGCTCATTGGAAAGCTATTGAACGCAGCTTTCCAACGATGTTTCATTCGATATAGCGCGAAGTAAAATACTCAAGCGCCGAAGCTCGAAGTCCAGGAAACAGGTGAAGTTGAAATTTCAAGCGTGTGACTCTGGCACATTTCATGCTAAATGAGCATAGAGCACTGTACAAACAACTATAACGTCGGTCTGCCTACTTCAAATTCAACATATGACGGCTCATTGGAAAGCTATTGAACGCAGCTTTCCAACGATGTTTCATTCGATATAGCGCGAAGTAAAATACTCAAGCGCCGAAGCTCGAAGTCCAGGAAACAGGTTGAAGTTGAAATTTCAAGCGTGTGACTGTGGCACATTTTATGCTAAACGAGCATAGAGCACTGTACAAACAGCTATAACTTCGGTCTGCCTACTTCAAATTCAACATATGAAGACTCATTGGAAAGCTATTGAACGCAGCTTTCCAACGATGTATCATTCGATATAGCGCGAAGTAAAATACTCAAGCGCCGAAGCTCGAAGTCCAGCAAACGGGTGGAGTTGAAATTTCAAGCGTGTGGCTGTGACGCACTTCATGCTGAAGTATGTGTTTGCGAATTCCCCAGTGCACAGCCCATGCGTGACATGCACCAAAAATGAGCGCTAGAGCAGCCTGGTTCTGCTGGTGTTTGAATCTTGACAGATGAACTGGTGCATGAGCTGAAGCTGAACAGTGTACATATTGTCATGGTCCTCGAATTTGCTAATTCGGCCGCATTGCTCGGGTTATTGTTCGCCATGAATGGCAACGTTTCTGCATGTTATCAGCTTGGTTTTAGTCTCATATGAAAGGTAATTCTACCAGCTTTCCAGAACTATAAAGGTGTCAATACAAATTATTTACCGTTTAGTCTCTATTATCAATCTAGTGGACCCCGTTTTTTTACATATAAATCCTGCGGCTGGTAAAGGGTTAAATAATATAATTATAATATGAAGTAGTGGTTGCGACTTCGGCGATGATTTGCAAGAAAGGGTTTGCTCCCCACACCGGAGCTCGCGCTATTCCGCCGACGTGTCAAGTAACGTCGGCGGAATAGTGCGACCTCCGGTGTGGGGAGCAAACCCTTTCTTAATTATAATTATATATATAATATTAGTGTTGAAACGAATAATCGAATAATCGAATAATTTAGAATATTCGTGGGGTGAACGAATAATCGAATAGTCGTAGGAATTATCAGAAATCGAAAAAAAAAAAAAAAAAAAAAAAAACGATCTATGCTCAGTGCTGACCCTACTGATATTTGCACTGCGTAGATCTGCTCGTAGTACATGTATTTCTTCTCAATCACTTCTCCTCCAAGGTTTAATCTCCTATCGGTATCTAGTAATACATGTACATGTACATGTACTTCTGTTCTTTCCATACGAGGGAAACATGGATGCAGTGAATGTGATTTTCGGTCTTTGACCACTTTCGACCAAGACCCTATGCAGAGCTGGATCAAGCGTTGCACACTCTGGGGGGTTATGTACTCTTGGCGGTACAGGTTAACCGGTTTTGCACCCCCACATAACAAAATCCGATAATCAGCAAAAAAATATTTAAAAAACTACTTAAAAAGTGCTGAAAAAGTGTTGAAAAATGCCATCATGCGTATGATAGAATATAGATTATTCGTTCGATGGAGGGCGAAATTATTCGATAGATTATTCGTTCGAAGAATCCGTGTTCGGTTTAAACACTATATATATAACGAGTTTTACAAAGTGTCTGTAGTCTTTGCTGCAAACAGTGCTCAATACCTCAAAAAGGGGCAGAGCTTACCACACAGGGCAGAACAACAGAGACCAAAAATCCTTCTCGTGACTCCGAGTTTCGTGTTTCAAAAAACACTCATCGTCTGATGAGTGTTTTTTGAAACACGAAACTCGGAGTCACGAGAAGGATTTTTGGTCTCTGTTGTTCTGCCCTGTATAACGAGTTTTATGTACTGCATGTATCCAGTCTTGCATGGTAGTATTGTCTTGTAACCAAAGTCATGCTAACGAGGGTAGACCTGCACCAAGACTGCTTCCTTTTCTAAAGTAAAGCTTGTCAAGGTGAGCGTGTGGGGCTGATAATATATGAATCAATGCTGGATCAACTTTTATTGCTTGACAGCCTGGTTGGGTCATCACGGCATGATGGATATGTGTGCTGTTGTCGTGGGCCGGGTATTGCACTGTGTATATCTGGCATGACACTGGTACTTCAAAGTACCAATGCATAAAGGACAAATTCACAATAAATTAATCTGGAAATATCTCACTGCTTGTAAGAAAAAATGCTATGCTAGGAAACAATTTTGTACTGCATTTACAGATGCATAACATTGTATAGGAAGATGGACGGCAGTGCGCAAGTTTGGTACGCCCCGCAGAGACTTACTTCTGGCATGCTCGCGTGGAAAGCCACAAACCCTTGATCGGCAATACTGCCGCCATCTAAATCATAGTCAAGCCACACAAAATAGAAACATTACGAACAAATTGCATAAACTGATATAATGGGTATGTTTGGTGAGTGACCAACAATGCAGTACCTTGGTTATCTTTGCTCATTGCAACACGTGAATAGGCAGTGAAATTCTCTCTAGTGATCACTAAATGCAGTGTGGATCTTACGAAGCATGCTCACGACTGGAAAAATCAAGGAAAGAAGGTCGCTTGCAAACGACGAAGTCAAATTTTCAAGTACGATTTTCGTCTCTGTGAAAATGTTTGTTCCGCGAAGTGGACTTCGTGCCATGTGCCCTCAACTCGAAATTTCCCGCGAAAATCAATCCCTGGCGCCATTACATCATCGTGATGATTGTTTTCTGTAGATCTACGTCATGTCAACACGCACACGTGCATCATATCATGTGCCATTCAAAAACAAAGGGAACAAACAGCAAGCAGATCATGATTTTGTAGTTGTCGAAATCCTATTTTTGTGGCAATACAAGAAGCATAGGTTAGGAAGAAGACCAGCTACAGCGACGGCTTTGTTTTCTCAAGTTAGTTGTCTAGATGTAGCAGCGACTTATCATAAGACCATGAGGCTTCACCTGCTGGGCCTTATTGTTTGCTTGTTCACTTGGAAGGCCACGTGGAGTTTGGACCAGATTGACAAAAGAACTGTGATTTTGGTGTCATTTGATGGCTTCAGATGGGACTATCTGTTCAGGGGATATTCTCCTGCTCTGGAGCGCATTGCTGCCAGCGGTGTGCGAGTGAAACAGCTGAAGAACTGCTTCCCAACGAAAACTTTTCCGAACCACTACAGCCTTGTGACTGGATTGTATCCAGAAAGCCATGGCATTGTGGCAAACTTCATGTACGATCCCAGGTTGAAAAAGCATTTCACAATCGGTAACACGGATCCCGTGTGGTGGAATGAGGCCGAGCCTGCCTGGGTGACACTTCGCCGCCGAGGATATGTGACTGCGACCGTGAACTGGCCTGGTTCAGACGTGGAAATCAGAGGTGTGCGTCCTAACCATCACAACCCGTTCAACAGCAGCATACCATTCAGGGATCGTGTGGACAAAGCCATATCGTTGTTGCAGCTGACGGAAAAAGAACGGCCCAGCTTCATTGCATTGTACTTTGAGGAGCCTGACTTCACTGGGCACACATATGGACCCAATGGCGAAGAGACCATGCAGGCTGTCAAACGAGTGGATGACATTGCAGAGTATCTTATGAAGCGCCTGCATGAAATTGGCATGTCGAATAACGTAGACGTAATCTTCACCAGTGATCATGGAATGGCCGAGACGTCCGATACGAGGGAAATCTTCCTCAGCGACTACGTACGGAATAGCAGTTATGAGCTGGTTGACTACTCGCCCCTTGTTGCTTTGCTGCCACACGAAGGCATGGAGATGGAGCTGTACCGGCGCCTGCGCCACGCTCACCCGAACATGACCGCCTATCTCAAGCAGGACATGCCAGAGCGGCTGCACTACCAGCAGAGCCGGCGTATTCAGCCGCTGATGCTGCTGGCCGACCCGGGCTGGTCGATCTTTGCCAAACGAGCCGCGGCTGACCACGATCGCGGTGCCCATGGTTACGACAATGATTTCCCAGGTGTACGGCCCTACTTCATTGCCACCGGGCCAGCGTTCCGCCGTGGCTTTAAGATGCCGCTCATGAATAATCTCGACATATACCCTCTGGTCTTTCACATTCTCGGGGAAGAGCCACCTGCGTCGAATGGCACCCTGGAAAGAGCTTCAAGACTGTTGAAGCGGCCGGCTGCTGCACCGGCAGGCAATGCTGTTCAGCTACCTGCAAGTGCTGGTGTTGATGCTAGCTCTCGCCAGCGCATGGCAGCAGTATTGCTCAGTCTTGGTGGTATAGCGTTACTTGCTGGTACTATGCTGTTGACCACTTTGTAAGTCATGCTCGCTGGTCCGAAAACTTGATGACATTTGTGTTGTGTTGAGTTCGTCTATTCTTTCATGTCCTCCTCAGGTTTTTATTCATAGGAGCTGGTCCCCTACTTTGTACAATATACTGGTCTGTATTTTCTAGCCTACTTGATATTCTATTTATAACTTCAAAACTAAACATGAACTTTGATCCAGTTTTGTTTGCAGGTGTCCTGCAGTTGGTCTTTGGCTTCCCCGTGTGTTGCCTAGCTGTTTCTGTGACAGCAGATTAGAATACCACTGCCGGTGGATGCTTGATGGCTAGCTACTGTAGCTGGTTGGCTGGTTGGTTGGCAGCCAAAAGGAAAACAATCTCCACTTGTAGGGCTGCAGTTGTTGTGAGACACAGGCAAGTACATGTTCTGCCCTAGGAGCCATATCAGAGCTAACTACGTACCTATAAAGTATAAACAAGTGCTGCTAAGCCTGCTATTTCCAGCTGTCCCCTGATCTCATCCTGACATCTCCCTGGCAATATTAATTTTGCAGCTTCCGACCAGCCATTGATGTGCACCGTGGTATCACCTGGGTGAGGTTATATGTAACTGATGCAAGAGTTTATTTGTCTGCGAAGAATCCAGGTACAGCATCTGGTTCATGACCACTTGCCTAACGCCATTTTTCAGTTCTGTGACTATGTGCTCACAGGGCCAGTGTAGAGTATAGACTCTTTGATTAGCTGAGTCGTCCGGTGCATTTCAGCGGCATGCAACCAGCACTACGTTGCACTCCATCCAATACTTTTCAAGTACATGTACAGCCACTGCTTGAATCCTGATCATGCATGTCATCATGACCCACCGGCTGTTAAAAATATAACACTTTTTTCTCAGCAGGTTCCGATTTTCAACACTTTCGGTGTACCCTGCCACCTGGAAAAACTTTTATTCTGCCCAACTCCATCACAAATCCACTGTGACGTAGGTACCGAAAATCCATTCACGTCTGCTACCAGAAAAAGTGACCGGGGGAGGGGGAGGGGGGACCGAAAATTTTACTCTGCTGTCCCTCCAGGAAATCGCGATTCCATGGACGCAACAAATTTCGCGATTTTGGCCCAAACCCGCGATTTTCTGAAAATCCGCGATTTCCCGTGTTTTTTGTTGTTTTCTGCACTTCTTTTGACATTTTTCTGCACTTTTCACGCAGTATACAGTGCTTTCCATCATCCTGCTCGTAGGTTATTTCCACAGTACGCAAATAGCGATTCTAAGGATACAACAAATTTCGTGATTTGGCCCAAATCCGCAATTTTCTGCCAATAATTCCGCGAGTTCCTGGCAAGTTCCGCACTTTTCGCCGCATTTTTTGTTGTTTTCTGCCGCAATTTCTTCTGCAAGGTTTCGGGGGTTTCTTCTGCAAATTCCCGCAGGGACAGACTATGGTGGAGTAATTATGCACTACTGAAGACTATGTCATGTGAGTACAGTGTGGAGTGCATGCAGTGGAATTTTTTTTTTTTTTTTTTATTTACTTGAAAAAGCACATAACCACCAGGAAAGCTGACAAAGAAAAAAGAGTAAGAAAAGACAGATAAAAAGAGAGCTGAGAGAGAGAGAGAGAGAGAGAGAGAGAGAGA
Organism: Sycon ciliatum; assembly: GCF_964019385.1. Classification (NCBI taxonomy): domain Eukaryota; kingdom Metazoa; phylum Porifera; class Calcarea; order Leucosolenida; family Sycettidae; genus Sycon; species Sycon ciliatum. Next base: position 19,671,982 of record NC_088646.1, read on the forward strand.
GAGAGAGAGAGAGAGAGAGAGAGAGAGAGAGAGAGAGAGAGAGAGAGAGAGAGTTGGGGTACGGTTAGGGGAGGACGAGACATTGAATGGTGGTCGCCACAGTCACAGATAGTAGCAGTGCTGGTGAGGCTACAGGCACTCCACTGACCATTAGGTCTCAGTATTGCCATGCCGGTAACGCACCAAGAGACAAAAACGGAAGAAAATCTGAAGCGCAATACATGAATGGTAATTACAATACAGTAAAACCTGTAACTAACGACCACCGTGACTAGCGACCGGCCTGGTACTACCGACCACTTTGTCAGGCACGGACGGTCTCACATTCAAAATGCACTGTGACTAGCGACTACCTGCTGAACGCGACCAGCGACCGCCTTTTCTTGTCCCAATAGAGAGGTTAAGTTACACGTTTTTTGCCCTTTTTCAAAACGCGGTGCAAATCTCACGTTACGTGTAATTTTTAGAGGTTAAGTTACACGTGCGACGTGACGTGAAATTTTGCCTGGCAGGATTCGGGTTTAGTTCCCACAAATATCAAATCTTCCAACAAACTCGATAAATTTCGATAAAATTCCGGAAACTCACACAAATTCGGTCGGAATAACCAAGCGAAACTTCCAAAAACTCACGTCATGAACTAACGTGCGGGACAGTCAACTCACGTAAAACACGTCAAATTTTACGTGAGTTTTTTTCACTTTTTGACGTAAAAGTTCACGGACGTAAGACTTTTACGTGAAACTTAACCTCTCTATATAGAGAGGTTAAGTTTCACGTAAAAGTCTTACGTCCGTGAACTTTTACGTCAAAAGTGAAAAAAACTCACGTAAAATTTGACGTGTTTTACGTGAGTTGACTGTCCCGCACGTTAGTTCATGACGTGAGTTTTTGGAAGTTTCGCTTGGTTATTCCGACCGAATTTGTGTGAGTTTCCCGAATTTTATCGAGTTTTATCTAGTTTGTTGGAAGATTTGATATTTGTGGGAACTAAACCCGAATCCTGCCAGGCAAAATTTCACGTCCCGTCGCACGTGTAACTTAACCTCTAAAAATTACACGTAACGTGAGATTTGCACCGCGTTTTGAAAAAGGGCAAAAAACGTGTAACTTAACCTCTCTATTCTCTATTAGAGAGGTTAAGTTACACGTTTTTTGCCCTTTTTCAAAACGCGGTGCAAATCTCACGTTACGTGTAATTTTTAGAGGTTAAGTTACACGTGCGACGTGACGTGAAATTTTGCCTGGCAGGATTCGGGTTTAGTTCCCACAAATATCAAATCTTCCAACAAACTCGATAAATTTCGATAAAATTCCGGAAACTCACACAAATTCGGTCGGGATAACCAAGCGAAACTTCCAAAAACTCACGTCATGAACTTACGTGCGGGACAGTCAACTCACGTAAAACACGTCAAATTTTACGTGAGTTTTTTCACTTTTTGACGTAAAAGTTCACGGACGTAAGACTTTTACGTGAAACTTAACCTCTCTATTGTCGAATTTTGACCCGTAACTAGCGACCGCGATGTAGCAAATCAAGCATTGCTTGAAGCTCCTTCTCGAAATTTTGATGATTTTCCATGGTCGTTTCGATACTTCAGCTGGACAAATGAGCGCAGTCTCATTTTTACTGTGGAATCAGTGTGGATTGCACTACACCTGTCATAATTTCAAGTGCTCAGCTGTCAAGAACAAACATGATAGGAAACGTCTTGGAGAGCGCATCCAAAGCGCTCTTTGAAAGTTTGATCGATGTTACTACTCGAAGGAGAAACTAAGACTGAGCGGCTCTCTGTCGAAGTGCAATCACACATAACAGCTCAGTCACCAGACTCACCACTACACCAGGTCACACTGACAGTCTGTGCTGGCTAGCTAGCATGCTACGGTATTATGTACGTACCTGTACGGAACACAGGCCAGGATACGATGGCGGATAATAGTCTACAGTGAACTGAAAGGTGCGAAAACTCGCAACATCGCCGCATCACGTACTGGTACACACTACTCACTAGTACAGTTTACGCTACACTACATCCAAGTCGGAGCGACTGAGTTTCCACTGTAGATCAACACACTGATACCGCCAGTGTAGTCGCACACAGATGAGGATGGAGTCGATAGTGACGCACTGCCTGGCCAGGCCAGCGCTGCTCTGGAAACCCGGCGAGTCGACATACGTGTCAAAAGCAAAGGTAGTATCGCTTCCGGTGTATAAAAAACTTGATTTCCTCTCTCTCCAAGTGTAACGTGCGTGGTCTAAGGCTAGGAGGCTACTACCCACAGTCAGTCAACCAACGTATCTGAACTTACTCCGGCACGGCCTGGAGGTTATCTTATATCAAAGTGAAAGTGAACTTGCTCTCTCTCAACCACGACTCTCTCTTCTCTCTCTGATCTCTCCCTTATGAGATGCAAAACTAGAGAACTTATATAGAATCTAACAAGGCCGTTGGCAAGGGGGCCAGCTAGGAAGCTTCAGCTGGGGTCTATTGCGGGAAACCAGCAGCAGGCAGCAAAACAGCTAAAGAATGTATGTGAAAGTGTAGCAAGCAATCTGGAAATGCCATTGTTTACTCGCAGCGCGCATCAGTGCTACAAAGGAAGCATTGGAGCATGAGACTGATATCACAGTGCAGATAAGTCCATACAACTGCACAAGGACCTCTTGCAAATGAAACATAGCGGCACAAGTATTGTATTTAGAAACAATGAAGACTACTGATAATTAGTGTTGGTCTAGCTACTCTCCAGTGTGTAGTGGCGCCATGCAAGGATCATGGAAGAACAATCGTAAATGTAGGAAGTACTGTATGCTTCTAAACAATAAGAGTCATGCAAAATACATGTACTACTAGTCATGTGTAAACTGTAAAGCAGGGATACTACACCCTCCCTTCCTACACTAAATCACGCCCTCGTGATTTGACAACGAGTTCGATGATGTATGAGGAACAGTACTCACTAGAAGGCACCGTCAGTAGGTGGACTGGACAACTAACTTGCATGCACGTACATGTATTCTTGAATCTTGAACAGAGTGCTGGGCCGAAAGGGTGACAACTGACACTAGTAGCTGGAGCTCAGCAGCAGATCATAGGAGGCGGTGAGAACGTCATAGTAGATAGCGTATTACTTGTAGAGCGTCAACCGGGATATGGCAAAATAATATCGGAAATGATAACGTGTTTAGAGTAGACAGAAGAACTGAACTGATAACAAATCAAAAAATAGAAGCACACCAGGTTCTCACCATCTCACGGGGTCAAAAAGGGAATATTGTCCTCCAAATACATGTATCACACCCCTGGCACAACCGGCCAGCCAAATCGCAGAACCAAGCCGAACTGAGTACACAAGGGCATTCTCACACACATTGTCCCAGGTTAGCTAGGTAGACCGTGGCTCACCATGATCGGACGCCTACCGGACTAAACTGGATTCGCTCACTCGCATAAAGGAAGACTGAAGAGAACAGAAAGACTGAAGGAAGACAGGAAAGAGAATGCCATATCGGGAATTAGCTTACGTTGGACATGGAGCTTGATCGGTAGAGACGCTGTCCGTCATCATTTCGGGTTAGGGGGAGACGTGGCGGGCGAAGGAGTAGCGGCGACTGACGCATCAGGTTGGGCCATGCTGGTACCGGTTATACCAATAAACAATTTACCGCTGCCATCAATTCTGTAGCGCCGCTGCCATCAATGCAATACAGATACTAGGTGGGTTCGAATCTAGCAATTATAAAATTGAACCACCGCTGCCACCAATGTAACGTGCGTGGTCTAAGGCTAGGAGGCTACTACCCACAGTCAGTCAACCAACGTATCTGAACTTACTCCGGCACGGCCTGGAGGTTATCTTATATCAAAGTGAAAGTGAACTTGCTCTCTCTCAACCACGACTCTCTCTTCTCTCTCTGATCTCTCCCTTATGAGATGCAAAACTAGAGAACTTATATAGAATCTAACAAGGCCGTTGGCAAGGGGGCCAGCTAGGAAGCTTCAGCTGGGGTCTATTGCGGGAAACCAGCAGCAGGCAGCAAAACAGCTAAAGAATGTATGTGAAAGTGTAGCAAGCAATCTGGAAATGCCATTGTTTACTCGCAGCGCGCATCAGTGCTACAAAGGAAGCATTGGAGCATGAGACTGATATCACAGTGCAGATAAGTCCATACAACTGCACAAGGACCTCTTGCAAATGAAACATAGCGGCACAAGTATTGTATTTAGAAACAATGAAGACTACTGATAATTAGTGTTGGTCTAGCTACTCTCCAGTGTGTAGTGGCGCCATGCAAGGATCATGGAAGAACAATCGTAAATGTAGGAAGTACTGTATGCTTCTAAACAATAAGAGTCATGCAAAATACATGTACTACTAGTCATGTGTAAACTGTAAAGCAGGGATACTACACAAGTGTTGTATGATCTGAAAGAAGAATGTCAGTGCGCAAGTGGTGGGGGATTGTATTATCTGCATTTTGACATACATATCAAAAAATGGGATCCATATATGGTCGCGCGGTGCAAACCTCTAACTAAAGACCACCTGCCACTAACGACCACTTTTCCGGGCACCAAGGGGTGGTCGTTAGTTACAGGTTTTACTGTATAGGTAATAGGGAGAGTGGTGACCAAGAGAGGACAGTATAGACCGTTAGTATGGGGTGCTTCAATGCACATCCCCAAACCAAGAGGTGTGATCTGGAAAGAACAGTGAGACGGGATAACAAAGACGGTCTATTGTAGTCTGGTGTTTTATAGATCACGGTTTCTGATACAGACCTTCAATGGCAGCTAGTCCATGCAACTACATGTAGTTAGTCCCCGACTGAGAGGTATACAGTAACACTCGGAGTATACACATGAGTCTGTCACGGAACAACGCCAATCACACGGTGGCAGCGTGCCATACACATGTAGCACAGGTATCCATTGGAATAGCGTGTTCAGTCCCTGGCTATGGTGTGCTGCAGTGGAACATCTGAGAGTGTGTGTGTGTGTAGCAGAAACATGTAGTCCTGAAACTGCCATGATGCAAAATTGGCCAACTGCATTCTGTGCACCGGCTGAGCAGTTTTAGACGTGGTGTGGATGTAGCCAACACAGTTGTTGTAAACATGTTGCTGTGTTCTTTTTTATTTTAAAACTGCCTTACATGAATTATGACTAACCGTGGCAGACTGATTTCCACATCAACCGCCGCATAATGCAGTCATACGACCAATGCCCATGTAGTCATAGGTGACAGCCATAATGCGGCGGTAGATACTAATGCAGAGAGCATTCCAATCTCATCACTGTGCCGGATCTGATCATCACGTACAGTGCAAGATGTCCAGGGCATGATGCCGATAAAGTCACATAATTATTACTTATTAGTTATGAACTTATGACCCAAGTGCAGGCCAGGCCACTGTAGAGAAATCTTTTGAATAGAAGTGTTCATAATCATAGCATCTGCACTAATCTTGGGCCCGATCCAGTCAGTTACCATTGTGCCACTGCTGTTATGTATGTGAAGCACTTACTGCTACTGAGATCTCAAAGTCTACGACTGCCACCACTGGCACCAGCTCCAATTCTTCTCGTGACTCACAACTACTTTCACAAATACTTAGCACGCAGCCAGCACTAGTGTAGGCGTACTCTCCTGTAGCGACCATCTCGCTGTGCTACATCATTCGATCGTCGGAATCCTGCTTCGGATGTGATTTCAGACGCACTGCGTGATCCGACATGCAATGATGCATTGCAATTTAAAGCAATTGAGCGCAAGCATCATGAACATCCAGTTACCTCCTTGAACAGTGTGTCCCTTCCGGCATGCACCAGATCAGTGTCAGAAACAGCTGACAAGCGCACCAGCTCAGCTGAGGTTTGCGGTGCATACTTTCATCAAAACTTCTTGAAGCGAAGGAATGGACCAAGATGCACGGGAAGTTCGGGTGGAGCTTGATCGCCAAACGGCCATCTACAGCGAATGGAACAGAGACGGAGACCGAGCGTGATAATATTATAAGCTCTTCAGTTGCCGTCTAGAAGGGGGCTAACAGCACCGGACCAATGCCGAACAGTTCGGGTGCAGGCCGCATGGTGAATGGAGGCATACCGGCGCACAAAGAGGACATGGCGTGCGGCATGCAACGAAACGAGAAGCAGCAACTGCGGCTTGCAGGCTTCAGACTGCACTCACAACGGCAATCAAATCTCGCGATATAGCACGCGCTTCTTTTCTATTTTGCTAAACCTAGACCTCTATGGCAAGAACGCAAATGCTTGTGAGGTAGACCGGCTTGTCCGATTTCCGACTACGTCGTTGGGTGTTGCCATGCACGAAAAAACTGGTGCTTGAGTTGAGTGCAAGCACAAGGATCTGACTGTCTCCGGGCGGCTACGGATCCAGTTGCACGTCTCACTCGCGAGATGAACCGACGCACCTTGACCTGTTGTAACGCTGAATGATCCCTACAGATGAGCCTTGCGTCGCCAGGCAGTTGCTTGCTTTTCCAGTAGTGGAGGCCTGCTAGGAACAAACATGCCAATTCGTTGCTTGCGACGGAAGGAACAAAGTTGAAAGAAATCACCACGAAGAAGGGTTTGAATTCGTTGCGCTGTGACGCTCAGTTTCTAGATGAGTAGGTAGCGAAGAAGACGGCGTAGATTACAATGGAGAAATGGCTGTTGTTCGTGGTATTCCTGAGCCTCCTCCTCGTGTGTAGCATTCCAAGCAAGGCCAGGGCAAATCGGAGGTGAGTGAGCCGAAAAGCAGTGTCCTCCGACCAAACAAGTCTGAGCTTGATACACGTGCTCACCCACCAACCATTCGCGGCTAAACATTTCGAACAAACCTCTGCGTGTTGGTTGGACTACAGTTGTAAGCACTGGATAGCTGCTACTCTAACAGAACAGCGCTACAAAGAATTTTAATAGTTACCCGTCACACGGGCACGTTGCCCAGACTCGATCGATAGAGCGGATACCGGATAGCGAGGTGCATGGACTAAAACCCCATTTAAATTTATGATTTAGCACCGGTGGCCAGTATCTACTGTGTAAGGGTTTGAGTTTACAGAGTCAGGCTCAGAGCATGATAGAAAGGAAGAAAGATGGCTGTTCCTCAAAGGGTGTAGAATATGACGCAGTGCAGCAGACAAAAACTGTTGAAAAAGGACGAACATATGCCCGGCTAGACTACAAGACTTGAAAAGACTTAGTCTACATGCATGCAATTGCTGGTGGCTGAAAGGCTGTATGGAAACAGAGGTGGACACATTAATCCGTATCATCTTTTGGCGGAAGGGCGCCAAACGTTCTGAGGATGTCCACTATGTCCTTACCTTTTTAAAGCAGTCTGACATAATAATAATTATGTTTATGGAGTATAGAGGCCGTCTTTTGTCCTTCCATAGTTTCCCCTCAGTCCATGTCAGAAAGTTAAAACCTTTCTCCGGCTAATCTACAGCGCTGGATGATGATTTTAGGAATACATGTTTAACACAGCCTGTCAAAGCCTGCCGGGTGTGTAACAGAAATACTGTTATCCCAACACTTACTTGTGTACTCACAGTCACACTTTTAACATTAATTATTATAATTATGGGCAGGCCTGAGAATGAATCATGAGATCACAATAATTATTATGGTATCCTTTTCCCAGATGAGATTGCAACAAAGTGCCAGAGCAGGGCCGGAGGCAGCTTCCGCGGATCGGTGCGGCCGAAGGGCCATCTTTAAGGGGGGGGTCTGGGGGTCATCCCCCCCCAAAAAAATTTGAATTTAGACGGCAAATCCTGCACTCTGGGGGACTCTCTGTACAAAATCATACATCGAAACTTTTTCTCCCCGGTTTTGGACGTTCCACGTGGACCGACTTTTTGGGAAGTTGGTACGGCCATGGCCGTACCGGCCGTACCAGTGGCGCCGGCCCTGCAGAGTTGAGCAAAGGATGCTGAACCCTGAACCCTGAGACTGCAGGTGTCCCCCCCCCCCCCCCGGCAATCACTAACCATTACTACTGAGTTGCCGAGGAGGCTATGGTTGCAGCACCTCTACATAACTATATCTAGCTCACATGTATTATTATATTTTGCTACCCATTCACAGAAGGGAAGCTGCAATAGATGTCGACAGGCACGGCAGCCTACGTCTCAGCTCTCCGGGTGACATCACTCTTCTGCCAGCGGCTGGAGCAGGCTTTGTTCTATTCGACAAGAAGGTGACATCGTGGGAGGACTTTGCAGAGAAGCTCCGAAACCAGGAGGTAAGGCAGACAATGCAGGGTTATGGACGGAGAAATTGAATTTGTTTGTCTCATTTCCTGCCGGGTTTGGGTCAATAATCTCAAGGACAGCTAACTCTTGACTTGTCTTGTTGCCCTCTTTCTGAGCTTACATTTCCCGGGATTTAGCTAAAATTGTTTTTTCTTCTTTCATAGTTAGACTTGGGTGGATAGCCAAGGATTAATTTATAAGAAGAAAAGAGGACCAATGAGCTACAAGTTATGCTATGATTGCCAGTTAGGTGTAGAGCGTCAGTACTGTCGGTCAGGGCCGTGCGATGTTATCGCATGAGCTGATTGTAAAGTAACTGGTGGTGGTAGTGGATATTATAGCGTAACTTGTAGCTCTTTGGTCCTCTTTTTTTCATTTCTGATTTTTCTTTGTCTAGGAAAACGTTCCATACCCTAAGTGGTCAGTATGAGTCAGAGGCCTGAGCTTCAGTAGCTGTTTATAGAAGTTGAAAGTATGATGCTGACTTAGGTCTGTATGTGCCTGCTTTTTGTCTCCATGATGATGCAGCCGAGGAAGCCCGAGCAAGCTCCAGCTGCAGCAAACGACAACACAACAGACATCCTTGAGCACCTCCAGCGTAAGTTGCATCAGCTGGAGAAGCGTCTTCAGATCCTGGAAGATGGTGCTGGAAGTGGGATTGTATCATCATGGATGGTAAGGCTGCGGTTCAGGTTGTGGGTTTTAGGCACAACCTAGCAAGAGCAACTGTGCATACTTTAAACTATGAAGCAAACCGTCAATTGATCTGTCGCTTCTAAGTCCAAGGAGGCGTGCACATCGCTGTACCTTGTTAACTGTAATTGCAGAGTTAATAATACAGTACTGTTTCGCGGCTCATTTGCTGGCATAACCATTGTACCCATATTGAAGTGAAATGATGCGAAAGGCTTCGCCCGACTTTCCAGTTGCTTCCTTGTTAAAATTATGTGTGCTGATCATCGTCTTCCTCCACCGGAAGTCTCTCTTCAATAATGAAGTCAATGCACTTGCCACTGTCTGCATCTTTGCTCATCCATGTGTTGTATTCGTGCTTTACTCTGTATGAAGGCACCAGTGTTCTTTCAGATGATGACGCCGGAGTGGTTACGGAGCCACGCCACTTTCTACGAAACCCCAGTGATCACAGCCGAGCAGGTCGCTTTCATACCGGCCGAAGTGCGGTACCATCGATTGCTCAGTGTAAGGTTTATACAGGTGCACAGCCTATTCTTGTTTTGCATGTAATGTTATAATGGAATCATCCACCCTAGACTGGGCAGACTAATGGCTGGAACAAGAGAAACAGCTACCGAAGTATGCATTTGTCTCACAGTTATAAAAACATTGTCACGGTAACGCCCGTCTGACATGTTCCGGCTATTTCAGGCTGCGTCTATACAAAGTCATGTAATGTACTTCCAGTGTTCATGTTGCATGGTGTGTTGTGCCTCAGCCTAGCTCTATACTGTATAATTATTATAATGTTCATGCTTCTCCCAGGATGCATGTTCTTGGTACCTAAGTCTACTAAGCCATGGTGTTGCTTAGCTGCCCAGTGGTATGGAGACACAATCCTCTATTTGTTCTGCTAGAAACATGGTTTGTGTGTGTGAAGACTGCTCTCCTCTGGCTAGATACTAAGCGCATTATTATGAGAACAGAACATGTAGGCTTCCCGATGATATTGCCCTCAATATGGTGCATACCTTTCACATCAAACTTCAAGGCGAAATGGGGGGGGGGGGGGTCAATTTCAATCAAAATGGGACTTATAGTGCTAGTCAGCGATACATTGAAAGCCGAGATTTGAATTTTTTCGGAAAACATGGTATCTCAAGTCAGAGCCGGAGTCGGTCTATCACTATAACCCTGCATGCTTTGTAACATAGAAGGCTGTGTTGAATGAGGCGATTTTGTGTCATTGTGATTTCTCACAGGTGCCCCTTGTCTCCGCTGGTCAGCTGAGCGCGGACAAGACGTATTTGATATCCATGACCATCCGTCACACCAAAATGAACCAGCATGTAGCTGACAATGATCTGATGCTGGCGATCAGTGACGAGAAGTCCGCCATCGGCTTTTGGTTCATGGATCAGCAGCCATTTGTCACTCTTGCTGGCGTCCCAGGTGTGGTTCTAACGAAGATCACACGATCTATTCCCGACCTCGAGCCGCCCAGCAGCAGTGCAGCATCACCGGAAATCTGGCATATGAGAATGAGGCTGACTGCTCAGTCGTCGTGGGGCACAGTGTGGGGTCCATCATTATCGGCAGGTCAAGGTCGACAAAGTGTCTACCCCAGGCTGCTGAAGCCAAGCGGCGGGCTCTCACTGGAGCTGTATCGTAATGATCCAAATGAAGCCTATCTGATCAAATACATTGAAGTAACGATAAGTGCCGAGCAGTAACTGCTAGATACTGCATGCACGTGCAGCAGAAAATACGCCGGTACACACAAAGTGACACGAAATACTTTATCTCTACGGCGAGCAGGTAATATATTTCCTTTGAAATAGAGTTATTGCAGTTGGCCGCCTTGAGAATCCATGCCTTGTTGGTTAACATGATAATTATCTAACCCAATTTGCCCGACATTGACTATGGCGATGCATGACTGTACATAAATCCCTCTGTAGACATGACTTCTCTCCATGGCACCCATTACAGTGCTCCAATCACGATATGCCATACTATAATTGCCAAGAGGTATACAGATTCTAACACTAAAGCTACTGAAAACACACACTTTATTCCTATACACTATCTGTCGGCATAAATTAAATGTACATGTACACCTTGCGCCGGTCTACCTGTCTTTGAACAAGTGAGAGGTCTCTGGTGGCAATCTACCAGAGTTGTGAAAAATAAGAAAACGATTGTGGTTGGTTGGTAGGCGTCTTTATGCTGGATACTGTGACTTTTTTCTGTGGGTACGAACCAGGGAGTCGTAAAATACTGCTACGACTTCCTGGTGCGAACGTCGCGTAGGTCACTTGTACCAAGAGTGCAAAACCTCCAGAGTGGAGTGTGCAACGCCGATCCAGCTCTGCATAATAGGGTCTTGGTCGAGCGGAATCGGATCTTCTGATGTCATGCGTACACTCCACACCACCGCAAGCCCGGTCTCAAGGCAGGGCACCGTTGTTTTTGATCCGAGTGTACCCGCGACTCCCCGGGTTCCCCTCAGATGTGTACGGTATTATGACGCAAAGATCCGATTACGTTCGACCAAGACCCTATGCAGAGCTGGATCAGGCGTTGCACACTCTGGGGGGTTATGTACTCTTGTTTGTACAGTACTGTACAAGGAACATTGCATCATAAAATGGCGTCAATTCAAAGAAATTTTGTCGCCGGACCTCACCAGGGAGTCGTAAAAAATTCACGGTTCGCGAGAGACTCTAGACTAGGGACCTTTCGCATTTGCTATGAAACGAATGCGAAACGAAAGTTTGATTCGTCTCGTAATCGTTTCGTTGAAAACAGAATTCAGGTTTCGCAAGTCGTAATGCAAATCTGCATGGCAACTACGAATACGGCCGGTACTGTAAAAGCAGAAATTTTCGGTGGTGTAATATTTTCGGTATTCGCCAAAATCGGCGGTTCGGTAGCGGGAAATTTTCGGTAAAACCCGTTTTCCAGGTAAGTGTACTAGTACTACAGGTATACAGTATCGGTTGTACCGACAATTTCGGTGCGTTTTATTTTCGGTAAAAATTGTCGGCACCGAAGTTACCGAAAATAAAACACCACCGAAAATTTCTGCTTTTACAGTACCTTGGCGTACGGGTGTGTTCGCGCACACGTGCATGGATCATGGAATCAAGGGAAAAAATGTGTACCTGGCAAAACATGTGTAGATCTACCTTGCAAACAAATGTGTACCTGACGGATTCGGAGCGTGCCACGAATGAAGAGGCTTTCATTCGTGAAAACGAGCTCTCCGCGGCGACTCTGACGAATCCTCGAACCCAGGTGACGAATCAGCATTCGTTTCGTATCCGTACGCGTGGTGCGAAAGGTCCCTTCTCTGCAGAAACACCACCACCCTCTAGGATCAAGCCGCAGTTGCAGCTCCAATGCGTTCAACGGATGAGGCAACCACGAATTTAAGGCTACAAAAATCAGTTGAATTGGAGGTTGCGCAGAAGTGGTAGTGGCAGAGTATGGGAAATACCGGTAGTTCTCGATAGTCAGGTATGCACATCCTACTTCAGTAAGCAGGTTCCGTACATTACTCGTACAACGTGGCAGGACAGTGAATGAAACGAAGCAAAAAAAGTTTCATCAACTGATTCAAGACTCCATAATAATATAACATGATAACTGGGGATATGAAGGACTTTTTGTTCATAGCAAAGAAAAGGACCAAGGACCAACACCACCAGTTGCTTGACAATCAGCTCATGCAAGTTCCTTGGTCCTTTTCTTTTCTTTGCTATCAAGAGTACATAACCGCCAAGAGTGTGTAACTGCCTGCACAACCTCTATGCAGTGCAGTGCCACGTGACCGCGAACTTCACATCACTTGACATGGTCAAAAGGTCACCCTGGCAAACAGTGCCACGTGACCACAAGAGAGTTGAAACCAAAGCTGGGTTGCGTACAACACTGTATCTATCTTAAATAATGCGTACGGGTTCATTACATGCCTTTGTCGACTCCATAGCTGAAGTTACACACTCTTGGGGGCTATGTACTCTTGTTGCTATGAATTAATCCTTGGCTCTCCATCCGACTTGTTCTCGATCTTTTTCATGGTTTATTCGTTCGGGGAAATTGAATATAAGACATTGATGTGACAAGCCTCACGATCAAAGAACTAAACTCATGTTTTGTGGTGTGTGACTTTTGCAGTATTTCATGAGAAATCAAGGATAGAAACGTAAGAAAGAAAAGTTAAAAAAGCCGTATATAAACCATGGTTTTCTGGCACAGGATTAGCAGAGAGAAAACTAACATACCCCTAAGACCTAGTCATACATGCGTTTGCATGAATCAGGCGAATTGAGAGAGAATATTACGGCGGATGGTGAACTCATCGGCTTTCTTGTCGCTGACCTTGCCGGCTGCAACAAAACACGAAAAATGAAAACTAGATGTCAGAGAGAAGGAGAGCAAGACACCGACTGCATTCATGTAACCATGACAGTACACCAGCAGTGTACAATACACGTGCATAGGAGACAAGATAATGCAACTCGGCATGGGTCTGCCACAGAGTCCAGTAACTCACGGGCGTACTGTTTTCGCCAATGTACAGCATGTTTTAGCGAGCAATATAGTAACAAATATGAAATAGAACTACCTGATAGAAAGACAGGCTACTCAAGGGAAACCCATGCTGCGCCACATGCGCGTCTTCCTTGTATGCAGCATACTACCAAGAGTGTGCAATTGTTTGTACGACCTCCACATAGTACTGCGGCGGCAGAACTTCGCATCTCCAATGGGTTACACTGGCAAACAGTGGAAAGTGACCAGCAGTGAGCTGAACCCAAAGCAGGGGTGTGCATAACCCTGTATCCATTATGCACAAAGCGCAAATAATGTGCACGGACTTGTAAAGTGGTACGAAGTTTTGCTGTCGCAGACCCCATAGCTGGAATTGCACACTCTTGGGGGTTATGTGCTCTTTGATACTACTGGTGGCGCTTATAATAGATGCGTAGTACGTGATGTACAACTGTTGAGAGGGATGAGGTATATACTTTTCGGTGGCAATTAGAACATGATCACACAGATGCACATGGCAAAACACAAGATTATGACTTACACATGCGCTCAAGACGGCTTGACTCAGTGGTTGGGAACTCGTTGCCCTTAGTCTGAATCTTCTGCATGATTTTGACGTAGTATGTTGCCATCCTAGTAAAGAGCGACATAGGAAAAGACAGCAAAAGTATTTTAGATAGGTGAATAGTTGAGCACAAAGACATGCACAGTACCATTTCAATGGGCTGGAACCTGAATTTGCAGTAAGACACAATTGAGAGAAGGAGATTCAGGCCTCGTTTACACGACAATGATTAAAAAACGTTTTTGGCAAGAAAACGCTTCCACAGATTTTGATAAGAGCGTTTATACGACAACGCTGAAAAACGTTTTTGAAGTTTCAAACGAAAAACGGCCTTCAAAGTGTTTTTCAATCGTTTTCGTTCCATTTCGTTCTCGTGTAAACGGCAAAAACGTTTTACTAGTACGAGCCTTGTACTCAAAACATGCCGCCGCCAGGCCAACTTATCGCACGTGACCATTGCGAGCTGAAAAACGTGTTGCAGTGTACACGATAATCGTTTTCGTGTAAACAGCAAAAACGTTTCGAAAACGATTGAAAAACGTTTTTCAATCGTTGTCGTGTAAATGAGGCCTCAGTTGCCATATCAGAGCCAAGACATCAGAAGGAAGGCAGCGTGGTAAACATCTCATCACCGATGGAATAAGAACCACTATCCTACATCACCTGTCCACGCAACAGCCTCATCATAATACAAACACAGCAGTAGTACGTACGCATTGTCCTGCCCGTCAGCAACCTTGGTTGCCTCGCTGATGATATCCTCGCGTGCATCCTGGACAATGAGAAGAAGAGGAACACTTATCAGGAATAATGCAGTGTGCTGAAAGCAGCCAGAGTGGAGAATAAGGAGTGACATCAGAAGGAAGGCAGCGTGGTTAGGACTCATCACAAGACATACATACAGAACCACTATCTTCTATCACATGTCACAAAGATGCATGCGGTTAATAATGTTGTATCTGGAGGTTCATATAGTATAGGACACAACAGAGCCAGGCACGTGGTATATGAAGTGATAGCGTAAGCTACAAGACTGCACTATGGAGCATACCTCTTCCTTCATGAAGCGAGCAGCAAGAGCATTCAAGTCTTCAACAAGACCAGCCTCGGCAGTGAGGGAACCACCGCTAGCGCGCTGGGTGCCGCATCTCTTGTTCAAGAAGCTGATGAAGTCAGACTCGGAACGACCCTCACTGTACTGTCAACACAACACAGAAAGATGCCAACATGTCAATAAACATTTTGCATTGCAAGATATAGCAATGCGGTAGAAGCCAGACTCGGAACGACCCACATTGCACTGTCAACACGGTCAGAAAGATACCAACATGTCAATATACAAGATATACCAAGGCAGCATAGTTGTCGTTAATAGTCACCCAGGTAAGCTACAAACGAAAGCAATGAGAAGTGGATGTCAGTGGAGTACTTACATCCTCACCATCCTTGTTGTCCTTGGGGAAGAACTTGATGGTAGGGAAGCCAGACACTCCAAACCTAAACAATAACACAATCAGAAAAGAGGAATACGCTTAAACAATGCATCCAAAATCACACATTGGCCTCACAACAGTGTATTAAAAAGACATCAGAAGGAAGGCAGCGTGGTAAGCATCTCATCACAGACGTACAGAACCACTATTCTACATCACTTGCCACGTTCACACAGACACAGATAGAGGAAGAATGATTTCAACCACACTTACTGCTCTCCAAGGGAGCGGTGGCTGTCAGCATCCACACGGGCTACAACGCACTGCAAGGAAGAAAACACGAACACTAATAGTCAGGCATATTTCCCATAACTGGGTGCATGCTAACTAATACCACCACACTCCAATGCATAGTTTTTCTCCCCAATACGTGAAGAATGCTGTTTACTGAATTTTCCAACGAGTCACAGCCATGCTAACACATGACTATTATTGTGATCATACTCTGGGTTTTATGCCTGCAGCAAAGTATGGATATACAGCATAGCTGTACACGTATGCACTGTGTGGTACACAGCATACCTACTACACTCATGCTAAAGTATCATAACATGTGCATTAAGCGGGCATAGTCTCGTACCTCTCCCTATGATGGTCTTAACGTAAGCGTTGAATAAGGATTTAGAGATCGATTCGCTTTTTAACATGAAGCTACACAAAGAGCCTATCTTGAACGTTCTTGTCAAATTGTCAAACAGGTTTACGGTACCAATAAGTATATTGATACAGTTCAGAACAATATTTATCAGCCCCATTGGAGTGAGACATCAGAAGGAAGGCAGCGTGGTAAACATCTCATCACATATGCAATAAGAACCACTATCCTACATCATCTGTCATTCCCAGCACACGCCCTGAAAACACGACAGAATAATTCATGCAGACACAACTTTTACTTTTACTTACGTTGCTCTCACTCTTGAAGGCAGATCCAACCTTCTCGTAGACAGGGGCAAGAGATTTGCAATGTCCGCACCCTATAAAGGATATCAAACAGCGATCAGTTAGCCAATAGTCCACACTCCACAGAAACGCATACATCTATAGACACTCAACATATCATAGATGCAAATCTTGATCAATGCACATGTATCATTAGCACTAAACATGGACACGTAAATACAAAAGCTCAGAAGAATCAGTACTGTACTTACATGGGGCATAGAACTCAACCAAGACATCCTTCTCTGCGCTCTTTACAATACCATCAAAATTGCTTGGGTCAAGGTCAACAACATGGGTTTGGGGTTTCTTGACACGTGCACGGGTACCTGTGAATATGAACATGAATTAGTACAGAAAACAATAAGGCCAATGGATAACGGCTTCAACTACTACGCTACGCCTGAGAGACATTGAATAGAAGCCACTGCCGAGGAAAATGCATCAAGCACTGAGATATTGATATTATTGATGTACATGTGCCAAACGACATACATTCCACCATTGATTGCAATACATTCTCAATCCAGACATCAGAAGGAAGGCAGCGTGGTAAACATCTCATCACTGATGGAATAAGAACCACTATCCTACATCATCTGACCCCTTCCTGGCTCTCCTTATGGCAAACCATTTCGCACAGATCAGGTGCCACAATTTGTTCCATAGTAATAACACGTTGATACCCGCCAAACAAGAGACTTACCGGCCTTGCCGTTGATGTAGTTTACAATATCATCGGCAGTACGTCCACCGCTGTAGCTGTAATCGGGGAAAAATAAGGAAAAGGAACGGAATTAAAACTTCATACGAGTCAACACAAAAGCCAGTTGATTTCGATAAGTCTGGTGAGTGGTGGCGGGTCTTTTGTTGAGTAGGGGGGGGGGGGGGGGGGGTATGTTAGGTCCCCACTCACTTCTGTAGTATCCACACAAGCACCCCAGTGACCTCACACACCTGTTCCCGCACCATATAAGCTTAGGGTGCGTTCGTATTTTCTCTAGCTTCTCGGAGAAAGCTCTCCTAGATGTTGGAAGCTGGGATAATTTAGGAATGGGTCTCGAAGAATTTGGAGATAATTTGCATACCGTGGTGTCTTGTATTAAGCCTATCTCATATACCGTGAAGTACCGTTGATCCGCCCCCACGCCATGTCGCTTCCCAGCCGTTTTTTCGGCAGGGGGCGGGAATTAGATCAAGGCTGTCAAGTGCAGTACGATGTACAACAACTTGGAGGATCAGACTCGATGTGCTAAATTGTGCACATTTTGATCCTGGATTGGCACACATCGTGTACAGCAGTGCAAGCGTCGGTTCAACATCGTATTTAGTTGTATACGCCGAAATCGCTTCACAGGTAGAAAATCGACAGGGGGCGGGAATTAGTGAGGGGGCGGATCAACGGTACTGTCGTGGTCATGGGAATCCAGTCAATTGACCGGGGCCGGCGCCATCAGCGCGTGCAGAACAGCACTTGATCCGATGCGACCAGCGCGCTGCAGCATGTGTGTACAGCTTACCCACGGCTGCATGGCCAGTGCCCTGGGGCCGCTA
Organism: Sycon ciliatum; assembly: GCF_964019385.1. Taxonomy (NCBI): domain Eukaryota; kingdom Metazoa; phylum Porifera; class Calcarea; order Leucosolenida; family Sycettidae; genus Sycon; species Sycon ciliatum. Next base: position 19,690,049 of record NC_088646.1, read on the forward strand.
GACGTGCGGCTGGATTTCCATGTCCACGACAGTAGAAACCGGTTTTGAATACAAGCCTGATTTTAGTGTTGACACTAATAGAAATACCCGGTTTGAAGCCTAGCCCTGACACCGGCTTCTACAGGAATAAGCCCAGCTTTTATACACGACATTCAGTATGGGCCGTGATCTTGATTGACACGAATGTAGTATGCACTGTGGGTATGCGAAAAGGGAATGTCATACACTCATGATCAACACGTGGCTTTTAGCAGTAGTTCGCATGCACCGACTCCAAAAAACGCGGGAATCTCCAAGTTTCAACCACCTCTGAAGTTCAGAGGGCGTGGAGGGCCTCCAAAAACTCAGAGAGGATATAAGAACACTTCTCGAACTTTTCCAAGAGGATTTAAGAACGCACCCTAAGTAAACAAAGCCCAATTTTGCTAGCAAAATACCAAAGAGGTTTGAAAATGAATTACTCATCATCCATATTTGCCATAGCTGCCCGGGGCCCATATTCAGCCTCGCGCCGGTCCTTTTGCTCTCTCCCTTTTCCTTGCTGTTGAGCTCGGAATAAGAACTACAGTAAAACCTGCCCTAACCGGACGCTGTGGAGCAGCGGAAACCGTTCTGATATGGCAGGATTCCGCTAGATCCAGGGATACGCTTTGGTGCATGAAAATTTGTCCGGTCAATACAGGTTTCCACTTGGTACAGGGTCGGGCAAACACAGGTCTCACAGTGTCGGTATCTTCTCTGTGAGCCGAACGCATGATCCCAACAGAAGTGTAACCAAACATTTAAATGGCTATAATTATGGTGGAGGCACAAAGAAGATGCAGGACAACACTGACCGAACTTACTCGCTGGCGGTTGAGGATTTTTCGAAGAACTTGAGAGTGGGGAAGCCAGACACACCGAAGCGCGAGCCTAACTCGCGGTCAGCATCGGCATCAACCTTCGCAATGATCACATCGCTCTCACCAGCAAATGCATCGCCAACCTGCTCATAGACAGGGGCCAAGTTTTTACAATGGCCACACCCTGCAATTGAAAGAGAGAACGAGATGATGAGTTATCACCGTTTTACATTTCCAATTCAATTATAATCGTAAATCCATATGATCAGGTCTAAAAATGAAAATAAAGCATACAGCTACAACCTTCAAACTCTTTCCCATTCCCGTAACTAATGAATATTAATTTTCTACAATGAATGTTAATTCTCCTAAACGTAACACAAGCCGAGATAAAAAATTGCACCGACGCATAAACACACACTGAACGGTGTTACATTAAATGCGTGTCAAAATATATGACTGTAGTCTGTAGTGACTTTATGATGCCAGTGATCGTCGGCATGTATAGCACTAAAATACACAATAATATTTCCAATTTAGTGAAAGTTGCAGACAAATTGTGGATTCGCTAGAAAACCAAAAAGTAAGTTCTCCAACACTCCAAAAATATTCTTTTCCACATTCTATGATTGTACGAGAGCAGCAAAACTCACATGGTGCGTAAAACTCTACAAAGGCATATTTATCGCCAGTGACGACCTAAAAACCAGCAAATACAACACAATACTAATAAATACAACAACAATCACAGAAATCTTCCCAACGCCATGATAGTAAATCAGAGCAAGAAGAATTATCATCTGAACCTACATTGTCGAAGTTTTCTGATGTCAAATCGACAACGTTGCTGGCTGATGCAACGGCGGACAGAGCCACCACGGAGAGGATGGAAACGAACATGATTGCCAACTTTCTCTTTTTCAAGTCTTGGCGACGTGTTTTAGCGAAGGCACAGTTGACTGTCACGCATGCGCGCATTCGGTTGCAATGCGCTGAGTCACCAGGTCACCGCTAGATCCACACGTCTACATGCACAGGATGTACAAACAGTCAGTCCGACTTGCCGATACCGATACTGTAGTACCGCCGGTATGTGACCGTCTTTCTTCCTTTGCCGGCTAGCTAGGCTATTAAAAGTCCATAACCCAGGATGGACTCTTGCTATTAGTATTACCAAGAGTGCATAAACATGGTATTACAGTAAGTATTAGCTTGACTTGTTATGTCATCCGGACTCCTGATGATATGATGTACCTGATCCATGGTGTCAATTAGGTAAAATTTAATGTGACATTGACATTTTCGTTTTCATAACTAAAATAACGTATAACTCGTAACATTTCGTCCTTCCCCTTTTTTACCATAAAAAAGCATTGACTTCAGAACACAGCATAACAACAAAACAGACTCAAACACATGAAGATTATGAAATAACTCTCTTTTTCAAAATGTGGTGCATGTCGCAGACCATGAAGCAGTGAGCATAGGACGCAGCACACAATGAAGAGCTAAATTGTACAGCACAGCATTTCTTAAAGAAAAGCCCTTCTAAAAGCACGAAAGGAATGACGGTGCACAGCATTCACTCCACTAGAATATGACGGCACTAAAGTTACCACTATGTTCCGTACGGTTAGATTGAGAAATTTGAAGCACTGGCATAATAGCACACCTATTTTTAAAGAAGCGAAAGAAAGGAAAAGTGTGGGCAACTCAAATTAAAGTATTATGCGACGGGTAACTAAATCCATGGCCTGGTCAGACATCATAGGCAGACACCGCTATCACTACCAATGCGTTGCATGCTTGTAGAATGAGATTAGAAAGCCTTTTAAAACATACCGAATCCGAAACGTTGTGAGGGCGTAAAATTCCTCGTGCATGAGACCGTCTCATGATACAAGAACAGTTGTGATCAAATACAAGACGACCAGCGCAAAAGTGTGAAAACAACGAATGTTACAAACTAGTTGAACAAGGGCAAGGGCAAGAGCAGAGGTAGCCAAGGCCAAACCTCTTAGCAGACAAACACTAATGGCAGGCACAGCAGTAGGCAGATTTCTTAGACAACAACACGGATATCTGACAGTCTCTTTCGGAGTGTGATGAAGCGAGGCCACGGAAAGTAAAACTATAACTAAACTAGAAAGTGGGGCAATAAATAGGCTCATGGTCCATCGGGACTTCATCTTTACCTGTGATGGGTAAGTCATATTAAATACCCATATAATCTTCATATCAACTATATCATCTTGTATGATCAGCGAGGAACAAGGTTTGACCTACGGCAATGGCACCAGACAGCAGTAACAGCACAATGTCATGTACTTACTAGTGCTTACTCAAGGAGGTTATGACACGGTGGAAGACACTGGGCGAGGAGGTCGACTTGTTGCCATTACCTGAGCTACTGCGTGGCGGACTGAGAGTGGCACTGGTATTGCTAGGTGCGGGTGCGGAGCTAGTAGTCGAAGTGCGAGCAGAGGCTGACAAACCAGCGGAGTCCTCCACCAACTCCCATTGCTGGCGTTCCTCTTCGGCCTTCTCTCGCTCAAGGGCCAGTTCACTTCGCTCAAGTTCTCGCTGTGCACAAATCTTCTCGCGAGGTTCATCCTCTGCAAACACCATTTCCACGTACTTTTGCTTAATGAAGAGGCGTCTATCTGAGGCTGTGGCAAACTGGCGGTTGAAGCCCGGTGGCAGAAAGGCTTCGAAGGTTGCATTGCTTTTCTTATTGCCAATGCTGGTCAACGCCGTTTTCCACTCAGGTCGCATCTCATCCAGCGTCATGGAACGTACTTGTGAGATGTGAGTACCCAGCGAGCGGTGCACACCAGAACATTCGATACAAAGCGTGATGCCCAGATTGACACTTGCCCAGCGTGGCAGCGGCGAGAAGCAGTCAGCGCAAAGCTCATTTCCTTCGACGGACACCACCTCACTCGGCGGCGCTACAATCATACTAGCGGTGCTGGGTGCCACGGACTTAACTGTTGTGACTGACCGTACAGAGAGTGAAGGCGAAGGTGGACTGGAGGTGGTGACCGTAGTAGAGCTGTCCAGCGCTTGCACAGCAGCAGCTTGCAATGATGACATCCAGTCCTTCAACTCTAAAGAGCTCTCCGCTTGCAGCAGCAGGCTCTGGCTGGGATGTAGGACACGGAAGCAGAAGTTGCGCTCTGAATCCGTGGGTAGCGAGGGCTTGACAAGACAGAGGCGCAGGTCAACATTGACAGTGTGCTTGCTGCCCCGCTTTCCACCATCGCAGGCATCGACTCTGTAGTGCTTTAGCAGTGCATCGCCTTCCGAAATGGTTCGCAACCAGCCACTTTCAATTTCGAAGTACTGCCGTCGCCAACTAACACCGACGACAGGACGGTGCTCGCCGTGAAACAAGTAGCCAGCTTTGCTATGGACCGGGGTGCTCTCACCACTACGTATAGCCGTCACGCTGCTCTTCCGGCCCATCTTCACCTGCTCGCCCAGGTGCAAGTGTGGCTGATGACGTCGCTTCGCATCGGCCAGCATTCTTTCCATGTTAGCAGTGGCTGTGTTACTCGGCAAGTGCAGGTCAACACGGTGGAATGTCTCCAGCACGGCCAGTCTCTTCGTCAACGTGCCCTCCAGTTCAGCACTAATTTGATCCTTCTCCTTAGCATGATCCTCTTCTTTCTGATCGGTGACCTCTTTTAGAGTGCCATACGTGCTGCTAATGGTTTCGTCAAGTCCTGCAAATGTACTGTTACCGAGACGAAATGTTGTCATCTCACACATGACAAAGTCTAGCATGCTTTGTACGAAGTGAGGCTGCTTGTCCGCATGCAAACGATTCAACGCATGCACATAGGAACACGCTCGGATATGCTGTTGAAGGCGGGCTTCATGAAGTGACGATGATGCCTCTGCCATTGCCGATAATTCGTGCCGCTTGCACGCACAGAGCCGATCCACAGCAGTCGATGCTTCCACGTTGGCATCTCGATACTGCTGGCCAAGAGTGCGTACCTCTTGGACGCGTGACGAGACAAATTTCCGCAATGGCTCAACAACAGCCATGGAAACTTGCTCGTGAAAACGTTCCCTGTGCTCATCAAGTTGTTTGAGACACGATACAGTCTGCTCCATACATTCCAACAAACACTGGTTACGGTCAGCATCGCTGCTACGTCTATCCACATTTAGGCCTTTCCAATCAGAAGTAGGTGTTCCTGGTGGGGGAGATGCAATATTAACACTGGGAGCTGTGCTGGGATCAATGTGCCGATTCATGAATCCCTCAGCCAGCGTCTGCAGCTCACGGGATAGGGCACAGTCTCGCTTCCATAACTCCTTTCTCTCCCTGCAGATGGCACCCACCCGCCTCAGCCGCTTCTCCAGGTCATCAGTAGCCTCCTCGTAGAAGCTGACTTGACTTCGAAAATACGGACTATCGTCGGCACACTCCTCCAGACTCAGGGGCCGTCCGGCAACCATTTCAAGGACAATCGAAAAAAATAGGTGACTCACTCAGGGCTAAGAGGTATCGGTCAGACTCTCACCGAAACAACGGGAAACTCATGACCGGGCAGTATACAATCGAAATACTCAATTGTTTTACACAATCAGAGGCTGATCTGAAAACAATTTCCATGTAACAAACTCTTGTCGCAACGAGAACCAGAAGTGGGAGCACAATTTTACAAGGCGAGAGGATCTAGGAGTAAAAATGCAACAGGATATACAATTCCACCTGCCGCTGGAAAGCTACAAGCTACAACTAAGTACAAGTAACTCGAAGTCCCACACTGTTCCCACTTTCCCTTTTCGCAGCCAGTAGAGTGAACAAGCCAGCGCTGCTCCTTTCGCTTTTCTGGTGAGTCGAGTGTCGTGAACACCTGTCTACGCGGTAGATACGGGGGTCCGGGTTCAGCCTTGACTTGTACGAGAGCTACGCAGAGCTAGCGGCAGAGTGTGCACCAACACTAAACAGGCAACACTACCCCAACAGGCAACACTACCTGACTACTAGTAGTGCATTTCAAACCTAGAAGGTAGTAATATTACGGCGCAGTCTGCATGCAACCAGCTGGATCGGGATCTCCCCCAAATCCCAGTTTGGGGGATGCACGTGCATGTAAGCGCTACGTCATTCGAGCTAAAAAAAATTGTTCTTCTACATGTGTAGTAAGTTCTACTCGTCCTTCTTTGTTTGGCCATTGGCATTGGGGACACGGATTTTTTTGCATTCTTTGTCTTCACCACGTCCGATCGATCGTTCCGTCGCACCTGTGCTCGCGTTCTCTGTGTATTGCGTTACCAAAGCTATAGTGGTTGGCTTTAGAATAGATGTGGAGGCTTGATCCAACCTGCAGTAAAAGTGACCCAGTGTTTTTTATCCAGCCAACTACTACGTTTTGTAGTATCTTGCTGCACTGCCCTCCCTAGTGATAGTCAGCTCAATTCTCTACGCAATGCTGTCCCCCGAGCTGCTGAGGGGCTTGGATGCCCATAAATATAGCTGTAGTGGCCGCTCCCTTACTGAGCCGGCATTTCAAATCTACTGGAACTGGCTGGTGTTGCTGATGCCACGATGGCTGGCACCAAACCTCATCACGTTTATTGGGCTGCTGTGCAATTTGTTTGGAAGTGGTGTGTTACTCTGGCACACTCCCCATTTGACGGAGGCCGCGCCGTGGTGGGCCTACGTCACTGTAGCAGTGAGTCTGTTTATTTACCAATCTCTGGACGCCATCGATGGGAAGCAGGCTAGGAGAACGAATAATTCATCGCCACTCGGCGAGCTGTTTGACCATGGTTGTGATGCGTTGTCCGGCGCTTTCCTAACTCTATGCACGTTGAGTGTGCTGCGCGTTGGTGACATGCCTTTAGTGATGCACTCATCCCTGATGCTGGCACTGAGTGTGTTTTATTCGGCACACTGGCGTGCATACACGTCGGGAACCCTGCAGTTTGGCCTCATCGATGTCACCGAGGCACAGCTGGTCATGATCATTGCACAGCTCGTCGCCGCATTCGCCGGCCCAGACGTGCTGACGATGCCGGTATTCGGAGTCAGTGTGTCGCTCATTGTGGTCGCGGTGATCAACGTCAGTGGCGGATTGGTGTTAGTCAATAACGTCATCCAGTCATTCAGATCGCGTAACACTGGCCACTGCCGTTCCAATAGCTGGTTTACACCAGCCATTCCGTTTGCAGTGTTCATCACGAGCACTACTTGCATGCTGCTCACGTCACCCGCTGACATTGGTGTGGTTGAGCCTGCTCTTGTTGGCGTCTTCTACGGCTGCATCTCGGCGCAGCTTGCATCTCGACTCGTCGTGGCGCACATGAGCAAGACGCCAATGGAGCTATTCGACACTTGTCTTGTCCCCATGTTCTGTGCCCTTGTGAACACTCTTCTGGGTGCACCTCTTCCCGAGCGACCTGTTGTCATTGTAGCTGCCTTGGTCGCTGCTGCCAACTTGTTTGGAACTGCCGCGATTATGTGCCGGGAAATTGCTCAGCACATGGGAATTTATGTGTTCACGGTTGGCAAGCGAAACGACTGATTGTGCTGCTCAGTTTTAGTAAAGTGCTGCTACCCTTCATCTTCCTGTTTCCCTTTCGTTCCCCAATCTTTTGAGGCGACGTGTTGTTCGGAGACGGGTGATTGTGAGGTGTGCAGTTGTCGACGTTTGCAGTCCTGCTCACCCGATTGTGCCTTCTACTACTGCAGCTGTTGGCACTCTCCAGACGCTCTTAGCAGCATCCGTTTTAGCTCCATAGTGTAGCTCGCTGTTGCGCTGTACTGTACTTGACTGTCTTCAGATCATGATCACTCGTGCACGTCCTGTGCACTTGACAACACAGACGTGTCATGTATCGATTTTTTTTAATGTGCAGGTGGCTCATCAGCATCTTGATATCCGACATCACTGTTTACCACCCCCTCCCCGCTCCCTGTTATTTATTCCCGTACTACACTGTTGTAGTAGGTTACTGCCTTATTTACTTGGACACAACATGAGGCCATTCATCATTACGTCTTCGTCACGTCCAATTTCCTTGAAGAGCATTGAGCAAAGAAGGATGTGTAGCTCTTGATTTGTCAGCACCTGGCAGAGCACCTAAGCTATCTTGAAGATGTTGCCACCTTTGTACAGCGTACATCGCAGACTCAACTCTCCGAAGCTGCTGCTTGTTTGCTTTGCAGGTGTTCTTTTGGACATGTCCCGTTTTTACTCACATTAATCTCTTCCCCTTGATTTTAAAAGGCTTTTTTAGTTGCCTCTGGTATGTACTTTACCAGTACATGATTATTATTATCCTACTCCCCAGAAAACACCTTTCCAGATGCTCTAGACTTCTAGTTAGTACTATCATGGTCTTGTAGCTTGATCCATCTTGTTTGTGTCAATAACTCCTGCTCGGCAGTGATTTTGTGAATGTGGCACAGGGAGTCGGTCACGGGACTGATTAGTCTGTGTGGAGCTAATCGGTAGAGGCAATGCCAGTCGTGTGCATGCTTGTGTGTGTGTGTGTGTGTGTGTGTGTGTGTGTGTGTGTGTGTGTGTGTGTGTGTGTGTGTGTGTGTGTGTGTGTGCATGTTCTATGCCTTTTCATGATTCTCTTGGCAGGTCATGCCACTACTCCTGAGGTTTGAACCGCCATGAATGTTCGCATGCGCATTTTCTTGGGAAGGTCACGCAGCAGGTCAGCTGAGAGGTGATCGATTCCGTCTGTTCTTGACATTTGTGGCTTCTCGTAAAAAAAACGTCGACCGATTGTACTACTTACTTACATTGCATCAGCCCCCCAACACACATACACACTCCCTAGCCCAGGCCTACTTGTGCCAGTGAGTTGTGGCTCCAACAGGAACCAGGACGGCAGGAGCATACAACAAGTAGCAATGGTCATCATGGTCATAGGCCAGGCCAGGGAGCACAGCCTCAGCAGAGTCAGCACACGAGTCAATGATTATGAACGTACGCACTCATCTGCCCCATCACGTGACGCACGCACGTGGATGGAGCGATCGACTAAGCGAGGACGCGCATACTACACTCGTTATCAGGGAGTCGTATAGACCCGGGAGGCGACACGAGGCCTTCCGGGCCGACTATGATTGACTCGCGGCACTTTCTCCCACTTTTCCCTCAGATATCCCCGGTGCGTGCCCTGAGTTATAAACCAACTACTCCGCGTACTTATGCCATGGGACTTTGGGAGTGCACTCCTTGGCCTGAGGAACGGACTCGTGCAGGATCGATAGGATCGTGGGAAATCGTAGCTCGAAAAGAAGAAGAAGAATGAACTACTTTTCCAAGTAATTAGTTGCATTTGATGATCGTGATTGAGGCAGAGAGTGCTGCTGATCGCGATCCAGATCCGGGTCAAGAATCACCTCCTGATCCTAAGGAAACCTCAGCTGACGTAGATCTACGTTCTCTTCGCGTGAACGCTCAGTCTGTCATGATTGGCTTGGGCCACAGGTATGGTTTGAATTCTAATTTTCTATGTTATTATATTTTTCAATTTGTCTTGAAACTTTCAACCTTGCTACTTAGCGGCTTCTGATCTGGTGCACGTACTGCATAAAAAGTTGCGAATAATCATGAATTGGAAGAAATACTTGTGGGTTGATAGAGTGCAGTACTTGTTCAATGGTTTCTACAGAGCGTTCCGAATCCCAGCCGCTAAAGACCCACAGAAGGCAAGAAGCTTGCGTTGCAAAGCTGCTGTCCCGCCTGACTGCGGAGAAAGAAGACTCGTTTATGGTTGTTCTACAGCCGCTGCTGACGTCCATCAGCTCTGTCCTGCTCCCAGCTGCAGATAGGCCTGGATTTCAATGAGTCGTGTCCCAACTCCGGTGTGAACGATTTCCCGACGTCAAGACGAAGTGGGGTCAAGTCATGGGTGTTGCAAGGAAGCTGTCACAAGATGATCCGGTATTGAACGGTAGGTTTTGTAAAACTGCTCTAACATTTGGATCCTATAAATTATAACATTAAATTATTATTTGTATTCACGAAGCCATGCCCAAGACGTGCGACATAGCGTGCGTTCGTGTGTATGTGTGTGCGTGCATGTGTATATTGTGTGCGTGTGTGCGCGCTTGTGTATGTCGTAAAATCCCGCCAGAGCATCCCTACCTCCGGAACCATTCGAGTAGATCCATTTGGGGAGGGGCGGATGGGCGAGTCCTGCTTGCCGCATTCAGTACTACATGAAAAGTACTCACCCTAAGAAAACTGTGCGTGCGTCTCGTACACCCAACAAAAGTCAAGAGCTGGGAGTCGTAAAAACCCATCAAAACCCTAGGGTGTGTGCGATCTCTGGTCAAGAGGGTGGGAACTGTTGCGTACATTTCCAACCAGGTCGTAGACGCGTCTGCAGTACAGTACGACCTCACACTTCACATAGTCATACGAGGATACAACTCTATTGATAGATAAGATAACGTGCTTGTAGATCTCTGCCATGCCAAAGTTGCATTCAGTAGAGGTAGTAGTCTCTGTCAAACGTGTTTGCCATTGGCTCACGGCACTTGTAGCAGCTGATCGGACGATGCAAATGGACGCCCAGTCCACATTAGCTGGTTCTTGTTATGCCTTCGAAAATATACCATGGCACGCACTTTCCACTGTTGTTACATAGGGCCGGACGTGTGTTGCCCTGAGCTTGCCACGATACTTTCCGATCTGTCCATCTCCTCTCTTTGTTAAGTTGAAATTATTTGAAGAGCTGATGGCTGGTAACTTGCTGGTCAGCTGGTAGGAATACGTTTGCAAGTGTTGCTGCTGATTTGTACATTAAATTGCCGGAGTGACGTGGCCTTGAGTAGTCTTCCCCAGCAATGAACTGAAGAGTAGCATGCGTATTGAATTCTCTTGTTGCCGGTTCATCGGCCCCTCTCCATGACACCGGACTAGACTGAATTACTGGCGTCCCTTCATCGGCCTGCTTTTCGCCTCGAACTTCACGAGTCTTGAAATCTGGACCCAACATAATAAAGTGGGACTCAATTGCGCAGTTCAGACGATAAATTGATGCAATAAGGGGTCATCGCAAAAGTGATTAGTCATCCCTGAAAAAAACATTCATTTCGTACTCGGACCTCCTCTCCACCCTCCGAAATGAATGGACGACGAAAATCGCATGCATGTACATGTGTATGCATAGCGTCAGTCGACTGAGATTTTAGCTCGCTCCCCCCCCCCTGGAACGATCTTCGTTTCAGGGACGACCAAAAACTTGTGTGACCACTGACTTTCTTTCTCTGATATCAAGCAGTATGCATTATTTGTAACAGTAATTACTTGTCTGTGTCATGTGGATGCATTGTCTTATTTCCTTTTTCAGGCTACAGCACAACCGAGAGAACGAAATGTACGTCGCAATCAAGCTATGTCGTTGCCATCTTCTATGTGCCATGCGTTACCTGATGTGCCAGCCTGCTATGTCGGATACCGCTAACCATGCATCGACTAGGCGCCAGGCGCGAACTGATGGTGGTGGTGGTGGTGGTGAGAAGGAGAGCTCTGTGCCAGGATAACTTTGCAGTTTAGAGAGCGTGTCTGGGCAGGCGTGTATTTACCCCCATATTGCCAGGTGTATATTTACCACCATATGAACCAACCATAAGTGCAGTTGCAGTGGAGTCTTCAACTTCATTCTCCTGAGTCAAGCTCCTTGTGAAGACATCTAAGAAGAAGATTGCCTGATGAGTCCAGCCGGGACGAAAGGTACGTCGCAATCAAGCTATGTTGTTGCTGTGTCATCTGCTATGCGCCATACGCTACCTGATGTACCAGCCTGCTATGTCGGACACCACTCACCCTGCATCGACTAGGCGCCAGACGCGAACTGATGATGGTGGTGGTGGCGGGAAGGAGAGCTCTGTGCCAGAATAACTTTTCAGTTTAGAGAGCGTGTGTAGGCAGGTGTGTATTTACCGCCGTATGAATCAACCACAGTACGATCAGCTGACGTTATAACTTATAAGGATGATCTCGTGCAGCGATATTATTGATATTTTTTAAGTCTTTTCTAAGGACTCTCCACTGCAGCGTTTTCTTTCCACTCGGTTCTCTTCTTTTCATCGCTCAGCTTGCACTTGCAATGCTTATACATACTGATCAATCCCGTTCAATTTTCCGTACATTTTTCTCAAAATCCATAGCGTGGACGAAGTAGTGATTTTCCGTACAAATATGGAAAATACGGAAGGTTGATAGCACTGTGTTGAGGCAGCTATTGTTGACTTTATTTGGAATTAATTCTGTCGTATTTGCACACATTCCTGAGTGCATTGTATTACTATTAGCATCCAATGTGTGTTATCTGTGCGAGCTTCTAACCTTGTGAACATTCACCGAAGGTTCGGTTGGTGGCGCACAAGATCATCCGGGATGGCTCTTGCGGGCTCTCAGCCCTGCGTTCACTGCATAAAACTTGGCAGAACAGTTCAAGTTTCAATTTAGGCCATTTCCTCACTCTGTGACTCCCAATATTTCACATGTGCAATGATTATAAGTATTGTAGATCACTGGGACAGCGCCACTTTGTTAGCCGATGTTAGTCCTGAGAAAAATTCACTCCATTGCCCTAAAGGTGAGAAGAAATTGGGACTATTTGTGAAGGAAAACTTTGGAAAATGTAATTTCGAATAAAAGTCATTTCGTTTATCTGGATAGGTCCAATATTTCACAAATATGCAATATAAGTATTGTAGATCACTGGGACAGGGCAACTTGGTCTGTCGAAGTTAGTCACGAGGAAAAAAATTACTTCATTGCCCTAAAGGTGAGAACAAATTGGGACTATTTGTGAAGGAAAACTTTGGAAAATGTAATTTCGAATATAAGTCATTTCGTTTATCTGGATAGGTCCAATATTTCACAAATGTGCAATATAAGTATTGTAGATCACTGGGACAGGGCAACTTGGTCGGTCGAAGTTAGTCACGAGGAAAAAAATTACTTCATTGCCCTAAAGGTGAGAAAATATTGAGGCAATTTGTAAAGAAAGGATTACCTCATGTTAGGTGGTCAAAGTGCCTCAGAGTTCGAGTGGCAGTGCAAAGCCAGTGAGTAAGCCAGTGAACAAGACCCTTTATTAGTGAACTCCTCAGCGATGGCCACAGATGGCTGTATTTCGGCAATGGAGATCGAAAGTCTGACCACAATTGTTCAGCGAAAGGACGAAGACGACGCTATGTACGGATTTCCCGGGCGCTATGACCTATGTACGGACTTGTCCCACACCGAGCAGGTCGTAATATTTTGAATCGTTGAGTCGATCATGGTTGTGCACAAGTGATGCGCGTGTCGCCTCCCGGGTCTATACGACTCCCTGCTCGTTATCGACTGAGCTGAGTCTGTGTCTTTGACTTTGAGCTTGTCACTTGGTTAATTTTAGGTTTGTTTTAGGGAGGACTGAGTGAGTCTGAGGTGTTCAAGAAAAGGTCAGGGCCAGCTCCATGATCCAGGGACTCGGTGGTAAAATTCCCAGGTACGTAGTGTTCACGGCACGCACTCGAACTATTCCCTAGTTGGTGATCGGTGATTCTGCTCGTAGCGGGCGTAGATCTACTGTAGACTAGTGCCTAGTGTGAATCATCGCTAGTACCTGCAGCGGACGAACATGGCTAGCGCCGGGCGCATTGTTCTGCGGTAAGATTGCTTTAAAAAAAATTATTGTACTGTGATTGTGAATGGGTTTATGATCAGGGAAAAGGACATGAAAATGTGGCCCTATTTTCCGGTGGACCAGACCGATCACTCTGAGCATTTCAGAAAATGGACGAAATGGCATCTACTGAGTCTGTGATGGTATTTTAAATTACTGTTCAGTTTTGAATAGCTAGTGAGTAGCATGCTGGTGTATGAGTCCACAGCCAGTACTCAGCATTATTTTTGTCAATTTTTTAGTCCAATGTCATGTTTTGTGAGTTGACTTCAAGTTGCATTTTCAATTTTGTACCGGTAAATTGAGTTGCTGATTACTACAATATACTATTGTAGTACTCTGCTGACCAATGCAGCAAATCAGACATCAGGAAATGGCCTGAAAACGCACCGGCAAGGCTCAATGTGTTTTAATTCTGTGGAACTTGAGGTGGACGGCACTGAGTTACCTGACCACATGTATATGCATGATCATATCCGGTTACTGCAGCATGAACCTTGCACGACTGTATGAACTGATTGGGTACAGATTTGTGGGCCACCCACTTGCGCCGCCGCACATGGCGGTAGAAACCAAGACCATGCCACCCTATTGTGACAAGTATGGTTGTAACCAGGAACGTTGTCTACAGAAGTTATGCGATTACATCATCAGTTGAGATGCTTTGGCAAAGGCTTTAAGTTGCGGCACAGCGATGCACTAGCCCAAGCAAAACCGCCGACTCGCGCTATACTTGAGTGAGTCCGCCGACTCGCGCTGTATACTTAGCGCCATAAGCAAATCCGTTAGTTCGCCATCATGACATCGGTGAATAACCTCTATAAGCTTCATTGTGCGATATACATGTACATACCGTAAAGTACCGTTGATCCCCCCCCCCCCCCCACGCTGTGTCGCTTCCCAGCTGGTTTTTCGGCAGCGGGCGGAAATTAGATCGTCGTTCAAGTGCAGTACGATGTACAGCAAAGCAGAAGATCAGACCTGGAATGCTGGATTGTGCAGATTTTCATCCTGCCCTCGCTCGTATTGTGTACAGCAATACATGCGTCGGTTCAAAATCGTATTTCGTTGCATACGCCGACGTCGCTTCACAGACAGACATTCGACAGGGGGCAGTAATTAAAGGGAGGGCGGATCAACGGTTCCGTACGGTACGGTACTCTTACCCTGACATGCTGGCTAGGTACTTTATACACAAGGCCTTGATCATGCATTGTGTGCACTTGCATGCACTCCATGCACTCCACGCAACCCATGCGACTTGCATGGGTCTGCCCAAAGTGCAGCTTGTGCAGCTTGGTGTGCATGTGTTGTACAGGGTGGAGTGGCCTAAATTTACGTAATGACAAAGTCTGTCGCAAGTTCTCGCAACTTTCTCTCGTAGGTGATGATGAAGTCACAGTCACGAAAATATGACGCACACCTCAGCTTTCAATTATCTCGTCCCGTTACCACGTTATTTGGGTGTAGTGCAAACTTAGTTTCACTCTGCTGACTTCTTGTGCTCACGGGTATTTTCTGCAGCGGGGGCCGTGTAATCGACCGCTCGCTAAACATAGATCACGTGTGCGACGTAATCATTGTCGGCGATGTCATCGAGGCTCTAGTGGACTGCGGGGGACAGTATGATGGCAATGATGACGTCAGGGATGTGTCAGGTAGGAGCGTGAGCTATCTCAGCTGGAGTGCCAGGCCACTACAGGAAAAATGATCCACTTCCGAGGTCCGAGCCATTGCTGCTTTCATTCAGTTGCTGTTGTGCATGCTAAGTGATAGCTGCCATGCCTTTCGGATGTGAATGCTCTGAAGCCAGATGTGGTACTCTGATGCAAACATACATACATTGTACGATGAAGAGCGATTGCCGGAGGTTTGCACATGGCCGTGTGCCCCCGTGTACACGGTATGCTGTATACAATGCTTGCATGGCTATTACGTTTGAGGATAACAGCAGGAAGCAAGGTGGAGGACACGCACCGTTTTGAAAACCAACACGTGTTACCTATCAAGCAAGGCTTGTGTATACTTCTTGCACGGCTATGTACTGACTTGAGTGATGCGCTGGCATGTGTGCTGCTCCATGCAGGTTGCCTGGTTGTACCGGGTCTGATTGACCTGCACATCCACGGCTATGAGCATGCCACTCCGCTGGGCATCGACGTCGACAAGTACTGCTTGCATCGCGGAGTCACCACGGCTGTGGATGCTGGCAGGTACTAGTATGCTGCATGTGCATGATGTACTGCATGCCTCCATAGTCCACACTGCCAATGCTAGTGTACCAGTTACACTCTGGGAGTCGTAAAATACCGGTATTTTACGACTCCCACGTAACTCACTGTAACCGCCATCCATTGCCAGAATGGTGTCATCGGTGTATACAAGAACACCTGCATCTGTACAGAGAGGAGGTGATAGACAGGTAGCTACTACAAATTGAATCTTCCCCCTCTCCCTTCATTTTTTAAATGTCTTGGAGGCAGTACCGTACCTGCTACCACAGTAGTCGTTGTCCTGCGCAGCAGCTGTGCCTTGTGGAGTACGTGTAACTACTTTTGATAATCTGTTACCGACAGCTTGCTAATCGTTCTTTCTGGATGTGTTCGCGCAGCGCTGGAGCAACTACCTTTCCTGGCCTGCGCAAGTTCATTGCCGAGAAATCACGCACTCGTCTATTGGCCTATCTGAACATCTCCATGCATGGCCTGGCCTCGGCTGGATGCTCGGGGTAAGTGCCGCCACCTGGCATGCGGAGTGGTTGCGTGTCAGGCCCAGTATTATGATATTGATCCAGACCAGCTTGCTAGTTCTTTAGCTCTTCGCAAAACCCAATTCTTGCTCCTCTCTCCGCAAAGGAATGTGTTTACTCCAAAGCCCCCCCCCCCCCCCAACACCTGCTAAACGCTACTGGTATGTTGCAAGTTGCAATGCAGTAAGCACAAACCTTCGCTTTTGTGCAGTCCCAATACTAATGGTACAAAAGATGAACACTGGTCGTGAATATTTAGAAGAATCATGCCCCCCCCCCCCCCCCTCCTCGCCTCCCTTTATGTTAGGATCAGCCAACACCAGAAAAATCTCCTCCACTCAACTGACTCCTTATTCTGCACGAAATGTTGTTCAGGTATGGTCTAGGTGGTGAGCTGGACTCGGCCAAGCAAATCAATGCCGACAGCGCTGCAAAGTGCATCGAAGAAAACCGCGACATGATCGTGGGTATAAAGATACGACTCTCTGCGGATGGTGCGAACGACGGGAAAAACGAGCAGCTAGCAATGAGGTAGGCCATGCAGCGGGATAACTCAGCGTTGGTAGATAAAGCTTGGTGAACTGAGTGCATCATGGATGGGTACTTGTTGGAGACAAGTCTACATACCTGCCATCAATGATTATCAGAACATCAATGCCAGAAATAGGACTGCCTTTGGTACAAGATAACATTAGTTTTATGGTGTGGCTTTATTTCCGACATGATTATTAGTATTAGAGTGTTTGCACTTTCATTGTGACTGCCTATGCCATTGGCACCAGTGTTCGACCAAAATACGATGGCTTCGCAATGTTCCAATTTATTTACCACGTTCTTCCTTTCATGCATTTGTTTTCAGCTCTTGAATTGCGTTGTACTCCTCCATGAATTGCAAATTGTGTTTTGCTTGCCCGTAAAAGAGGTTTTTGGTATGACTTCACAATCATTGACGGCCCTGAGAACATGATAAACAGCACATGATTATAGAGACCTGCAGCCAGTGTCTGTTTATTGTTTAGTAACTCGTGCCAAGCCAATAACAGTTGCTAGCGAGAATGCTGTGTGTTCATTCACATGTGCTGTACCTGTCGTGACTGTACTACACCTTCACACAGGACTGCGCTGGAGTGTGCTAAGAGGGTCCAGCTGCCTGTGATGGCGCACCACAGCATGTCCACAGTGAAACTCGGCGGCGAGGAGGAGGTCTTGTCCTGTCCTGGAAGGTATGTGTGCGCGTGTGTGTGTGTGTGCACGCGTGTGCATGTGTGTGCGTGTGTGAGTGTGTGTGTGTGAGTGAGTGAGTGAGTGTGTGTGAGTGAGTGAGTGAGTGTGTGTGTGTGTGTGTGTGTGTGTGTGTGTGTGTGTGTGTGTGTGTGTGTGTGTTGCCAACCTGTCGGAAGGCTACCTTCTTGCCAAAGCAATTGGAAGTTGGACTAGTTTCGGCTCCGCAATCCAGTGTGTCGTTACTATTATAGCTTTCATGGCTGAGGTGGTTGGTATGTCTGTTGGCTCCGGGTTCCCAGTACTCAGTAGCTGAGGCTGGTTGGTAAAGTAACTCCAATTTCTCTTCAAGATACCAGTGTATCTAGTGTCTGCTTCTATCAAAGCAGCGTGCTGTCTATACTGGTTACCCCAGCAAGTGTAGGGTGTGCATAGGTAACTGTCTTGGCCGTTTTATGCCGATGTACTCCGTGTGGTGTAGACCAGGTGTGCATTGGTGGTCGATTCACATGGCTTCACAGGTTGTGTGGATTGGACAGTTATCTGGCGCTAGTCTTGATCTGTCTCATTCAGATCTTGTCCGCTATCGTTGCTATCTCTTAGCCTGTCACCAGGAAACCCTATATATAGGGTTTGACATAACGCTACACATAAAGACCCTATATATAGGGTTAGGACCCCTAAAGAAAGGGTTTGATCAGTCCTCACAACTGGGCACACAATACACACAGTTTCACTTGTTTTTTTTTGATATTTTCACTGCATTGCCATTGATGTTAGCAGGAGCGCTCCTACGACGTGCGTGAGTGTCGCCGCATTTGCTGCTTCCGACCCACGTGTGGATCAGCTGATGCAGAAACGGCAATGGCGGGAGCGGCAGCTGCGACAGCCGCTGTTGATGCTTCGCCTTCTTCTTCAGGAGCATCCGACGCTGCTGGAACATCGACATCATCATCCTGAGTCGACACCAGGTCGCCAGGAACATTCTCATCGCCCGAGTTCGTCTCCACTAACTCAAGTTGCTCTTCCTCCATCGTGAAAAATCAAACCCTAGATATAGGGTCTAGAAAATGTTACGACAGCGCTGCACTAAAACTAACCGTACTCGAAGAAAACAGCATCACGGTCTTCAGCAAGAGAACCGTACGTACATTCTACGTATGCAGGCCCAGGCGTCTAGTTGCCATAGCAGCCAAGTGGGCTCTCAAGAGAGCTCAAGATAGAACCCGCGGCTGAAAACCCTATATATAGGGTTTGACAGGCTAAGAGATAAGAGAAAATCTGAGGGTGCACATCCAGTGCATTTGCAGATTTGCGTGCTTCTCTTGCGACGGGCGTATACATGTGCCGAGGTACGCTGATTTCAGAGGTACATGGTGTGTGTGTGTGTGTGTGTGTGTGTGTGTGTGTGGCGCGCACGCCGGACAACCGCATCCCGAAACAGGTGCTGTTTGGCTCCTTCTTGCAGCGTCGCCCCGCACATGGCCCACGCCGCAGGTGGAAGGACTGTGCTGTCCGGGATCTACGTGCCCGTGGTGTGGAGGCATCATGGTATGATGTTGCATGTGAGTCTCACGCGGAGTGGCGCAGCACCTACCAAGAGCCTGACAATGCACCTGAGCCTCCGCCCCGAGTGGTATGTACGGTATGCGGACGGGATTTTGCACGGAAAGGAGACATGGCTCGGCATAAGTGTCTGGAGGAGCGTGCGCGGCCTGTGTCTGAGCAGCGGGGCGCCAGTCAGTGCGGGCGGTGTGGGTGGTGGCTGAGAAGCCGCGGTGGCTTGGTCCGGCATGTGTGTGCCTCGACGGTGGATGCCACAGTGCCACCTGGAGCTACCGGAACGTCGGCACCGGCGGAAGGGTGTTGTGCCGCGCATTGTGACGTGTGGTTGCTGCTTTCGCGGTGTCCGGGGACGGGGCAGGCATCGCTGTTCAAGGGTGGCCCATAGACCAACAGCAGAGGAGCGCTCAACCTTCCAGCACGTGTGCATATGCGGCAAGTGGATGCGACTACCCGTGCATCTGGAGCGTCATCGGGCGTCGTGCCCTCTCTCTCTCTCTCTTCTCAAGTTTCCCAGTGATGGGACCACGTGACCCTTTTGCGGCAGTGACTCTACAGGACAGGTGTGTGTGTGTGTGTGTGTGTCTGTGTTGACCGCTTTGGGTAATTACAGGACTTGTGTTGTGTGCTAAGACTAGCACAGTGGATTAGTATGAGCGAGTGAAGCGGGCACATGCCTAACATAAGATCCTTCCTCAGCAACTCCCAAGCCACTCACTTATTGCAAGTGAGGGACTAATTGCTGTTCCTGAGGGAATTCAACGGTAGGTTTTGGGTGTTCTGACTGTTTCCACTCCAGCACAAGTTTGGATTTGAAGAAAAGGTTGGATAATATTAATTTTATTTGGCTGTTCTTCATATGTCACAGCTTACGACCCGGAGATGTCTACACTCACTTCTATCATGCCTATGAATCAACGGTAGTAGATGTATCAGAGCCACATCCAGTGGGTGGATACAGCAAGTTTGATCCAGCCGTGCTGGAGGCTCGCAAGCACGGTGTTCTAATGGACATTGGCCATGGCCAGGGATCGTTCAGCTGGACCATTGCCGAGGTAGGCTGATTTCATGATGGTCATATAACCCGCGTGCCCTGAACATGTGTATGCGATAGCCTGAGGTTGTGTAACTAGCTGAAAATCAGGGTTACAACGAACCGTTTCATCCTCTACTCCTTGTAGCTAGGTATAATACATGACTTGTATGACCTTGGGCAAGTCACTTGACTCGTACATGACTACTTCAGCTGTAGTGTTACTGTGGAGCTGGTTCGAGGCGGGGGGGGGGGGGGGGGGGGGGCATCGTAATAGTGTATGGGTGAAGAACAACAACAGTTGGCTCTAAAGTTAGTTGGGATGCAAGGCGCCCACACCCCAGTAGCAATTCGGATTCCACGGATTCTTAGAGAGCTGGCCCATCCCAAGGTATCAGAGCTTTCTAGGTGTACAGTGAGTAGCGGCCATTCCAGCCGACGAAGCTGAGTTCCGGGCAAAACATACCAGGCAGACACCTTTAAAATCCTTCTTTCGATGCCAACGTGCATGCACATGTATCCATACGGGTTCTCGTACGTGTACAGCAATGGCAATGATGGAGACACGTAGACAGTATTCGTAGAGCTTTGCTACAATAGTATTCTGTTATGTCACTTCTGTTGGTGCAGCTCGGTGCAAAAGAAGGTCAATGGCCCGATGTAATCAGCACGGACCTCCACACAGGTTCCATGGATGGTCCTGCATACGACTTGCCAACAGTCATGACGAAGGTGAGACAATCAACTGCCACGTACGCATGCACTAGGGAGATCATGCTTGAGAAAATAAACTTCTCTGTAACCGCTCTTACTCTTGCGTACCATACTGGTGTTTTGGTCTTCCTTTAGCACGTGTGGTCGAAATGCAAATTGGCGAAGACTTGAGGCTGCATGATATTTGTTGCCACAACAACGTTGGACTAGATTCCTGTGTTGCTGTGACTGTCTTTCTGCCCTCCCCTTGTACTGCCACCCCGGCAGATGTTGCATGTTGGCATGCCGTTGCTGGACATCATCACGGCCGTGACTGCCACGCCGGCCGAGTGCTGTGGACGAGCAGACAAGCACCAGCTGAGGCCGGGTGCGGAGGCCGACGTCACCGTGCTGCGCCTGGACGACTGCAGCACGCACCTCGAGGACAGCCAGGCACAGTTGCGGCACGTCACGAAGCGGATCCTGCCCGTGGCGGTGTGGAGAGCCGGTGAAGAGGCAGACATCATCCTCGTGAGTTGGTAGTACCACCTCTAGCCTTGCGAAGTTCTTCTCATAGTCAGGCATTGAATTATTGGATTAGCAAACAATTGTGCTAGTAAAGTAAATTTGCAATAGTATCAACTATGTCGTCTTGCCATTAGGGGATAGATCTCCTTGTCGTACTTGTCGCAGTTGCAGCTGGGCCGCTATCCAGCAACTATACGCGACACACACGATTGATACTGGAATGCTATTCAAACACCCATAATAAAGTTACACACACATACATAGTCACATACTGACATCACAAACATTATGACTCCCCTAACACACTAGTGACACATACCTACCTCTCAAAACAATCGCAATCATCTCCAGGAAATCCGTACCAGTTTACCGTGCGTAGGTGGACAGTGGAGGTGTGAGCAGGTACACCAAAATGCACGGATACTCGGATTGTACTGTGATTTCAGGTTTCTGATTTTAGCTTCTTCTGAAGCACCTCCACCGCACCTTATCTGCACATCACCACATTCGTGAGGCCATAAACCATTCACGAAATGGCCGTGACTGTAGCTTCTTCATACTTCATTCAGGTTTCTGGAGTTTTCGTTCTAAGTTAAGACTTGTGTATCACATTCCCTCTCTTGTGTTCACTGCAGCCCGAGGTGTGGCCCAACACAGCACGCATGCCCACCCTGAGCAAGGAGTGGAAGAAACTGCTGGTGAAGGATGCCAAGGCGCCAGAAGCCATGGCTGCCCTGCAGTAGTCACAATGCACAGTTTGAAATACTTGTACGGACCACGCCACCAGCAACATGGAGCATAGCGAGTCATGTGCTGGGGAAGTGCGAGATCTCCTCCGCTACATCACCGCCAGTGTGATAAGAACGTGTGCCGCATGGATTGCGATGCACTTTACCATTACAATATATATATATTTTTTTCTTTCCAGAATGATGGACTTTACGCAACAGCATCCACACAGGACAGGAGTGGTACTCTGTGGAACCTTTTCTTCAGTTATTGCCAAAAAGATAGAGAGTTTCTGCATGGGAAGTGGGAACCCCATCATTGGGGATCAATGCTCCACTGTCACCCCTGCCAAAGATACAGCCGCATTGACATCGCTATGTTTCGTCCTTGTATTCTCTCATTTACGATGGCATCAAATGCACGGAACAAGTTCAGAGTACTTTATGCCATTTATTCAATAATTAGCATATAATTATTGTCTGGCAGGCCAGATGTAAAGAATTTTGAAAATATCTCAACTTTTGATTATTTCATTTGAAGCAGCACTTTCCAGCTGCTAATAGCAATGGTTATGAAGAGTGGCAGTGGCTGCAAGCCAGTTGGCGGATAGGTAGGAAACTACCCGGATGGGTCACTCACGGGTCAAGCGAGGGATTCACTTCTGAGTAACATCAGAAATCACGGTATGAGCATACAGCTATGGCATTGTTAGCAGAAGCAGGCTATAGAGTCAACACTGTCATAATAAAACTCAAGGAATGCAAATCCTGAGCAATGTCAGTCCAGTGGAGTGGCTGGTCTGTTGACAAACACGGTGACAGTCACACGCTTGGTCTGAGAGTGAACGCACCGGTGCCTGAAACAACTGCAGCTGTTTCACAGACCCACAAACAGGTGATGGCCAGCACAGTCCTCTGTATATAACCTTTAACAGTGCGGTATGTAGTACCAGCTGCTAATGCAGAGGATGTTACTTACTCAATGCATCCTTCACACTGGCTTGACTGCCTACAATCCATGATCAGCTGGTGATCGGGGATCAAGAGCAAACCCGACCGCTGGGCGTTGTATCTGTAGGTTGCTAGCATGCGCTCAATCCAATGGTTGAACGATTGGCTGGCAACAGGAAGAGGATCAGGAGCACTGAGCTCAGTCCCATGTTGCGGCCAGTCTCGGAGTGCCAGAGGACGGTGGCATCCAGGCTTAACGTTCCGGTGTATTCCAGGTCAGGGGGCACACTATGCGGACAACCAGCGCCCTGATATAGCACCATACGTACCATAGCAGTCACAAGATAGACCTCCCATGTGTGTGCCATTGTAGTCGCCTCTACGAGTGGCCTCAGTCATCTGCTTCCAAGCCTACACCCCGAGCACTGATTACAGTTGTCAGATTCTGCATTCCTTGTCTTGCTCTAGTCTGGATGATGCAAACTCACTCCAGGTATGTCACGGCAATGTCGAAGAAGCTACACCCCTTCTTCGGCGTCTGACTGCTACCAGTCGTATTGTCTGGCGCATCCTCGTCTGCATCATCTTCTTCCTGTTGGTCCTCCGGCGTGGGTGTGAGATGGTTGAGGTACTTGATGAAGCGCATTGTCTCATTATCTCGGCACACCAGTGCCAAGCTGTTCGTCATTGGTTGGATGCTCAAAAGCTGTACACAGGAGCACACCATAATTCGCCAATGTCTCACAACTACTTCACAGTCGTAACGCAAGGCTCAAAGGAGAAACCATGTGAAGCAGGCTGAGAAAGAGAGAGAGAGAGAAAGAGAGAGAGAGAGAGAAAGAGAGAGAGAGAGAGAGAGAGAGAGAGAGAGAGAGAGAGCGAGAGAGAGAGAGAGAGAGAACAATAGAGACCATAATTATACTTGCACTATACACGCTAGCCCTAGACAAACTCTCACCTCTTCATCTTCTCCCTTTGCCACATAGCACGTGAAGCCACCACAGTTAGGTTCCCATTCTGCAGAACAAAGAACAGAAGGTAAATGAACATGATCAACTCTTTACCTTGGAAGCCTGCATGTGCATGTACCCACAGGGTTCCACAGTGACTTCTAGAGATCACACTCAAACGTTGGAGAAATGCCTTCAGGGCTCTTGTAGAAAATGGAATAGGATTGAAGTGCACGCCTCACACATGAGTTTACACAGCTATCCGGCGGTAAATTCCCCCCCCCCCCCCCCATCCGCACAAGAACAAGGCATGTGACTAGTGGAGGATCATTAATCGGGGGCTTGGCCTACAGAAAACCCCCCAGTTCAAAACACCATTCGGCGCAGGAAAGATCTTATCCCGTCCAGCTGCCAGTATCCACAATGCACCATATCCAATGCAGATGAGAATAGCATGAAGTTAATCAGAGCACAGGTTGACTGTAAGATACTCGCACTGACCTTCAGCTTTGAAGAAGAGCTGTGCATCCAGAGCCATGCTCCTCGGCTGATTCTCTAGGTCATGCATGAGAGTGTAGCAGCCGGGTGACCAGTGACGTACGGATACCTGACTCGTCGGCTTGCCCAGTGGTGCATCCTCGCTAGCGTTGTCCTCGTCGTCATCACTGATGTCATCGTCGTCTTCTTCATCGGAATTGTCATCATCCTCGTCTTCTTCATCACCATCGTCCGCACACATCAACATCTCGTCCTCACTGTCATCACCATTCGCGCACGCCGATGAGCTTGCTGCCACGTTCCCTGCACCATTGGCAGCATCAGGCAGAGGTGCGTCTTCGATGCTCTTGTCCTCAGCAAGATTCATCCCTGTCAGCTTGGCCAAAAGAGAAAACATCTCTTCAGAGGCAAGTATCTCTGCACATTCCTTCACTAAAGGAATAGAAGATGTTGCTAGCGACTGAAAGTGCCTGTACAAAGCAAAACGGGGGAAAGGATTGCTGAAAATCAAGAAAAAAGGAAAAAAGGAAAAAAAGAAACCCGTCCCCGGGTGGGCTTGAACCACCAACCTTTCGGTTAACAGCCGAACGCGCTAACCGATTGCGCCACGGAGACAAGACATGTGAAGCACAGGGCAATGGCTTTCTTGTTCTCTTACACGTGGGTAGGCGGGCAAATACAGTCAGACCTCGCATAACCGCACACATCCGTTTTCCACAAAAATATCCGGATAGGCGAGGGAACCGGATAATCGAACAAACACACTGTATGTATGCATGGCATGTGTTGTAAATCGGTAACCAGCGATTTTCCTCCGGATGGCGAGGGATCCGGATAAAAGAGGACCGGATAAGCGAGGTCTGACTGTAGTTGAAATACCGGTACCGTAAAGTACCGTTGATCCGCCCCCTCTCTAATTCCCGCCCCCTGTCGATTTTTTCCTTGTGAAGCGACTTCGGCGTATACAACGAAATACGATGTTGAACCGACGCATGCACTGCTGTACACAATACTTGCCAATCCAGGATCAAAATGTGCACAATCCAGCACATTGAGTCTGATCCTCTACGTTGTTGTACATCGTACTGCACTCGACAGCCTTGATCTAATTCCCCCCCCCCCCCCCCCTGCCGAAAACCCAGCTGGGAAGCGACATGGCGTGGGGGCGGGGGGGGGGGGGGGGGGGCGGATCAACAGTACTTTACGGTAGTTACAGTTACAATGCTCCATGCATGCTTTGCTTGTTCGGCGGTGACGACTTTTAACCTGGTGGTACACTATTGGCTGATTGTGGGTTCACATACCAGAAGGTCATGGTCATTGTGTGTGTGTGTGGGTGGGGGGGGGGGGGGGGGGAGCATTTCTGAAACCTACCAGTATCTACTACAGACTTGCTCAACGAAATCCGATTGCATGAGCCAACTAGCGCCGGGTGCTGTGCGGGCCCCAGGCCTGTGAACACCGGGCTGTGCTCTCATGGAGGGCACTGACCTGTTCATGAGATCGGATTTCATTGACCAGCAGCATAGTTGTAGAACAAGGCCAGAGCCAACACCCGGGACGGACGACTATTGCCATAAAAACATACCTCTTGTTAGCTGGCCCTTGCCATTTCCAGGGAGTGCCCGCTGCTTCAAGTGCACGGCTAACTTCATCATATTTCTCCGGCTACAGTGAAAGGAGAGAGGGCAAAAAAGACAAGATTACTGGCACTTCTTCCTGTGAGTAAGTTGAACCACTTAGGCTTGGTACATACTACATAGAGAATGTGGACCACAACAGACATGCTCTATCCACACACACTGGTATGGGAGTTGACTTCAATTCAGATATACATAATACCATAGCACTGCAGATGAGAGCAGAACAAATCATTCATTCAATAGGGAGTGACAGTCGGGTACCTAGCAGTCAATAGGACGGCGGGGAGCGACACCAAAGTCGGATGTGGCAAGGCACAGCAGTGCCCTGGAAAGTTGGGGAAATACTATGCATTGTATGCCTCTGACCTTCAGGAAAGCATGCAGCTGGGCTTCAGAGTGCTTCTCAAATCTCTTCCTGATCTTTCTCTGGACAGCTGGTTTGAAGTAGACCTTGTTTACCCAATCTTGAATAGTGACACCCTGCAATCGGAGAAGACAGGCAGCCTTGAACTCAAGACACAGTGAAAAGTTTTTTTTCTAATCTATGTATACGAAGAACAAAGTCAATCAGAATTCAAACCAAACTCAGGTACACACACACCCAGCTAAGGTGTTAGACTGTTAGTTGATGCAGAGTTGACATATACATGTACGCACATGTATGATGTAATGCACCCACGTCATGAGGGTAAATGCAACGTGGACTGGCAATAAAACGCAGAACACACTAGTTTGTCCCATGCGCTGTCTGTCTGCTTCCTGTCCTGGCTGACCAAGCAAAGTGAGAATACGATAGGTCAAAACGAACATTGACTAGTTGAGGGATTGGAAAAGGGAAAAAGTCTGAAGGAAAAAATGACTCACAAACAAACCCTACATTTAAAACTAGAATGCATACTTACAGTCAGCGGGCCTGACAATGGCGGTTCCGGCTCCATGTACGGACTGGGTCGGTGGAAAGGTTCACCGTAGAACCAGCCACTTATAGACAAACGTGTTCTACTTGCGGAGCGCACCTCTGCTACCTGGACAGAAAGAAGAACATATTTGTAGGACATGACATCATGACATGCTGTATTTGCAATACATGACAGCATGACATGTCATACTCTGATACTTCCATATCCTGAGTATAATGCACACTCGGGGTTTTAGAGATATCGAGCCTAAAAGCAAATGCATAGCAAAGAGTGTGTTGTCCTGCAGTAAATACAGTTCTGGTAGGTGCTGAAAAGCGAGGGGGGGGGGGGGTGTCATAGTCTAGGCCATTCTTACATTCCACGCACAGTTCAATTACGGCGCACGTCTGTATGCTGTGCTCGGTGAAATACTACCCTGTTTGTTCTTCGGCGGCCAACAGCAAGCAAGGTACAGCGATCGGCTCAGTGTGCCACAATGTACAACGTAGGTAGCTCCACAGATGTCCGAAGCACTAGCCCTGCTAACCAATGCTAATGTTCTTACCTGGTGAAATGAGTCCAGTGTCACAGGGAAGAAGTTGAACATATTGGGCTGTGGAACGATCGACTCCACAATCTGATCAGGCTGCCCATGCTCTGCAAAAGCACAGGACAAAAAAGCAGCAGAACAAATTGCTTCCACGACGTTACATCAGCATGACACTGGGTCAAATCTCTACACACAGAGAATGTGAGGAAGAGGGAGGGAGAGAGAGAGAGAAACAGAGAGAGAGAGAGAGAGAGAGAGAGAGAGAGAGAGAGAGAGAGAGAGAGAGAGAGAGAGAGAGAGAGAGAGAGAGAGAGAGAGAGAGAGAGAGAGAAGAAGAAGAAGATGTAGAACCACTTTCACTCAAGTGAATGGAAGCTAGGATAATGACATGGTATTTCTGAAGGATTGTCAGTAAAAAAAATGAATAAAAGCTCTCACACACCGTCTACTGAGAATAAGTCCAGGCATCCGCCGTCTGTGTCTGTCCACTCTGGCACCAGATAGTAGATGAACGCAATTCGCCGTCCCTCCAGTTCGTCATCATGACACAGCAGAGTATCTGCAGCATCAGTTACACATGAATAGAACACAGAACACAATACATGCATACCAAAGCAGGGTGAGCAAAGAATTACCACCCTACGTACTAAGTCCACATGATCAGGTGAAAAATAAAATAAATGTCACTTATTAACACCGGCAATATTTTCTTTTTGAACACCCTGGTCCCGGGGCTATATCGGAGCAACTGAACGAGTCCCTATAGGAATCACCAGTACTAGTAGTTTGGTTGCTGCACGTGTACATGTTTCCCTCAAACCAACTTGCTATTTAACCCTTTTTAGCCAATCTCGTATGTACTTCTCCGACAATAAGTTGAATAACTCCAGCTTTTCTAGGTTGTATAAAGTGGTGCAGAGGAGACCTGCACTTTCCCAATCACACTGCAATCATCCAAACTCCTATTTATCGTATTCGAAGCCGGTGACCCCACTTAGAAATTATATTAGGAGTTTCTACTTTCCAGGGACACTTGCGAGCACACTTATCCACAAATCAAGGTTATGTTTGGAAAAAATTCCCCTTTCCCTATAGGTTGGAGCCTCCTTATACAGAGAAAATCCTTGTGTAGTCGCTCATGCACATCAGGAAGGTTACTTGCCTACAATTTTACGGTCGACTCCTGGTACATGTCACCTGGAGTCAAAGAGAGGAAAGCCAATGGTGTCCTGCTGGTATGCAGCAGAGGCTCTATGTACGCTGGACCACGCCTCTGAAAAGGGAACAGCCAGCTGGGCACCCGAGGGCAAGCGCCATGGACTTATGATTTACTGAGTACAATAATCGGAAAAAAGCCGCTCTCCTATGCTAATACTACTTCGAACATTAAAAGATAAAAGATGACATGTTAAGATAACACGTCGCATACTAACCTCCGTCTTCATATTTGGAGCAGGTGGCATCAACCCGATCTGACAGTTCAATACCGGTCACTTGACGAAGGAAGTTGAGCACTTTTGTACCAAGTAACTTCCTGTACAGTACATCCAGAAATGATAGAAAACAAGCAAACCTCTCAGCCTGGAAAACAGTTGAGCATCTTTAGGAGGACAAGATAGCACTGTGCAAACCGGAGACACCCATGGAAGTTTGGTGACGGGTTCCTTTCCCAGTGGCGAAATTGACTCTCATGTATCCATGTGTCATGTCATATCAGACCTGTGTGAAATCATGGAACGGCTAAGAGTTTTCCAAAACATTGCTCACCCCACCCCTCCCTAGTGCTTTGGATGGAGTTTGTTCGTCATTTTCTTCCCGTCTGCACGCCAGCATAGGAACTTAGGCACAACCTACCTAAACGCTTCCAGACACGGTCCTGGGCAGTTGCGAATATCATCAGTCTGCACGCCAAAAATACAACAATAACACACACAAGACCAGTGATGGAAGTACGTTAAATACCGTAGATTAAGATCAATAGGCACTGCTATCGCTGCCATAGCGTGTAGCAAGTTCTTCTAGCAATCGCATTGTAGCTATACGTACTGGTAGTATTAGTTTGGGTGTAGAAAACACCGGCACAACACATCACTCTGCTAGTGGGTGTAGTACTACTTGTAGTACGATGCTCCAGCGACTGGTCGGCCCTGTTTTCACACACGACTCACACAGCCTTATCTGCCAGTGCTTAATCCAAAACCCGCTTGCAACAGCAGTAGTCCACAAATTCAAGGAGAATGAGGGTGATTTACAATACTTAGACGAACGACAATACAAACTGACCTGTTGAAAGCTGTAGAGATCATTAATCTTGGCAACGAACGGCAGGTCTTCCACTTCTTTGCGCAGGTCCTTGATGAACGTGCCCTTGTCGGTGACAAAATCCCGCAATGAGCAGCAGATGAAAGGTGATGAGAACACCTTGGCATCTGCACACAAAGAAAAGAAGGCACACTGCTCTTGACGACCACCGTACACACAACTTTCCTGATTTCATTATACAGTACTCCGTACCAGTGTGAGCACAGAACATGTAACCAACTTCATACAGTACTCTGTACCAGTGTGAGCACAGAACATGCAACCAACTTCATACAGGACTCTGTACCAGTGTGAGCACAGAACATGCAACCAACTTCATACAGTACTCTGTACCAGTGTGAGCACAGAACATGCAACTAACTTCATACAGTACTCTGTACCAGTGTGAGAACAGAA
Organism: Sycon ciliatum; assembly: GCF_964019385.1. Lineage (NCBI taxonomy): Eukaryota > Metazoa > Porifera > Calcarea > Leucosolenida > Sycettidae > Sycon > Sycon ciliatum. Next base: position 19,720,287 of record NC_088646.1, read on the forward strand.
CATGCAACCAACTTCATACAGTACTCTGTACCAGTGTGAGCACAGAACATGCAACTAACTTCATACAGTACTCTGTACCAGTGTGAGCACAGAACATGCAACCAACTTCACTATAAGTTTAACCCAGCAACAGTGGAGATATGAGTCATGGCATGGGAACATAGGGCAATACTAGTACATGACATGAAGTACTAATTCAATTGAATGCTACGAAACCGGTAGGACTGATCAACCATGTTGGTAATGCCACGGCAGTGTCCAGATCACAGTCACTACGTCACAAGCTGCTCACAAGACCATAATAATACAGTCACTGTACATGATGTAATCTGGTATGCATATTTAAAGTTGTGGCAATCTTCCACCGCATCACAGGTGTACACCAAACCATTGCCATACTCATGACCATAGCCTACTCGCTGACAGTGTTCTAAACTACAGTCCACAGTACTTACTATCATTGCTCAGTGATTTACGTTTCCTGTACACACACACACACACACACACACACACACACACACACACACACACACACACACACACACACACACACATGCACACACGTACGACCACGCACTCACACACATACACACACGTGCACAGACAGAATGAGAAGACAATGTCAGCAAAATTCAGATACTGGGACATTCACCGGACAGCCAGCACCACTGTCTGCCAGTATGCTAGTGTCAGTGAGACACCCTTGTTCCATCCTAAGCGTTGAGAGCAGTAGGCCATCCACATATCTATACTCCAGGTGCACTAACACTATGCGATAAAGAGCATACCACCACTGAATGTCCAGGGGATCAGAGCTATGCCCTGGGCCGATCTTGTTTTTCATGGACTACACAGTCTCTGTGTATTTGGGTCACATAGCAGACTCAGCGGAGGACGTTCAGGTTGGTTGTAACTCTGAGTTTCATGCCGCTAGGCAATCATCAGACAACTGGCTGTGTAGTCCATGAAAAACAAGATCGGCCCAGGGCATAGCTCTGATCCCCTGGACATCCAGTGCCAGTTGTCTGATGATTGCCTAGCAACATGAAACTCAGAGTTACAACCAACCTGAACGTCCTCCGCTGAGTCTGCTATGTACTAAGCTCTGTCTCTGACATTGAGCACTCTCTGCAGCTCGGGGATCAACAGATTTGTAGTTGGGTCACCGTGTATACTGGGACACTGTACTTGGTGAAATCCTAGCATTTTCGTTCTTCTGTGCACTGTTCTTTGGCGTCCGACAGTGCCACACATGTAGTTCAAGAATGGTGCATCTTATGGTCGTATGACAAACACAATTTGACTCAAGTACTCTCCGAGTTATCTTCTGAGTCTAACGTTATAGTAATACTAGTTCTGTCCGCAGATTGAGTATTTCGCTCCTGCTCTTGTAGTAGTTGAGCACTCTCATGTGGGGTAGTGCCTTTGCAGTTTGCGGTATGCAGAGCTCACTGACTTGTCCGTCTGAGCACTCTGGCCTAGTAGTAGTACAGTCGGGTCTGGTTTAAATCTGGCTTTGGAAATTTTATTTTTCATTGCTATCAGGTTCAGCCTCATTTTCTCGGTGCTGCGCTGATGAGTCCACAAAGGACGAAACAGTTCTGTCCGCAGATTGAGTAATACTATGATTATAGACTATAGCGTGTTATTGAGGGCACCAGGGCGAACTCACTTCACCATCCTGAGTACTAGAGTGTTTGCAACCGTTGTACATGTCGTATCTAAAATCATAAGCTTGATGTATGAAGACTGAGTAGTCGGGGTGGGGACCATGTGTCAAATTCGGGAAATATTATTACTGTTCTCATAACATGCATCGTGCCTACAGTGCAACAAAATTTTTTTTTAACTGTTCACCTACCTAATTGATTTCTTCATTGAAGATAACAGCGTTTCTTCGAGGAAAGCATCGTTCATTTCCACGGCACGACCGGCTCTGCGTTTCTTTTTAGCAAGAGGTGCTGAGCTACCATCACTACCACTCTTTGACTTGCTCATATTCAATGTGAAAAGCACACAAGTCAAGCGGATTTGCTCAGGGTACTAGTGTGATAATCAGCTCCGAACAGCACTTCGGCAGATTATTCGATACACTGGATCAACATGGATATTCACTTTCAATGATAGAAGAAGTGATTATTTGAAAGAAATCTATGCAGCTATTGTTTGTAGCTCAGCTCAGCTAGCTCCGCGATCCGGAGCTCCATGTGTTTTCGAGGGTACTGTAGTAATTATTATTTTGCAGCTTTGAGTTGATTATTCCACGCGCACTTCCCTTCGCGCGTTCGCAGGTACGAAAATTCTTTTTGCAACAAAAACGGCACATGAATGATTGATTTCAACTTCTGCAGAGTGATCTTCTTGCAAGTGAATTTTCTGGTTCAGTTCCAGTGAATTGTTTGCTGTAAATGTAAAAGTACATGTAATTCGAATCTCCGCACTGCATACTTAGCCATGGATGGTCGTTGGGGAGATGGAGGTCCCCGGGATCGTGGTGAACGTCATGGCCGTAGAAGAGGCGGTGGGAATGATCGCTTTGACGACAGAGAAAGGTCTTTGCGCTCGATTTTTGGTGAGTAAATTGTATTCTCATTATTTGTATTCATTCGAAGGGTCAGGATAGCTCGTGAAACTTGACCAAAGTGTAGGTGAATATGCATGCAAGCATATTAGTCATTGAGTTTGCATGTACATGTACATTTGCACGTATTAAATGTTACCTGTCTCAGTTTCAAGGGATTTGAGCTGCGTAACATGAAAGCCAATTCACGACTCAGTCCGCCACCACACAGTGTCACCACACTAAGGGAATAACGCAGTGGAAGATTGTAGTATTCTCACTCCTCCAATCCAAAACAACAAGAACCTTGACTCAACTGATGCACAGCAACTAAAAACCGCCAAGTCCGTTACATACGCGAGCGGGAAATGGCACATGCTAGATGCAGAACATAACACAATGTACATCATGAATGTCTGGGGTGGCCAATTGCAGTTCTGAGTTACGAATAGTTCCTGTGTAATGTAATTCTGTACTGGGCTTGATGCTACGTATGCCATCGGGTAACGGGAGTGTTTGATTGCAAGTCTAGTGCATGGGCCGTGCATGATGTCTGAGTGGGGCCAACTCACTGACAGAGGTGCCGACGAAACTCATCTGCAAGCACACAATCACATGCATGCACCCACTCACACATTTTTGAATGAACAATGCGCGGATCAAACTAACTGTCGAGAAAAAGTGAATGGTCAGATCAAGTTGCGTATTTTCTCTTATTTTCGGGCCAGTTGTTCAGGGCTCCAAAAACACATGCATATATGCGAACTGTTTTCCTTTCTTTTCCCGTCTGTGCTGCAGTTGGTAACGTTCCCTATGATGCAACTGACGAGGACCTGATCACCTTGTTCAGCGAAGCAGGCCATGTCGTTAACTTACGGTAAGCAAGCGCTATGCACCAACTGTGATAGTCCAGGTACGCACCTTCATCCATGCACTTCGTTGAGTGTTTGCACACACTCTGGCGCATAATTCTGGCACCTATAATATGCTGTGTACGTGTGTGACTATTGCCGTTGCCCTTGCTTTCATGTTTTCAGTAACACCGTACGCGGCAATTCCCGTGCACTTGCCTCCGGCATAATTTCATACGCCAGGCCATCGAACTTCCTGCTGTTCCTGCGATGCACCTTCACACGGTGCAGCCAGGCCTTCACCTTCACCGTCACCTGCTGTGCTAAATTGCCACACGTGCTTTTCTCGCTCCTCTCCAACCCTATTACCCTAGGCACGGACCAATACCATCATCATTGTTGTCTGAAGGTTGGCAGAATTGCCATGGAACTCGGAGTAACAAGAATTATATAGCCTTCCTCTATTGCAAACTTGTGTATGAAAAATACATACAAGCTGTGTCTTTTCTACAAATCTATATTGCATTTACCTAACAGGGTAGCTGTGTTGGTGTATTATGTGTCCCTCCTAGGATGGTGAACGATCGTGAGAGTGGCAAGCCGAAGGGATTTGGATTCTGTGAATTTGAGAGTCCCGACATTGCGCTGTCTGCGATTCGCCTGCTGAATGGCCGGGAAATACATGGCCGCCAACTGAGACTGGACAGTGCAGCCAGCGAGCGAGACCGCGACCGGGAGGAACATACATTCACTCGTAACCAGCCACCCCCTGGTACTAGTGGTAGGTTGCCACCACAAGAATACTGTGTGTATGTGTGTTTGTGTGACTGTGTGTGTGTGTGAGAGAGAGAGAGAGAGAGAGAGAGAGAAAGTGTGTATGTGTGTGTATGTGTGTGTGTGCGCGCGCGCGTGTGTGTGTATGTGTGTGCGCGCGTGTGTGTGTGTGTGTGTGTGTGTGTGTGTGTGCGCGATGTTATGTGATGTGAATTCCAGGTTTGTTTTCAGTATGTGGCTTATTGAATGTATGGTGTGTGTGTGTGTGTTTGTGTTTGTGTCTGATAGTGGCCTCTGCTCCACAGCCAGTTCAGCAGCCTCCGTTTGTACCGCAGGTAAGCAGCACAGCCGGGTCTATTGTCCACTTACATACATGTAGGTAGTCTTCTTTTGCCAAGCTTCACAATACATGTTATTAGTGCTTTACTCTTGTTTTGCCTATTATTGCAAAACTCTGCCCACTTGCTTGCTGCGCATTCCTACATGCTATCTTTGCCTACTTGATGTTGTATTGCTCTGACAGGCACCACCCATGCACGGTGATGCTGTCTCGCCCGAAGATGCACCTGGTGCAATCACGAAAGCGGTGGCCAGTCTCCCTCCGGAGCAGATGTTTGAGCTGATGAAGCAGATGAAGGTAAGTCGAGGCATGTTGCCAACGATCCATGCTGGTCGAAGTTTGGTTGGCTCACATTATGGTATAAAGTAATGGTACACACCATACTAATCCATATAACGTTATACACTGAAACTCCAGCATAACGTACTCCCAAGGGCCTTAGATATCTGTGCTGTATAGCGATGGTACTGTACCCGAGGACACATGACTGGTGTTGTACAATGCAGGGCTGTCAAGAATCCTACATGTACTTTCCAGCACTTTCGAAAACTAATTCTGCTTTCCCCACCTGTACGCATGTTCACGCGTTGGATTCATGAGCTGAGACTAGTAGTAGCCACGTTTAGCTGCTCGGGGCCGTTCTCATATCTATGAACATTGCACGGTTAGCTTTGTGTTATGTGACACTGGGAGTGGGGGCATGCCTGGCCTTACACTCTTCGCTGTTCCTCATCTCGTCGTTGCCCGTTTTGTAGGTGTGCATAAAGAACAGTCCCGATCAGGCTAGGCAGATGCTGATTCAGAACCCACAGCTGGCGTACGCACTACTGCAGGCGCAGGTCGTCATGCACTTGGTCGACCCGCAAGTTGCCCAGGTACGGACTCAGATATTACGTGTAGTCGCCTTGTAGTAACCTTGGTGGCGATTGTGCTTGTCAGTGATTGCTTTTGACGAGGATCTGGAGCTTTGCTTTGTCAATGACAATGTCCTCCATAGTTGTGCATGGATGGTTCTTATAGTGTTAGCACTGACTGTGTATTGTGTGTTTGGGTACAGTGACTTGAATGTGCTTGACAGGCAGCTTACTTTCTTGGTGTCTCTCACATGGCGTGTGATTTCATGTTGATTTTGAATGTGTACTGTGAGTGTTGCATTGCACTATGCTGTGCTGCTCTGTTGGATGACCAATGTGACCTCCAACCCCCACCACCTTATCACCATAGAGATGACGATTCTTTTTTTATGATACTGACCTTCAAGGAGCGCAGTGTAGTGGAGTGGGTAGATTTATTTGAATGTCGCTACCACTATTCCATATGACTTGACGGGTTTGTCCATGTCGCATGTGTTTCTTGTCTGCAGTCTATCCTAGTTGACGATATGGCTCAGGTGCATACCGGCCGCGGGGATCCAATGGTATGTGTGCACCTTTTGCCGTGTGCTGGTGTATTGCTGCATTCTTTTCTTTTGCCTCCTTCAGTAACTGTTATCCTTGTTATATTGGTTGAGAGTGATAAGTACTGTTTGTTCGGGAAGCCTTTTAACCCCCTTATAACTACATGTACCTGTATTTGCCGTGAGTATGCACTGTTTCTCTCTACTGCCCAACACGTTCTTGAGGCTTTTCTGCTGAATCACCAGGCAGTGCATATTGTTTGCCAGGCAGTGCATATTGTTTGCCAGGCAGTGTATATTGTTTGCCAGGCAGTGCATATTGTTTGCCAGGCAGTGCATATTGTTTGCCAGGCAGTGCATGTTGTTTGCCAGGCAGTGCATATTGTTTGCCAGGCAGTGCATATTGTTTGCCAGGCAGTGCATATTGTTTGCCAGGCAGTTGCTCTGTGCAGGTCGTCCCTAGTTGTCTAAGCTGTTGCCTATCGCAATCCCATGGAGAGCAGCGGTGTTGTGTGTCAACAGCGGTCTATGTACAATGAGATGATATGGCATGTTGCTGGTGTACTGTTCCTACACACTCTCTCTCTGATGGTGTTTTCTTTCTCTGTTTGTTTCCGTGTGATGCGCTCCGTTCTCTGGCACCAGTCTCCGAAACGAGCCCCGCCGTCATCTGCGGCTGGGAATTTTCCGTCCGGCACTGGTGGTGGTCGCGTGGCGAAGCAGGACCCGATGGCAATGGATCATGGGCCACCACCCGCTCAGTTACCACCCTCCCATGGTTTACCCAGCTCCGGTGTAGGGCCATCATCTGATCATCGAGCAGCGGAGTCCAGATCTGGACCACCGCCATCGGGTAACACTAGGGATTTCAGAGGACCCACACCCATGGACACTCGAGGTCCTCCAATGGACAGCCGAGGTCCCCCAATGGACAGCCGAGGTCCCTCCATGGATAACCGTGGACCCCATCCCATGGATAGCCGGGGTCCCCATCCCATGGATAACCGTGGGACCCAGAAGGATAATCGTGGTCCGCCTATGGGTGGACCCCCTCCCATGGACAACCGTGGACCTCCTCCAATGGACAACCGTGGACCCCCTCCAATGGACAACCGTGGCCCTCCACCAATGGACAACCGTGCTCCTCCTCCAATGGACAACCGTGGCCCTCCTCCAATGGACAGCCGTGGTCCGCCTCCAATGGACAACCGTGGTCCCCCAATGGATAATCGCGGTCCCCCGATGGACAACCGTGGTCCTCCAATGGACAACCGTGGTCCCCCAATGGATAACCGTGGTCCTCCAATGGATAATCGCGGTCCACCGATGGATAGCCGTGGTCCTCCAATGGATAATCGTGGTCCTCCGATGGACAACCGTGGTCCTCCGATGGATAACCGTGGTCCCCCAATGGATAATCGTGGTCCCCCGATGGATAATCGTGGTCCTCCGATGGATAATCGCGGTCCACCGATGGATAGCCGTGGTCCTCCAATGGATAATCGTCGCCCATCAAGCGAAATGCATGGACCCCGTATGGAAATGCGAGGTCCTGGCAGCGACTCGCATGGTCCACGAGACCGAGACAGTCGCAGCAGTGTACCCATGGACAATCGTCCAAACACCGGCCCTGGTGTGCCGCATGACAAGCGTGGCCCTCCCGCGATGGACATGAGAGTACCACCACCCATGGACAGCCGTCCTCCGTCATATGGCACCACGCATCCGCCAATGGAAAGCCGGGGTCCGGCGTACGACAATCGGCAGCAGCAACAACAACGCCCGCCGCCCATGGACAACCCGTCGTCCATGGCACCTCGCAGCCAGTCCCGGGACGGCCGGGCTGGCCCCGCAGCGGCAGCGGAGAGTGCCGATCGAGCAGCAGCCATGCCCCGTCCAGGTCAGTATCCGTCAGGGCCCGAGTACCGTGGACCGTCGCGTGGCCCCCAGCGTCTGCAGGACGGCCCCCCGCTGCCGGTTAGCACCGTCAGCAACCCAGTGAGTAGTAGTAGTAGTGCTAACACTGGTCCACCGCCCGGTATGGACCGTGGTGGTGATCACAGAGCCCCACGTGCTGGTCCTGGTGCTCCTGGTGCGGGTCCTGGTGCTCCTGGTGCTGGTGGCGGTGGTGATCCACGTAATCAAGATCCTCGCTCCAATATGCGGCCCGGCGCTCCACCTGACTACCGAAAGGGCGACGGCCACGCACAGCAGGTACAACTTTGCAGTAATTTCCCTTTCTCTCTTACTCACCCTCTCTTCTCTCTCCTCCTCCTTTTTCTCCTCCTTCTTCTCTACTTTTTTCCTCCTTCTTCTCTTCTTCTTCCTTCTCCTTTTGAGATACAATTCTGGTACTTCAAAGTATTTTGTGACTTTTCCTAGAGTAATAGAATTCCCCGTTGAATCCGATAAATGCAATGAAAACACCCGGTTTGGGACACATGATTTTGTGCATGTAGGCAGCCTAGTAGAACAGACAGTGCCAAGGGTTCTAGGAGTAAGCTAATTTCAATCAGTCTGGGATGCGGAACCTAAAAACAGCTGTCCGATAGGACTGGGGTTTGGACTTTAGACTGTCACTTTTCCTTTGAGTCATGTTCCCTGTGGAGATGCTGAGTGCATATATTGAGATTATATTCCCTCTCTGAGGCCAGGATGCTGCCTTTGACAATACATCCATTCTCTTTCTTGTGCACCCGTCTGGCACAGTTGGAACTCGTTCATGGCATTTTGATATACACTGATACTAGTCATATGGCCGTCCCTAACCATTTACCCGCCATCTCTCTCTCTCTCTCTCTCTCTCTCTCTCTCTCTCTCTCTCTCTCTCTCTCTCTCTTCTCTCTCTTTCTCGCTCGCTCGCTTGCTCCCTCTCTCTCTCTCTCTCTCTCTCTCTCTCTCTCTCTCTCTCTCTCTCTCTCTCTCTCTCTCTCTCTCTCTCTCGCTCTCTCTCTCCTCTCTCCTCTCTGTGTTTCCTTTGTGGCTCTCCTTCCAATTGACTTGTTTCATCAGGCACCACCTCAGCTTGGCCCTCGGGGCGAAAGTCGCGGTCCACCGCCATCTAGTTCTGCGCCTGGTTCTGTACGTGGCCCTCCCGGACTCCAAGGTCCACCTCCTGTTACGTCCAGTGCTCCCCCTGCTGCAGCGCCAGGTGGTCAGGAAGGACCACGCGGGCCTCGTCGAGGTGGCGATAACTCTCGTCCGCCTGTGGCCCTGTCCGGTGCCTCTGCGGCGGTGGCGGCAGGTACGTGTGTGTGTGTGTGTCCCTGCCGTCAATTGCAGGTGTTCAGTTCTATAGCGTTTCACGAGGTGTTTCCGCTGCCTTTGAGCAATTTACAAGCCACTATCCTCCAACCCAGCCTCCTTGAAATCAAACTGTTGAGCCGAAATTTCAGCCTACGGGTATGGTAAACTTTCTATTTGCAATCGCCGTGCACTGCCACTGCGCCACAAAGCCAAACTGTTCACACGCACGTGCAATTCTCAACCACCAATGAAATGAAACATTTACGGATCATAACTGTTCGTCGCTTTTGTACCTGTTGGCGGGTGACAGTTTCGGCTTATGTTATTGCAGCCTGACACTCGTGATGTACAGGCATTCGTTGTTTGTTGTGAATGTAGTTTCGGGAGTGTCACGCTTGAACTGGCTGTTTGCTTCTTTCTGTTTACCTCTCTTGTGCTGGCTAGGTTTAACGGCAGGGGTAGGAGATGACCAAGAGAAGGTAAAGCTATCCTCCTAAATTCCGATTTAAGCAGCTTGCTTGATAAGGAACTGTTTTTTTTTAAAGCAAATATTGTATTCGAAAGGGCTTGCTCCCCACACTTTAACTCGCGCTTTTCCGCCTACTTGACTTGGCACTTGACTGACTCATGACTGCCGTCCAGAGCACACGAGAAGTCCACGAAACCTTCGACAATTTTTGCATTTCCGCGAAAATAATAAGACCGGTCTACTATTCATCCAGCCAGTGCCTATCCAGTCTTCTATTTGAGCATGGTCGTCTATATTTATCTTTTTAATGGCTCATGTTGAGCAAAGTAACGGGCAATTTAATGAGTCGTTACTCTGCAATATTATTGATGGTGACCAGCTACGTTTTTGGCCATTTCATCTCTACCTGGTACAATGAAGACAATGCATACCGTACAGCTGTGTATTATAGTATACAAACCGCCCTCGAATAGAAACCGCACTTTTGGGAACATCAAATCGAACATAAACCGCCCTTGTATAGTAGCCGCGGATTCAAATGCGACACTACGCACACACCTTGTCCTAGACCTAGATGAGTAGATCATATAGGCTACACTGCAGCCACTGCCGCATGTATAAGCCGCACGTGCATGTGAACTCTGTAGATCAGATACCAACAGAGGAACTGTGTAGAAATAGATGTGTAACAAACCTGATTGTGCTGAAATGGCTGTTATGCCGGTGATAGTGGTGATGCCAGTATTCGACAAGCCAGGATACTAATATTACAACTCACAAATAAGCCTGTCTTGTATAGAAGCCTGTGAAAGTTCCCAAAAAAGGTCGAATACGCCGCGGGTTTTATGCAAGACTTTGCCATACTTCACATCCAAACAATTTCGGGCCAACTTGAAAATCTGATTTAGTTTCCAGCTACCTTCAACTCATATTGTCCTCTAGTCTGTAATTGTTTTTGGTCTTTGTTCATTTGGTTTTTGTCTCCATTTACAGGCACAGTTGATAATGCAAGTCTTGAACTTGACCGACGAGCAAATTGCATTGCTATCCGCTGATCAGCGACAGAGCATTATGTTACTACGGGAACAGCTTTCGACTGCAAAGTAAGACACACTGCTCGTTCAGGGCTGGCTTCTGGGTGGAAAGTTGTGGCAAAGATTCACGTGGAGTTTGAGAATTTTATTCATACGCACTGCTGTCGACGTCAATGCCGGGACTTTTTTTGTGCGCATCTTGCTTATCTTCTGACGTCGTTCTCTCCTCCGTTGCACCGCGTTTTGATCTAGTGTGGCACTGTGACGCGCACGAAATGTGTCTCGTATCTAGAACTCTCTGTCGTTCTTGTGTTTTTTTCCCTTTTTCTCTTGTGTTTCCCGGTTCCCTTTTGCTGCATGTCGGGTGTATTTACTCTTACCCCTGTCTGCTTGCTTTGTAAATACTTCACTGTACAGCATTGGAAAAATCTGCGTTCAGATACTAATTATTGTTATTGTGTACTTCGAAAGAAGTACTCAGAAGCACACATGCACGCCAATCTTATGTTCTCTTCATTGTTTGTGTTTTGTGCTAGATGTAATACGTTGTAATCTCTCGCCCATTCTGAGTTTCAGTTCGACTGATTGTACTGTCGTGTTTTCCTCTTTTTTGTTTGTTTGTTGGTTTTGTTCGCAAGACCCAATGACTGCTGCTGCTGCTGCTGGTGGTTTCAATGCTATTCTACTGTAGATCATGTGTTCACTTACATAGTGTTTATATTCAATGTAACCAAGAGTACATAAGTTATTATTAACCCGGGGGGGGGGGGGGGGGGTTATGTACTCTTGATGTAACCTAGTCATACCTCACCGCTGCCTCTTTCCATCACATGCCTAGAAGGCAGAGGGCCAGTGGTTAGCTTACATGCAATACAGGCGATAGCAAGAGTACATCATGATTGTACTCTATTGCGCTGTGCTGTGTGTTTGACGACTACAACCAGGGAGTAGTACAATACGTATTGTACTACTCCTTGACTACAACAGTGCACTGAATACTGCCTTGTCTTCTGGTTTCCTGGTTCAGGGATGCATGCTTGGCGTCATCTGTGTCAGATATTGGTTGTCACGTGTGTGCCAGTGAGACTGACCATTGTGCTCGTTCGCATCGGCCACATCTCTATAGTTGTGTTCTCAACTTCTGTAGTTGTGTTCGTAGATTGGCTGCTATAGAAAACAACGATATCATCCTTGCGGGAATCGAGAGACCCGTAGACGGGTCAATTTTGCACTAAGTTGCTACAGCAACGATCCTCTCGGTCTTGGATTGAAAGTCGAGGCGTGCAAACCAGAGATAAGACTGGTACATGTATAGCCTACAAACAATTTCACAAACAATTTTGCAACAGAGAACCCTACACCATGCACACTTAATAATTAGGGCGCGTTTGGTTGGTACGAACTAGAACAGGATTCACCAGAACAGCGCGTTTGGTTGGGACTGCACCTGTTCTGGGTCGGCCAGAACATGTTCTGCTTGCTCCGCCCTCGAGGCCGGAGCAGACCGAGCAGTTTCACTTTTTCACAGTGAAACCTGGCGAGAACATCGATTTTGGTCCCAAATGATCACGTGCATACGCTTTTGGGTTGGACTCGTTGTACCGTACAAAGTGACCATGGTGACCCATACACATTTTCAAGTTTCACACATTTTTGTTGCAAAAGAAGGATCCACGAGCGGGATTCGAACCCAGCACCCCTGTCTTTCCGGGACAGTGCCCTACCGATTAGGCTACCGGGGATCACACACACTCATGGGTCCTTCTTGCTACATTTTTCCACGAAAATGTGCTCTGTTTCTGGAGTACCGTTTGGTTGGCATGAGGCTGCTCCATGTGCACCAGCTGTTCGATCCTGTTCTAGATCGTGCCAACCAAACGCACCCTTAGTACTTACCAGCTGCATTTTTCCAAGAGTACATAACCCCCCTTTTTAGGTTATGTACCCTTGATTTTACTAACCCCTGCCCTGGTTCCCCTGAAAGTCAGGTTTGGACCCCTGATCTACCCCGGTGCCACGAGTCCGGGATACAAGCCGGGATTCGAAATACGAATGACGTCAAAGCGCGATGTGACGTCGATCAAAGAGAAAGGGTGACGCGACGACGTCATGCAGTGACATAAATAATTATTATGGTAAAAAAAAAGGTAGAAAGGTCGTTGGAAAATATTCAGTTTCAAACACAAAGTTTCCCAATTATTACCTATTGGTATATCGCTTTTCAATCAGTTTGGTCTTCCTTCATATCGAGACACGGATTCACACACGTCTCTGAGAGTACTTTTTGGACCCAGCCGAAATGACATCGTCGGCAAGCGGAGCAAGCCAGCCAGATACAAGAGCTGAGCTTGCCGAGCTGATCAAGCAAAAGACAGAAATTGCTGTAAGCACACTGGCCGTTCTTTGTTCATCATGCATGCCATTCTTGCCTAAAGCACCGCATGGCTTCTTCTTTGCTGGTTCTCAGGACAGCTTGGCGAATCTAGAACGTCAAATCTACGCTTTCGAGGGTAGTTACCTGGAGGATACGCTAGCGTATGGTAACATCATACGTGGTTGGGATGGCTACTTATCTTCCAAGTACGTGTTCATATGCTGTGTTATAATTATTAATATGTACATTGTCTATTTTTGATCCAGAACGTTCAGATAATTATGCATGGTGTAGCAGTGCAGGAGTGTGTGTCCCATCACTTACTTAAAATAATGTGCATGGTATGTCATGTCCAGCTAGTGCAGTAGTGGCTGTTGGAGTGTTGTGAAGCCCATTCCCGTGTCGTCCTGTGTACAAACCGTGCTTGCAGAAGCAATCAGAAAGGCGAGCGGCGCAATCGGAAGTTCAAGGATGCGGAGCGGCTCTTCTCCAAATCTTCTATCACATCTCATGCTGTAAGGAGGATGCGTATTGTGTTCCGTGTTTTACCAGTAATAAGTCGACCCCCCTTGTACTTGGGGCCTCGATTTTCGGTTCAGTGGCGATTAAACACCGGTTGTAAGTGACTAATCCTTCTGTAGTTCAGTTTTTAGGTCATAAAAGATCGACTCATAACCAGGTAAAATACAGTACCGGTATATCGTGTCGTGCAACAAAAACAATCCCCCCCCCCCCATTGTTTTTGGTAGGTTTGGACTGTGAGTTAGTCGCACATGAGCTATTATCTAGTCACCAGGTATTCCGAAAAGGTCATGCTATCAATTGACACACATACTCAATGCAAAGATGCGCAGGTTTTAGCCCTTTAGGAGCTGCGCACAGGTGCGCCACTTTTTGACCAATGAAGGTGATGAGTGTGGTGGCATTCAACTGGTCGTAAAAGTCGAACCACAACCAAGTTGAACATTCAAAGAGTTTAGTAAATGGAAAGAGAACTCCGCTGTAGGTCAAGCTGGCACTGAAGCACTGCAACCATTTCTCATGGTACTGGATGGTTGTTAATTTTCATACGGAATTCTATTCGTACACCACACCAAGCCCAGTGCCCACAATTATTTGCTTACGAAATGTTCACACCATACAGCACCGATCCATGCACATCTACACCGTGTGAAAGTCTGTGTATGCCAGTGACAGTGTGTGGAAGCCCTTATGCGGTAGATCACATGGAAGTTTGGTCATGACAAGTGGTGACTGAATAGCGTGCAGCATGACATGGGGTTTCAGGGCTTTCATCATGCATATTATGCTGACCGACCTCCAAGTGTACAGCTGTATAGTATGCTGTGATACAGAGAATTTTTTAAAGCCCAGTGGTCACGGTCTAGGACATGGCTAAAGCAGATGAAATCGACTGCAGTAGGAGCATTTGCTTGCAGCCTGCAGCTGATCTCCGGAGGTGAGGATGTGCGTCCAGAGTTGCTTGTCTACGTCGTGCACATTCATGTGTGTTTGCAGGCGGTGAATCAGCAGGACTCCAGCGCGGCACAACGACACGGTTACGCCGTCAGCGCCAGCGGCAGCAGCACCAGTGACATGCCACCGCCCATGGCGGCCACCTCGGAGGGCACCGCTACGTCGGCCACGTCGAGCAGCACGCCGATGTCTGAGCTACGCGACGACACGCTGGTCATGATGGCCTCCGGGGCAGACCCACTGCTGGCCGCCTCTACGGCGGCTGGCGAGGGCCTGCCACCCGGGGCAATGTCACTGTCCGGCGACGCTCTAGCGGCGGCCTCCGGTGAGCTTTCGGCACAAATGATGGCACATTCGCACAAAGGTAAGCGAAGTGGATCGCATCTGCTGTTCCCTCTGTGGTAGCATGTATGTTGTGTTTGATACGTTGTGTCCTACATTGCTAAGTTACCGTATTTCCCCTAATAAACGTACACGTCTTCAATACTAGTATGCCTCCAATAGTAGTACACGCCAGAATGTTGTGCTGGGCATTATCGGGGTACATGTACTGTAAAAGCAGTAATTCCCGATGGTGCTTTATTTTCGGTAACTTCGGTGCCGACAATTTTTACCGAAAATAAAACGCACTGAAAATTTCGGTTCTACCGGTGCTGTATACATGTAGTACAAGTACACTTACCTGGAAAACAGGTTTTACCGAAAATTTCCCTCCACCGAACCGCTGATTTTGGAGAACACCGAAAATATTACACAACCGAAAATTTCTGCTTTTACAGTACGTGGATTCGCCTAACTTCGTTTTTCTTGCCCACTTATCTTTGTGCCTTTCTACACGGCTTCAACCTTGCCAGAAACAATAAAAGAACAGTTTCCAATACTAGTACAGCCTCCTTTAGTAGTACAAGGCTGGCTACCTTTGAACAAATAAAAGTACTGTACATTTTTTGGGGATAATACGGTATCAGAAATGTCACCAGTAAGACGGTCTTCACCCAATCCCAATGGCAGCCTATTGTACTATCGTCAAACCAAACCAGAACGATATTCATGATGCTTTCATGATGACGACCCATCCAGTGAGTTGATGTGTGGGTGGGGTGGGTGTCTGGCTGTCGTCTGTCTGTATGTCTGTCTGTATGTCTGTCTGTGTGTGCATTTGTGTGTGTGTGTGTGTGTGTGTGTGTGTGTGTGTGTGTGGACTGCCGTTGCTCGTCGTTCCATATTGTCCCCCCCCCCCCCCCCCGCAAGGGGACACGTGACCGTAATGGCAGTGTTTACCAGGACCAGGTGTTTGTATGTGTGCATTCCGTCTGTGCGAATTTGCATCCTGTGTTTGACATGTCCCCCCCCCCCCCGGCTTCATTGCATTGTGCTCCAGGTTCTCACAAGAAGAAGAAGAGCAAGAAGCACAAGTAGGTGTTTCTTCCGTTACGTTTGCTATGTTATTGACCATGCTGAGTGAATTTCTAGCTAGGGGCATGCGTTCACAGTCAGATATGAAACTCCGAATCTTCCCGCTCCCATGGTATTTAGAAAAGCGATCCTGTCAGCTTTTCTATTATTGTGTTCACATGTCAATGTGTTCAGTAGTCCGGCTTGTTGTTAGCCGGAGTATGATCCCGTTCAGGTTGAAGGCCGTTAACTAGAGCTTGTGACCGTGGTAGTTCAGAGCCTGTCAGCTGCGATCTTCCTATTTGGATGGTTTCGTGGCCGGAGAAGCTGGCAACCACCTTGAACTTGCCCATTGGCAAAGGCAATGATAGCGAAAAGAACTAATTCGGCGGCAACCGGCAGAAAGGTTCGTGGCGCTTGAGATCGCCGGGGCAGCGACACGTCTTCCCGCATGCATAACGATATTCTGGCTTGGCGGAGACATCACGAGGCTGAGGGCGACGGTGGCTAACCTCCCTCCACTCCGAGCGGTTCTGGACAGTGTCGAGCCATTCCTTCTCCGGGACAGTTGGATGGATGCGGTTGAAATTGTCCACAACCACATCCCGCCAACACTTGCGTGGTCCGTGCTGAGGTCAAGTTGCGGAGAGCTCCATAAACAGGGTACACTTGGGCAGACGGTCATCGTCCATGCGGCCAATATAACCGAGCCATCGTAGCCGACGCTCGCGGATTATATCGTCGATGTCCGAGTCGATTCCAAGGGTGTTCGCTAATGTTGTACTTCTACAAAGTAGAAGTGACCCGATCGTCCCATTGCTGGTGTCTCAAGATGCCGACAATAGCCCACACGCACGGATGGTGGAATGCATTAAGACGGCGCAGATCAGGAGCCTTGGTCGTCCAGGTCTCTGCTCCATACAGCAGGGTCGTAAGAATGAGAGCCATGTAGACACGACGTCGGCATCGGAGGGGCAAGGAGTGGTTTCCGAAGGCAGATTCCCGCAAGCAGCCAAACACCCGCACGCACAACACACACACACACACACACACACACACACACACACACACACACACACACACACACACACGTAACCGCAGACTTGCTATCTAGGCAGATCAACAGTGTGCTGTTGCTACAGTAGACCAACTCTGTATCTTAATGTACTGAACACCTTTATCCCAACAGTATTGCCAGTGGACTGTGTGTCTAGTATTGCCAGTGGACTGTGTGTCTAGTATGGACAGTGGACTGTGTGTCTAGTATTGCCAGTGGACTGTGTGTCTAGTATGGACAGTGGACTGTGTGTCTAGTATTGCCAGTGGACTGTGTGTCTAGTGTGGACAGTGGACTGTGTGTCTAGTATTGCCAGTGGACTGTGTGTCTAGTATGGACAGTGGACTGTGTGTCTAGTATGGACAGTGGACTGTGCATCCTGTACTGTCTCATATAAGCCTAATTTGAATATGTGTAGAAACTTCTTACCCATAAGGACGTGAATCAGGGACCTTTGCTATGTCCAGCGATGCTCTACCGCTACGAAAAAGCTATGGTGTATCCGAAAGTGACCCTGTCTCCTGTTTTTCTCTATGTTCAGAACGGAGTCGAAGAACGGGAAGAGTCATAAATCTAAGCATTCCAAGGTTGGTACTGTGGACATTACTGGTCGTTGGTGGTACAGCGTTATACACGTGCGAGTACAACATTATGTGAATGTAGGTGTACTGAGCCAATACCAACGGTTTAGTGTCAACCTTTCATCGGCAGATGATGATTACACTACATGGTTCATATTGGATGGTGTGAATGTGCATGCGTGTGTGTGTGTGTGTGTGTGTGTGTGTGTGTGTGTGTGTGTGTGTGTGTGTGTGTGTGTGTGTGTGTGTCAATGCGTGTGTGCATGTGTACTGGCAACACATGGCAACGCGTGATGATCGTCCTCTCTGTTTGTCTTGTTCTACAGGGAATGTCATACCCAAGCGCGGTGCAGTAACGTTAGGGTTTCTGACCGCCCCTTGGCTGATGCTCTGGTCTGTACCTCTACTTTCTCACCGGCCGTCCAGTTTTGGGTGATCACATCCCGCTATACTAGTGATGTTGCCTTTTCGGTGTCCTGTTGAGAAGATACACGTTTACTGTGATGCTTGGGAAAACTACAGCCTTCCAGCTCAGTACATGTACGGTGTGTGTACTGCTGTTGCGCGGTTTACACAATCTTGTTACATACAATGTCTGCTGGCTTGGAATTACCCACTGTCGCCGTGCTTGCCAGGCGCTACATTCATGGTCTGGTCAAGCAGCAGCGGCAGCGTGCTCAAGTCTGCACTATGAGCGCTGATTGGAGATCTTCTGGTGATATTTGGACGCGGTGCTGTAGCCGCACGCTCGTGCCTGTGCAACCACGCGCGTGCTCTGCAAGCCGTGATCATGTTGATGCGGTGTAGTACCGTAGGGCATAGCCAGCCGACCGACCAGCAACTTCCACCGCAGGTCTTTCTGCTTGTCCGTGCTGGAAGCCATGCCAGCCGCTGTACACTGTGCTGTATTACCCTATACTGGCCTCCCTGGGTAGCTGCTACCGACCGTGTGCTACGGACGCCTCTGACATTAGCTTATTGCCAGCTAGACTGTGCTGTTGTGGGTACCATCGAGTGCACTTGTTGTTCCGTGCTCTCTCGCTTTGCTCAGCTGTCTGCGTGCAGTGCAACGTAAACAGCGAGCTGCTGCGAGT
The DNA here is from genome assembly GCF_964019385.1 of Sycon ciliatum. Classification (NCBI taxonomy): domain Eukaryota; kingdom Metazoa; phylum Porifera; class Calcarea; order Leucosolenida; family Sycettidae; genus Sycon; species Sycon ciliatum. The sequence continues at coordinate 19,738,934 of NC_088646.1, forward strand.
CGCTTGCTTGTTACGCCACGGGGACTTAATACTGTACAGTGCTTTGCTTATACCGGTAATAATGTTCTTTTCAATGTTTAGTCTGTGCCTGGCGTGAGCACGGCTGTACATAGCTCGTGTGTCACGTTGAAACCATCCTCTTTTTTGCTCGTGTCGCATTAGCAATCGTGTAAAAACATAAAATATTGGAATTTTTAAATACTTTTTTCCATTGCCTGTACAGCATGTGTCTACAATTACACAAAGTCATGTAAGTCGTTAGCTTCATGAACTACATGTCTCATTGTCCATATTTCATGTACGTATCGAGTTAGTGGACCAAATGTCCACCATGATTTGTACAGTGCACCATGCCAAGAATTCGTAAACAATCTCTTTTCGTTCGTCCCTCTTTATATTTGTACTTTGTACTGTTGAGGCCACGAACTGAAACGATAAAAACCAAACCAAACCAATGCCACGGCAATGGTTTTGTACTCTTGATGATACCACTTGACAAGATTAGCATTGCTGTAGGTACTACCGTATTTTCCGGAGTATAAGCCGTACCCGGATTTTTTTGTCACGGAATACTGACCTCTGCCCAATGTTATCACCATGGATGAATTATTGGTGTTTGAAGTGCCGCTTATACTCCGGAAAATACGGTACTGTATGTCTGTTGGTCGCGGATATCAACACAATTAGTGTAATCAAGAGTCCATGAACATTAATTTTATGGACTCTTATTCTCACGATAGCCAGTACTGCAGTGGCCAATAAGAAAAATAACAGTTCTCCTGACTACTAGTATCGTTACAATCAGAGGGTATACATTCAACAAGTACTCTGTACTGGTACCTGAAACCGGTCGATGGGCGTGACATTGGTCTTGCGGTCAAGTGCCGACCGCGTACCGGTCTGTGGTGCCAGCCTGCAGGAGCAAATGATTTTTTAAATACGTGTAGATCTACAGTATCTCAGAATGTCCTACATGTGACCTTGTGATATGATCAGATTGCACTGTCCCTATCATCACGAATGCAATCATGTACATGTACAGTGTACTTCGAAGTACATGTAAGGCTATTTCTACTAGAGACTAGAGTATGTGGGTGTGGTGTGGGTACCGCTACACTGTCACACCAGCCAGTCTCCGCCTGCCTCCTCAACCATTGTCTCCGAAATCACCAACATTCTTCCAAGGGAAGTGCTCAGTCATTCTGGACATACTGCAGCGGTGCCAACCAGGGATACTGACTCCCTGGTGACCTGCGGATACGGCGAGTAGATAGAAGAAATGTTCTGTCTACTCATCGGGAGTACAGGGCCCACGGCCACGTGACCCCTATCGAGGTGGCTACAGTACAGCTTCTGTCCACATGTCTGTCCTCCCTTGAAATAGTTGGAATGCGTCGATCATCAAAGCAGGGAGTTGTCGGGTCTATACAGTATGCAACTCCCGATCCCTGCTTCGAACCCATCAGTATTTCCAAGAGAGAACGTTTGAAAAATCCATGATTATCCGGAGAAATGGTGATAGTGATTATGAATCGAGATAATAAGTGGTAGCGACCCCCCTCCCCTCCTGTCTCATGAGTGTTTCACCAGACACGAAACTCTGAGTAACGGCAAGGAAGGACTTGGTTGCACTGTTGCTGTTTGTGAATTGAATTACATGTACATGTTACCGCTACTAGTACTGTGTAGGATGGTCTACATTACTGGTCACTGATGATTATTGTCAACTATCCTGGACATGTGTTGTTATGAGTATGAGGTCGGAGTATCGAGCCCTTTCGTTCTGTGACCATGCATGCCGGAGATAAAGGCTGCAACCAAGAATACAGTATGCCGGGGCTAATGGTCGTTATTGTACTCTTGCTGAAACCTGAGGATGTCTGACATGCAAGAGATGCTACTACAGTACATGACAAACTAACAGTGACTGCATGTTGTCTCTACGTAACGTCGTTGTGCTCAGGGAGTAGTACAATACCGGTATTGTACTACTCCCTGGTTGTGCTCAGGGAATCGTAAAATAACACTTCCTGCGGCCTGGTTGTACTCGAAAGAGAGCGGCCAGGTTGAATCTCCGGGATTTTGTCCTTGGTCTGGAACTGGAGCCTACACGTGTGACCCCCGGGGGAGGGGGGCTCCTCCACCATCAATTGATCTGACCACTGTGAGGGGCAGGGTGTGCGAGACCTCTTGACCTTGCCTCAAAAAGCTCCACATAGCGAGGACGAGTTCATTTTCCTCTTCTCCATCGCTTTTGCGTACATACATGTACATGACTTGTTGTATTCATGTGATGTGACTTTCTCGACGTAACACAGAAAATATTGGTAGCAATCCCGAGATGCCAGCTAGTCCTGCGGGTGGAAATACTCTTCGCTCAAACGTGCCGAATAGAAAAGGCACAGGGAGTCAGAGATAGGCAATGTAAATCGGTCGCTATTCCATGATGTTCATCCGAGGGAGTCATGACAACCTTCAGTCCCTGGCTCATCCTAACCGAACACGGTTGATCAGAGTGTAGGATGTAGAACCTTTAGAAGTACTAGTAGTTAGTTTAGTAGCGGAGAATTTGCGCAAGCCTAGACGTGGAACACTCCACCATGATGTGCATCTGCATTGCGCTTTTCGTACTTGTAAGTAGTTAGTTATAGCGCTGTCCGTGCTGTGTCACTCAAGGTCTGCCACTGCTAGCCTCACTGTTAGTGTTGTAGACTGTTGTGCTATTTTGTAGGCTGGGTATCCACTAAGATTTCATCGCCCGGACGGGTGGTGCATGAAGGACCAATGACGAAGGTTCAAGGTTGACGTCTGCCAGCACGCCAATGCCTCAAGAAGAATTCACACCTTGGGCTGCTTGGCTGTTCTCACCCGCCAAATGCCCATTGCCTTGCGCCCAAGTATGAGTCGCATTAGTTAGCCTGCGCGGCCAGTTCACAATGTTTTGACAGACTTCAAGGAGTCACAGGTCTGCAGCTTCGCCCGCGGAGAGATTTCCAATTCCAGTCTTATCTCAGGTCCGCAGCACTGTCAGCTCACTTCACTTGCTCGCATGCATGGTGTTAGCGATGCACTCTGTAGCTGTTCTTGTTCGCTAATTTACTTGCGCAGTTGAATGAGCTCAGGATTAGTTCTTGGCACATGTTGATCACATGTGCATTGTCTCTAAGCTTCTTATATTATAAATGAACATTCCTACATTTGAAGCACAACATCTGCCTGTGCTGTCTAGGCTGTATGGGAAAAAGAATAGCACAATGACCAGACTCCAGCCGGGGCCCAGGTGAGCTTTGCCCAAGCCCGCCCCATAGGACATGAGTGGACGTCATCCAGTGTCAATTTCATGGTAGAGAGCAGTTCGGCGGATCCCAAACTTTCCCCAGGCAAAGGCCTGAAAGGATAAGGTTCCGATCGGACGAATCCAGTGTGCTTTATCCACAATTACCTGGTCCCTGGTTTACGTTTCTGAGCTCTCAAGCCTCTACGAGTGTTGGCCATCATCTCGTCAGTCGTCTGCCCTGCCTCCCCGGTCCCCGAAATCTCTTCTCTTCCAAATTCAATAGCCTAAGGGCGCTGATGTATTGACTGGAAGCATTAGCGGAACTAAGAATTGTTAGCACAGCTAGTCGCACACAAGGCATCGTCAACAGAAACGATTTTCCCTGGTAGCACTAGCACGCGATGTGCACGCGAGGAACCATAAATATGCGGCTTTGTGACCTCTCCATAGAGTCTGGTCATTTCTGTGGTTATTGTTAGACACAGGCAATACACGATCAACATGTGTTCAGCACATTGCTGCGATTGGCGAGAAGCCAGCGTTTTGTCAAGCGGAGTATACCATGGTATACATCTGAACTGAGAAGCTGTGTTCGTTGGTGTTCCATGAACGATGTGCAGGTGTCAGATGTCAAGAATCCAAGTGACAAAGTAATAACAATGTTGCACAGCAGGTGATACTGCTGAAACTGGCTGATCTCTGGTCGATGGTCGGTCACTATAAATGCAGCATCCGTTGACAAGAACGGTCTGGACAACTCCGAGTTACATTGTACAGTAGGTATCGGTTATAGCGTGGGTGTTTGAAAAACGACATTTGATTCTTATTGCCGATATTTCTTACACACGATAAATCACGTGTGACATATCATATGCACGTGTGACATCATGCATATACATGTACATATGCACGCACGTTTGGCATGTGGACACGTACACATGATACACGTACACACGGATCAATCAGACTCGCGGTCGTGCTAGGCGACTGCGGAGCAGCGGATACGAGAGAAGTCGGAAGAAAGAGTCCGACTGGACAGAAAAAGTGATTCTCCAATGCTCCCTTGGATATAACTCTCTTTTTGTGTTGAATATGATTGTATTGAGTATGCACAGAGCACAGATGTTATTACTACAGGCGATATACTTTGCACTAATCTGGCATATTTTGCTACACAAAATCCATTCTTAGGGCCGATATATTCTACTATGCGATAATACTGCTTGTAAGAATAAATATACACATAAAATATGTGTTATGATTATGAAAAAATGAGTGTTCATTCTTGTAAGCAGTATATTCTTGTATACGACCACACTATAACCGATACGCACTGTACTCTGCTGTTCTTCGCCTAGAGAAGGAGCACTGTGCATTCTTTAGCTGCGCAGAACGTTACTTTACCGGCGGAGTCCGAGTGAAGTAAGGCGAATCCATTGCCCATGCAGAAAGCGTACAGTCATTGCAAGTAACACGTTAGTTTGAATTCAAAACTCCTTCAGCCAGGATCTAGGCCTTGTATAGTACTTCGGCCAGGATCTAGGCCTTGTTGTACAGTACTTAGTGGTAGGCTACATGTAGATCGTAGATGGCGCCGGCGGTTTTACTAGATTCTGTCACTTGCCTTAGAGCGACACGTGTTCAGCGTGCCGGCAGGTGTCCGTGTTGTCAAACGGTGTCATCTGGTCATGTCGGAGACTCCGCGACCCGGCGAACCCACCACTGCACTGCACAGTTCGAGTGTGGTACATGGTGTGGAGTAGCAAGTCTCTCAAGTCTCCCACGCCATCGCCGCAGTCCGACGTGTGTACGTGTGTGCTTCAATTCAGCCGAGTCACCAGGGACACGTGCAATCAGCATCGCCGAAGCCCAACTAACTACTGGGCCACGATAATGTTCCCAGATACCACAGAGAGGTCACCCGGACTCGACGACATGCACATATCGACACGGTGTTTGGTCCGCCACCGACAATACAGTTATGTAGGCTACGATCAGTGTCTTCTTGCAGTAATGGCGGACAGAGACGCTTCCTCCTGAGCTGAGGTGCTAGCTAAGCGGCTGCCGGCCATGTCTCTCTAGGCTAGCATAGCATGGGTATACCATCATAGTATACTTGAATAGGACACCATCGTGAGCGTAACTAACACTTATCCGGAATCTTATCGACAAAACATTCGTGTTCATTCACCTTGCAGCTTGGTCCACGAATGCATCGTCGATCGATGATCCCAACAGCCAAAGCCCGTCGATTCGTGGCACTACCACGGGTTTGCCACTTCACGTATTACCTGGCCATCCTCTTCTCTACCCTCAGTCAATCAGGATCAGCATATGAACATCATCACAGCAGTCCACGTGTCGTCCTCCCCAAACTGCGTTCAAACCGCGCAGCGAGTCCGCAGTTAGTTACGAAGGAAAAGTTGGCCCAGTATTCTTTCGCTTTGGTCGTTCCGAGTTTATCAGATCCCGCATTCCTTCAAGCTCGCATAGCCACTGAATTGTCCGTGGAAAGGTGGAACAAGGAGTTGGCTCCTCAGGGATTTCAGTTGCGTTTGTCGCATGTTATTGAATCTCAACGCAGCTCATGGCTAACGATTTCGTCGCTGGCGGCGGGCGTAGCGAACCGGGACGACGACTTGGTGGCCATCAGCGGATTGGTATCATCGGGAATTGTTCGCGCCGTGACTCCGATAAGTCAAGTTGCTCAGCTGGCAACGCTCAGCATTGCAGCCAGCGATGTAGACCTGAAAGACGGAATTGCCCCGAACTTCTTTTGCCTGTGTCAGCCGAGCGGCGATCTAGCCACGGCAATGGTGGAGGTCGTGCTGTCATACGGTTGGACGGAAGTGGTACTGCTTCACTCGGATTCGTTCAACGGAGCAGGATTCCGCAGCAGGTTTCTGGAGGCAGCCGCTGGGCATAACATTGCAGTGAAGTTGGTTTTTGACATTGCTGACACAGGAGAGGAGAGTCCATCAGCGCAGACAGAGGACTCTCTGCGTAGTGTAGCGACCAATGGCAGTCGAATAATCGTCACAAGTCTTCCACTATCGACGCTGGAACAAGTGCTGCGAGTTGCTAAGTCATTGGATCTGTTAACAGCGGGTTATGCCTGGATCTGTGCCCAGCTAGATACTGGTACTGGGCTCATGAGCGAGGAGCTTGCCACAAATCTCAATGGAACCCTGTGGCTCAGGCCAAACGTCAGTCGAGAGGCGCGGCAAGCGTTCGTTTCACAGCTCGCAAGTCGGGACGATGCACTTGCGCCGCATGACGACTCCGTCCTGTCCCTCCATTCGATGTATGCGTACGATTCCGTCACCGCCATTGCGCAGGCAGTTGCAAAGTGTCACGGAAAGGCTGCAGGAGGAGCTGAAACTGTTACGGGAAACACAGAATCTTTGTCTGGACTAACCATCCAGCCGACTGCCATGTCAAGCTGCGTCCTCCATTGCTTACGGTCGGTGAAAATAACCAGTGTCACCGGGGAATTGATAGACTTTGCTAAGCCCGGTAATCGCAAGGCAGCAGAGTACGACTTGGTGAATCCTTCGCAGGGGAAGACGGTGCATGTTGGAGAGTGGACGAACCAGCGGAGACTTGATATATCCACCGATGCAGTTATCCAATGGCCTGGAAATAACACGATCAGACCCAACGGTAGTCTTGTGTTTGGCCGCACTCTCAAAGTGCTAATGCCTATTTCCAAACCATTCGGCTACGTCCCAGGATTTCAGCGGACGCGAGGTTCTTCCGACATAATTCCCGAATTCAACTTCACGAATGAGGACTTTTCAGGCGTTGCCATTGCTTTCTTAAAGGTAGTTGCGGCCCGCGCAGGCTTCCGCTACAAGCTTCATCTGTATCCGTTCGAGACGTGGACTAAAATGGTTGCTCTCGTAGGCGATGAGACGTCACCCTGGGACATGGCTGTGGGCAGCATCACAGTGACCAAGGCAAGGGCTCAGACAGCCAACTACACGCGCTCCATCTACCTGTCGGGCCTGCGCATGCTGGTGCTGCGTCCAACGGAAGTCAACTCCAGCCTGTGGGCGTTCATCTTACCACTCGACTGGTCGCTATGGGTGACACTAATCGGCATGTTCTTCTTCGTCGGTGTTCTAATGATTGCGCTGGACCGAGACGGGGTGACCTATCAGAAGAACGATTGCGGGCTGCCGATTTCCGACTCCATGTTCTTCTCCTTCAGCAGCTTTTTCTTCACACAGGAATCTGACAACATCCAGAAGCCCTTTGGCCGTGTATTCATCAGTGTTGTGCTGTTTGTGGTACTGATCCTGGTAGCAGCGTACACAGCTCAGCTGTCCTATTACCTGTCGACGCGCACAGGACGGGAACCTGTGGAGGAGTTCTCAGACCTGCACACGGAGTGGGTGGGCTGTCGCTTCGGGGGCACTAACTACCCGTACCTCACACAAGAGCTGGGCCTGCGGAAAATTCGCTTAGTCGGTGGCGTGGCAGATGCACTGGCTGCGCTGAGAAATGGTAGCATAGCGGCATACATTGCTGATACACCACACCTTGAAGCGATCGCAGCAACGGAATGTGACACAATGCTGGCTGGGAGACTGGTAAGATATTTGTGTTTGTGTAGATTTAGATAATTTTTGCATAAAAAGGGAAGTGGACAGCTTCGGCACTTTTACTTTTGGGGATTTCTCTCCTTCTAAATCTTCTCACTCCTCTCCGAAAGTCTGCTGAAAAAAATAGTATTTTTCCCGAAGGAATGAAGGTCTGAATCCAGAACATTTCCCCGAGACAATCAGGAAACGTTTGAGCAAGTGTTTTTGCTCAATTTGTGTTGTTGAGTTTCCCCAGGTTTCACCTACAGCATAGCCCCAAAATGCCCTTTTGGACACGCACAGTACTTTGAAACATATTTTTAGACTTCTTCGGAACTGAAAGAACTGGCAGACCTTGGCAGGACCTGTTGATTTTGTGTAGAGGATAATAGAAAGGTGTGTGAAATTTGTGAGATTCTGCTGGTTTCGGCAGAGCGTAAGCTAGTAGCAGCAAAGTAGACAATATTTTGCCGCACGTACATTGTTCGAAACTGCAACACATACAGGAGAGAGCAAAACAACTTTTCAGGGGCACTTTTTGACTGCATTTTTTACTTTATCGGCAAGGTCGAGATGAAATTTGTAAGTGTTTTCTCGGTGAATCCCTGGGGAAGAACCCTCTCTAACTTCTTATAGTTTTCATTTTTACTTTTGCATAAAATTTGAAAAAAAGGTTTTATGAATGGTCTGTGAAAAAGATTCACCAAAGAAACTTTTTCAAATTTCATGTTGTACTAAGGCCGGATTGATTTAATTATGGCTTTGTTTCAGGTAACATGGCCAGAATTTCAGCGGTCGGTCGAGTTTACTTTTTATTTCCAGATATAATTTACGCATAGTATGATCGCATACTGGTGGTGTCTAAAACATCCGGTGATCACCGCTAACCAGCTCAAAAAGTAGATAGCCCTCGTGATGCTAGACCCTACAATAGGCATGGGCGGGTAATGCTAGTTATAAGGCTTGAAAGTGCTACGTCACTCCATAGCAATGGCATAGCAACAATTTGAAAAATTCGAAAACTGGATCCACCTGGATCCAGTTTTTGTATGGATCCAAGCACATTTCAAGCGGTCTCACTCACAGCAAGGTGATGTTGCCAGTGAAACTGACTGATTTGGCTAGTGGGGGCGGGGTGACAACTGGTGGCGAAGTAAAAGTTGCACCTGCATACGACATGACCGGGTTGCTATGCACCCACATACTGAGGCAATAGCAAAGTCACACCTTAGTGGATCCAAAATAGAAATCTGATGTCAATTTACTACTCCCAGGCCGTTTTTGACGTCATCACTTTCAAGCCCTATTTGCTGCGATAATGCTAAAGGCAATGCTCATAATTATGAGGATATAATGTCACTTATAATGCTCACACTACTCCATAATGCCAGTTTGAAAGTTGGAAACGTCGATTTAAGAAGGCCGTCTTGGATCAAGGCGAAAGCGTAGAAGAAAAAAACTTTAATAGCAGTGAGCATGTTGTCTGAAATAATCGACTGAGAAGGTTAATTTGCAACGTCAAGTCTCCGGACAAAGCCGGACGGGTTCAGATGCACGATTTTCGGAACGACCTAGCCAGCTTCATGCATGACACCGTTGTCGACCGGCAGTTATGCTTGTAATGCCAATTTTGCATGCAAAATGGTGTTATAATGCCAGCATTATGCCACCTGGAAAAAAGGGACTATAATGCCAGCCATAATGCTAGCATTAGCCCGCCCATGCCCACCCTACAAACACAATGTGAGTATAAATGCTGCACTTTGCTCATAGAACGGTCCTAAAAGATCGTGCATTCCGCCTGCACATAATAAAAAAAGTTTCAGTTGGTGCTCAAAACACGGTCGGTCGGGTTACTTGAAACAAGAGACTTTTTCGGTTTGGCCTAATGGTAACTCTGTAAAACGCAAGTGTAAAGTATGCAATGAATGATTTACGGCACCTCAAACTCGCTCCTTTACGGGCAACACCAGCTTGATACATGACCTCACGGCTGACGCTCGGTTCGGTCATGTATCAGTCGGTATTGTCCTTGTACTCACTCATACTTGAGCAGCAAATCATATGAACAGCAAATCATATATACAGCCCTTCCCCAGCCGCCACGCAAAAAAAAACTCTCCCACATTCTCCCACTTTCTCTCACTAATCCCGATATGTCAACAGATTTTCGTCAGATGTTTACGGCGAAAACGAAAAAAAGTTCTCAAATTTGAGAACTATTCTATAATTATATATTACTTCTTACTTAAGTTCTTAGAGAGATGGGAGCCATTTTACATGGCCTACATCATTTTGCTTTGCACCGTCGCCATCTTCTGTCACACCACATATTCTTGGCTGTGTCACCAGATACAGTTTTATTGATAGAGGAGACGTATTTCAAAAATGCAGCGTTCAAAGCAGTTGCTGCTGTTGTTGCTCCTCTCCTTGCTGCACCAGCTGAAGTTGTTGATGCATGAACTAACCCTGAATGTTGACGTAAGACTCAATCTCCTATAGTAGTTCTTGAACGAGCAGTTCATCCTTACTTTCGTCGTCGGTCAGCGATGTGTTCAAGTTAAACAGACAAGTTTGAGTCAATCTTCCGGACGTCTCCATTTTGCCGTTACTATGTCCTTTGCCTATTCTGCAGTTCCACTCGTGTGTTCACCTCATTGGCCTCGTTCGTTCCTCATTCCTTTTGTTCATTTGGCTTATGCGAGGACTAGCCAAGCTTTCTTGGTGATGTCAACGCAAACAAGCATAATAATAATACTTGATCCGCGTCAGCGATATTGTCGCTTATCTTTCAGCTTTGCATATGTCGCCAAAGCTCACTCGGCAGCCCATTTCATCCCAATTTTGGTTAGTAAGTTAGTTTACTAGTACCTGAAAGGTCTAGCTACAGTTCGAGTGGATTTCGAGAGCGACGGGTGGGTGATTCTGATTGATACAGCGCCGAATCAAAAATAGATTATCTTGTTACGCTGTGCAGGCAAGAGCAGCGCCAGCCACAAGAAAGTAATCGGCTACTCGGAATCAGCTCCGTTTTGCTGAACGGCCGAGATCGCTCACCTCAGGGATCGCTCATCAAGCTGAGATCTCAGCTCCCTTACCTCCAACTCAACGCTCGGAGTATCCAGCGTGTCGTGGAGATTTGCAAGTACTGTACGCGTCGTCGTCGTCGTTCAAAATAAATCTTGCAAAGAACGGCGTCTGATTTGAACCACACAGGCTGTCGTACTGCCCACGCGAAGTCCTATAGAGAAGGCGACCGTCCCGATCGACTTCTGTTTAGAAAATAGCCAGGCAGCGGAGAGGAAGAGAGATGAGCTTGCAAAAGCAAGAGAGTCGAACCCGAGCAAAAATATTTGTCACCAGCGTCGAGAGCAGTGACGAAGAGGACCGAAAAAACTAGGAACCCTTCCTTGGACAATAGGCGCGTCGGAACGACTTTGGAAGTGGGGCGGCCATGGAAGGGGGGTCCGGGGGTCCTCCCCCGGGAAAAAATTTCAAAAATTAAAGCCAATTGCAAGCATTTCCGGGCATTTGGTGCCATTTCAGTGTACGGTAACTACAATGAAAGACTTTTTGATTCTGCAAAAAACCAAGAAGATGCTACGATCGGGGACAAACATTACCCTCCCCCGGGAAAAAAATTAAAAAATTGAAGCCAATTGCAAGCATTCCCAGGCATTTGGTGCCATTTCAGTGTACATGGACTTTTGATTCTGCAACAAACCACGATCGGGGACAAGGATTTGCCACGTTTGCGCTGAGATCATCGCGCTTTGTTGCAGTGTGCTAAAAAAATAAAAAAATAAAAAAAATAAAAAAACGGCCGAAAAAGTGGGGCGGCCATAAGTGGGGCGGCCATGGCCGCCCCGGCCGGTGCGGTTCCGACGCCCTTGGACAATAAATTCCTTACAGCTAGTTGTCATTCTATACCTTACCGTCCATCGTACCAAGTTTTATCACTTCAAGTGCACGCGTTCCTGTCCAACGTCTAAGTTCAAATTGTCGAAAGATAAGCGACAATATTGCTGACGCGGACCAAGTAATAATAATAATAACGTCCTTCAGGTCCTCCATTGTTCACGAACACGAGAAGTTGGATGAAAAACTACAACATGAAGTGGTACCGGAATGATTCGAACATAAGCAGCATTCTTTCTTTTGTGCTCCTGCTTCTAGCTATAATCATGTAGTTTGGTGGCGGTGTCATGTTGGCATCCAGTGCGCATGCGCAGGCCAACGTGCGCAGTGCTGCCGTGGTTGCAGGCTAGTCCCGTATACATGGTATATGTGCTATTGTTTGCTGCTGAAACTGGAGCTCGCGCATTTTCCCGGCCAGATGGCTTGATGCTTGACGGTTTCGTGACTACAATGCCGATAACACAATGTCATGCAGACCACTTAGCCTTCGACTCAGTAAACCTAGCCAGAGCTACTCCCTGTCCGGCTCACAGCGTCGTGTAGACCATGGTAGTCACCCTCATCACTGGCCCTCCACACGGCTGATGACGTTTTTTTGGATAGCACCCCAAGGTGGCGTACTGTCCCGGCCCAAACATCACCGGAGACGCTCCTTCTCCAGTGCAACGAATACCTCATCAGTGCCATGCAGCCGGCAGTCGTGTGAGCATGTGTCACCAATGTATGCAAGGCAAACACTGACCAGGGACCACCCTTGGTTGTTTGCAGTGATGTCACCTGCAGTGATGTCACCTGCAGTGATGTCACCTGCAAACTAACAAGTTGCAAGCTTGCGATGATTGCAAGAGAACAAATTAGGCAGTCGGCAGGAATAACAAAAGCTCCATCGCCAACTTTCTTACTTTTTATCTCATTATAGCTACTTTCTGCGTTTCATAACATGAAGTTCACATCAAGGGCAGGGTGAATGCCGACCAAAGCTCATGGGCAAGAGATGCAAAGAATATATTATGATTTGGTATGATATTATTTTATGCTTCAGTAGAAAACATGAAAGGAAAAGGAAGGGCTGGGAGAAGACCATGAAGAAATTGCACCACATACTCTACGACTCGCATCTACCTGCAAACAGTTCTATCACCAGAACTTGAAAACCAATCTCCTCTCACGCCATCCATCACTAGCAGTGAAATATCAGAGGAAGTGGATTTGCAAGATGTGACAGAACTGTTTGTAGCTACCTGGACCGTGTGATGCTGAGCGTGTGTTCAGCGTGACCGAGGCAATAAATATAGAGAGCTGCATGTGCAGTCTTGAAACCACCGTTATTCCCGTAGCTATGCAAAAGACGTTACTTCAGTAACGTCTGGCGCTAGCCAGGGTCCACATAGCTTTAATTCCGTGTGTGTTTGTGCCGCCGGCATGCCTGGCGCTATCCCGTACCTGTCCCATACCGTACCATCAAAGACAGCTGGCCACAATACTAGTATTCAAATAGGGCTTTCAAATGCAAGATCATAATGTGAAGCAACTTGGAAGAATAGAGAGGTTCCGGAGTACGATTTTTCGTGCCAAAATCCGTAGAGGCGCTACGGATTTTTTATACGTAGTTTTCGAGCAGTGAAATGTTCTGGAGTACGGAACTTATGTGTTTGCCGTCATTGCCTAGGTTACGATCGCAGACACGTCACATTCCCTCGTTATGCCTTTTTATTTTGAAAAATTGTACCGAAATAAAAACTTCCCGCGGAAAATCGATGTTTCTCGTACCAAATGTGTACGCGAAAAATCTTTCTGCACCCGATGACACAAAATCTCCATACGAAACATGGTTCGTATGAAAGCCAGTCCACACGGATTTTCCGTGCCGAAAAATCGTATGGAGCACGCCTGGAAAAAATCCGTAGCGCCCATACGGATTTTAGCACGGAAAATCGTACCCCGGAACCTCACTAATGAGTATGTATGCGAAGTGTATCGGGGGAATGCATGCAGTACGCACACAGGGCGATAGTGCGGGTTCGAATCCTACGTTATGTCTGAAAAAAAATAGGAGAAATGAAAAATTTATAACATCCCTATGATTTTTTGCCTAGGTCATCAAGGTGGTAGACGGTGTCGTATTACCCTCGAATGCAAAGAGAAAGTTTATTTCCTTCGCTCAGGGCCCTACGCTATGCTTTTTTGCCTAGCTCATCATGCATGTTATTTGAACAGATGGAAACTTTCTGCAATACAATGATGTAGCCGATCAGTTTGTTGTGGTGTGGTTGGGCATTGTAGCTGTCATGGTCGACGTAAAACACTATAAGACCGCAACGAAGTCGGGACCAAAGAGAAAGTTTATTTCTTTCGATGCGAAAATAGCCAATCAATGGAAAAAAACATTTCCATCAGTTCTACTTCGAAGTAATAACATGCATGATGAGCCAGGCAAAAAAACCATAGCATAGGGCCCTGAGCTTCCAAGCTCTCTCGTTCTAGCCCACAGAAGGTGCATGCACAGTTTTGACTCTATTGTTGTGTGCATGTTTCAGATCTTCACGCAGCAGTATGCCTTTGTGGCCAAGAAGAATGCATCATGGCTGAGCGAGGTCGACAAAGCAATCAGCGTGCTCCTGAATAAAGGCGTGATTGCCAAGAACTTTCGCGATGCAGTGCCAAACATGTGTTCGGAGGTGGTGAGCATCGACACCATCAAGCCACTAACGATGAAAGACTTGCTCTCCCTAGTCATACTGATTGGTGTGACGGCAGGCGTCAGCGTTATCGGCAAGCTCTTCGTTCTCCTGACTCGCATGCGGCAGAGAAAGCGCCGCATCAGCAGCCTGGCTGGCGTTGAAGCTCTGAAGCGGCCTTCCAGCGCCGAGCCCAGCTCTGACCGGCCGTACAAATCGGACTTCCGAGACTCTGGAGTTTCCAGTATGCTCAGCGCATCATGCGCTTCAAGGAATAGCAAGGATGCATTTAACATGCGTCGTGCGTCTTCATTCGGCAGCTTCAAGTTTCTTTCCGACACAGCTCCTTTAGTATCGAATGCACCCAAACTCCTCTTCCAAAGCTCAGTGAGTGCAGGGGATAGCACTCCACTTACTGCTTCTTCAGACGATGTATTCGATTTCAAACAGACTGCTGAGACTGCACTTGTGTAGCCATAGGCTGGCTGCCTTTCAAAGATGTCAGTTTCCCGCCATTGATTTTCCGCATATATTTTCAATGCAAACCAAACTATTGACAGAGATATATCCCTCTTTAATTTTCGAATGAATCTATTATTCAGAATTTGTCCATTTAGACTAAATTGCATCTTCCTTTGCAATTTTGCTTTGGGTACACTATGATTGCAGCATGCAATTAGGAATATTTGCTTCTAATGAAGCTTTTAAATTGGTGCCGACAAGAGCCATAACCATGAATGCTAGCTGTGGAGTGTTTCTAGTCGACTGGAACTCTGGAAGACATGGCAGGCAGCTCACTTCACCGGCTCGCATGCATAGTGTTGGCAATGCAGCTAGTAGATCTCAACCTGTAGCTGCTCTTGTTCGCTACTTGCGTAGCATGCATGAGCAGGGGAATCCTTCTTCGCACATGCCGATCACAGTCTCTACTAAGCTTCTTATCAATGAACATTCCGGCATTTGAAGCACAACATCTGCTTGTGCTGTAGAGGTTGTATGGGAAAAAGAATACCTATTAAAGGTAATACAATGACCTATTATTATGTGAACTCTCATTACACTGGTATGCAGTATTACCTTCCACATAGTCATTAGTCTAGCATGGCGTCATATTATATTTATCTCAATTCAGTGTTTTCCGAAGAATAAAAAATAAAAAATCACCAGAGTCCGGGGCCCAGTTGAGCTTTGCCCAATTTAAGTCTCGCCCATAGGACATGAGTAGACGACATCCAGTGTCAATCATTTCAGGGTAGAGCGCAGTTTGACGGACCCAAAGCAAAGGGCCAGGGTGTAGATATAGGACGCATTCAGTGCGCTCTATCCACATGGACAATCTGTGCCTGGTCCCTGGTTTACGGCTCTGAGCTTTCACATGTTTCAAGCGCATACCCATGTTAGCCGTCATCGCGTCAGTCGTCTCTGCCCTGCCTCCCCCGTCCCTGAAATCTCTTCTCTTCCAGATCCAAAAGCGCAAGGGCGCTGATGTACGTATACTGGAAGCACTCACGGAACTAATACAAGACGGATTGTTGAGAAAACACAAGGCGTCGTCAACAGAAACGATACTCCCAGTGGTAGTCTACTGCCCTTGGGGGGGGGGGGGGGGGGCGATGTGCACTCGAGAACACAGCTTTGTGCCATCCGTGACCTCTCCATGGTGATTTGTCACTTCTGTGGTTGTTGTTAGACGGGGGCAATACACGGTCAACACGTGGTCATCACGTCGCGCGATTGGCAAGAAGCCAGCGTTTGTGTCAAGCGGAGTATTCGGAACTGAGAAACTGTGTTCGTTGGTGTTCCTCGACCTGACCGAGGTGCATGTGTCAGGTGTCATGGATCGAAGTGACAAAGTTGCAAAGCAGGTGATACTGCTGAAACTGGCCTGTCGCTGGTTGATGGGCGGTTACCATGGTTACTCTATAAGTATAAGACTATAACTTAAGCTAGCATCCTTTGACAAGAACGGTGGCGATACTCTGAGTTACTCTGCTGTTCTTAGCGTAGAGAAGCAGCACTCTACATGACATTCTTTAGCGGCGCAGAACTTTCCGGCGGAGTCCGACTGAAGTACTAGTAAGGCGAATCCCATCGGGGAGTGTGCATTACAACTGCAAGTAGTTTGAATTCAAACTCCTTCACGGCTTCATCAGGTGAGTAGGCTTGATGGCTCCTTTACTAGATTCTGTCACTTGCCTCAGAGCGACACATGTTCAGCGTGCCAGCAGGTGTCCGTGATGTCGAACGGTGTCATGTCGGATACTCCGCGATCCGGCGAACCCACCACTGCACTGCAGAGTGTGGTAGATCTACATGGTGTGGAGTAGCAAGTCTCTGCTACTCGAGTCTCCCATGCCCATCCCATCGCCGCGCGGATCGCCACAATGGCACAAACAATCACCATGATCACATTGCAGTTCGACCTCTGTGTGTGTTCCAGCCAAGTCACCAGGGTATGCAGTCAGCATCGCCACAGCCCAAACAACTACTGCCAGTGGCAGTACAGTCTACACCGTCTACAGGGCCAGGCGTTCCTGGACACCACAGAGTGCAGAGAGGTCAAGCGTAGATCTCCTCGACAACATGCACATCTCGACACGGTTTTTGGTCAGCCACCGACCATAATCAGTGTCTTCTTGCAGTAACGGCGGATGGTAACGCTTCCTCCAGTCCGGAGGTGCTAGCTACATGACTGTACTTCTATTATAGTAGTATTAGTATGGCGATTCTTGGCACCATCGTGAGCGTAACTATTATTACTTGACTGGAATATTGTAGACAAAAACATTCGTGTTCATTCAGCTTGCATCGATGATCCCAACAGCCAAAGCCCGTCGATTCGTGGCACTACCACGGGTTTGCCACTTCGCGTATTACCTGGCCATCCTCTTCTCTACCCTCAGTCAATCAGGATCAGCATATGAACATCATCATAGCAGTCCACTTGTCGTCCTCCCCAAACTACGTTCAGACCGCGCAGCTCCGCAGTTCGAAGTTACGAAAGAAAAGTTGGCCCAGTATTCTTTCGCTTTGGTCGTTCCGAGTTTATCAGATCCCGCATTCCTTCAAGCTCGCATAGGCACTGAATTGTCCGTGGAAAGGTGGAACAAGGAGTTGGCTCCACAAGGATTTCAGTTACGTTTGTCGCATGTTATTGAATCTCAACGCAGCTCATGGCTGACGATTTCGTCGCTGGCGGCGGCCGTTGCGAGCCGGGACGACGAGTTGGTGGCCATCAGCGGATTGGTATCATCGGGAATTGTTCGCGCCGTGACTCCGATAAGTCAAGTAGCTCAGCTGGCAACGCTCAGCATTGCAGCCAGCGATGTAGACCTGACGGACGGAATTGCGCCGAACTTCTTTCGTCTGAGTCAACCGAACGGCGATCTAGCTACGGCAATGGTGGAGGTCGTGCTGTCATACGGTTGGACGGAAGTGGTACTGCTTCACTCGGATTCGTTCAACGGAGCAGGATTCCGCAGCAGGTTTCTGGAGGCAGCTGCGGGGCATAACATTGCAGTGAAGTTGGTTTTTGACATTGCTGACAATGGTGAGGATAGTCCATCAGCGCAGACAGAGGACTCTCTGCGTAGTGTAGCGACCAATGGCAGTCGAATAATCGTCACAAGTCTTCCACTATCGACGCTGGAACAAGTGCTGCGAGTTGCTAAGTCATTGGATCTGTTATCAGCGGGTTATGCCTGGATCTGTGCCCAGCTAGATACTGGTACTGGGCTAATGAGCGAAGAGCTTGCCACAAATCTCAATGGAACCCTGTGGCTCAGGCCAAACGTGGGTCAAAAGGCGCGGCAAGCATTTGTTTCACAACTCGCAAGCCGGGACGATGCACTTGTGCCGCATGACGACTCCGTCCTGTCCCTCCATTCGATGTATGCGTACGATTCAGTCACCGCCATTGCACGGGCAGTTGCAAAGTGTCACGGAAAGGCTGCAGGACGTGCTGGAACTGTTACGGGAAATACGAAATCTTTGTCTGGACTAACCATGCAGCCAACTGCCATGTCAAGCTGCGTCCTCCATTGCTTACGGTCGGTGAAAATAACCAGTGTCACCGGGGAATTGATAGACTTTGCTAAGCCTGGTGATCGCAAGGCAGCGGAGTACGACTTGGTGAACCCTTCGCAGGGGACGTCAGTGCGTGTTGGAGAGTGGACGGACCAGCGGAGACTTGATATATCCACCGATGCAGTTATCCAATGGCCTGGAAACAACACGCTCAGACCTACCGGCGGCCTTGTGTTTGGTCACACTCTCAAAGTGCTAGTTCCTATTTCCAAACCATTTGGCTATGTCCCAGGATTTCAGCGGACGCGAGGTTCTTCCGACATCATTCCCGAATTCAACTTCACGAATGAGGACTTTTCAGGCGTTGCCATTGATTTCTTCAAGGCAGTTGCGGCCCGCGCAGGCTTCCGCTACGAGCTGCATCTGTATCCGTTCGAGACGTGGACTAAAATGGTTGCTCTCGTAGGCGATGAGACTTCGCCCTGGGACATGGCTGTGGGCAGCATCACAGTCAACAAGGCACGCGCGCAAACAGCCAACTATACGTGCTCCATCTACCTGTCAGGCCTGCGCATGCTGGTGCTGCGACCAACGGAAGTCAACTCCAGCCTGTGGGCGTTCATCTTACCACTCGACTGGTCGCTATGGGTGACACTAATCGGCATGTTCTTCTTCGTCGGTGTTTTGATGATTGCACTGGACCGAGATGGGGTGACCTATCAGAAGAACGACTGCGGGCTGCCGATTTCTGACTCCATGTTCTTCTCCTTCAGCAGCTTTTTCTTCACACAGGAATCTGACAACATCCAGAAGCCCTTTGGCCGTGTATTCATCAGCGTTGTGCTGTTTGTGGTACTGATCCTGGTAGCCGCGTACACAGCTCAGCTGTCCTATTACCTGTCGATGCGCACGGGACAGGAACCTGTGGAGGAGTTCTCAGACCTGCACACAGAATGGGTTGGCATTCGCTTCGGAGGCACTAGCTACGTGTACGTCACGCAGGAGCTGGGGTTTCGGAACATTCGCGTCGTGGGCGGCGTGGCGGATGCGTTGGCTGCGCTGAGAAACGGTAGCATAGCGGCGTACATTGCTGATATACCGCATCTCGAAGCAATCGTAGCAACGGAATGTGATACAATGCTGAATGGGAGATTGGTAAGATGTTTGTGTTTGTGTAGATTTATATAATGTTTGCATGAAGTGTGAAGTGGACAAACTTGGCACCTTTACTTCATTTTGGGTTTCACTACTTTAAAATCTCCTCTCTCCTCTCTCCTCTCTCCTCTCCGAAACCTGCTGAGAAGGTATAGATGTTTTCCTAGGAATGAGGGCCTGGATCCAGAGGATTCCATCCCGCGACAGCGCGTCCACTACAGCGCGAGGCATTTCAGCGCGACCACTTCAGCGCAAGGCATTTCAGCGCGAGGTAGTGTCAGCGCGAGGCACTTCAGCGCGAGGTAATGTCAGCGCAAGGCACTTCAGCGCGATGCACTGTCAGCGCGAAGTAACGTCAGCGCCAGGCACTTCAGCTCATATAATGTCAGCGCGGAGCACTTTCACGTGTACTATAATACGCAGTATCTTACGCATTATCGTACGCACGGAATTAGTGGTCTCGTCTGCACTCTCGCTAGCGGAATTTGGTGATTTGGTGATTATTTGACAAACTTGTTTTCACATAGTTTGAATTATTATTTTAGTTGGCATATAGCGATATGACAAGAGAATCCGTAGATTAGAAATGATAAAGTCGACCAACATTCGAAAACAAATTCAAAATTAGTAATTTCTCCATTTGCACGTCTGATTTCCAGGACGCGAACTCGATCGTTAAGTCGAGTGTATGAAGCTTTCCCGACTGGGATGCGCTGGCCAGCTTGCATCTGGCCGGCAAGAAGCTCCGTACGCGAAGCCTCCATCTTCAGTTGCTCCAACAGCACCCATACGTTGGGGTGGGTGATGTTCACCTTTCGGCTAAATCGATAGTGCCATCCCTCAACACTGTTGTTGGTCCTGACGTCCCTTCCATGGCAGCACCACAGCGACATCGGAACGTTAGCATTCTCAATCCAACCAATCGAAGGCGGCTGTGACCTGGTCTTCTGGCAGGAATGGCAATGCCATCAGTTGACGACAGCAGTCCTGTAGGTTACCAGCACTGTTAAGTTCCTGCATGCCGGCTGCCGGCTAATTGGTGCCCGTACGTACATTTACGTGTACGGCGCTGAAGTGCCTCCCGCGGAAAAAATCTGCGCTGAAGAAATTGGCGCTGACATGTCCCGCGCTTAAAAATTTCGCGCTGAAATCATCGGCGCTGTCAAGACACTGCGCTGAAATGGCACCGAGCTGAAATGCCTCGCGCTAAGGCGGTCGCGCTGAAGTGCACCGCGCTAACATGGACGCGCTGTCGCGGGAGGTTACCATCCAGAGCCATGGTGACTTCCCCCTGGCAATCAGGAAACGTTTGAGCATGTGTTTCTGTTCAATTTGGGTTGTTGAGTTTCCCAGGTTTTACCACATATTCTAGCTCTGCCGTGAAATTGGCTTTATGTGAACAGTCGACAGAATAGTCTGTCAAATGGTTGTCAACACACGCTGCACATTACATACTCTACGACTCGTATCTAGCTGGAAACTATCCTATCGCAACTTGCAAACCAATTATCTCCTCTCTCATCTTCACTCGCAGTTCATAAGCGGAGGCGGATTTGCAAGATGTGACAGAACTGTATGCAGCTAGATAGAGGGTGTGATGTGCGGCTTGTGTTGACCACCATTTGACTGATTACAGAGAGCTGCATGACTGTGCAGTCTTGAAACCACAGGCACAGTTAGCCTAGCCCACAGAAGCCGGTGCATTCACTGAAATTACTGTTTTCACTCTATTGTTGTGTGCCTGATTTCAGATCTTCACGCAGCAGTATGCCTTTGTGGCCAAGAAGAATGCATCCTGGCTGAGCGAGGTCGACAAAGCAATCAGCGTGCTCCTGAATAAAGGCGTGATTGCCAAGAACTTTCGCGATGCAGTGCCAAACATGTGTCCCGAAGTGGTGAGCATCGACACCATCAAGCCACTAACGATGAAAGACTTGCTCTCCCTAGTCATACTGGTTGGTGTGACGGCAGGCGTCAGCGTTATCGGCAAGCTCTTCGTTCTCCTGACTCGCAAGCGGCAGAGAAAGCGCCGCGTCAGCAGCCTGGCTGGTGTTGGAGCTCTGAAGCGGCCTTCCAACGCCGAGCCCAGCTCTGACTGGCCGTACAAGTCAGACTCCCGAGACTCCGGAGTTTCCAGTATGCTCAGCGCATCGTGCGCTTCAAGGAATAGCAAGGATGCATTTAACATGCGTCGTGCGTCTTCATTCGGCAGCTTCAAGTTTCTTTCCGACACAGCTCCTTTAGTATCGAATGCACCTAAAAATAGAGTCCTCTTCCAAAGCTCGGTGAATGCAGGCGAGAGCACTCCACTTTCTGCTTCTTCAGACGGCGTATTCGACTTCAAACAGACTGCTGAGACTGCACTTGTGTAGCCATCAGCTCGCTGTCTTTCAAAGACGTCAGCTTCCCGTCATTGAGTTTCCGTATTTATTTTTCAATTCAAACCAAACTATTGACAGAGATATCTCCAGCTTTAATTTAATTTTCGAATATATTTTTGTTAGTCCATTTAGAATAAATCCCATCTTCATTTGCGATTTTGCTTTGGGGTCACTATAATTATTGCAGCATGCAATTAGGAACATTTGCTTCAAATGAAGCTTTTTAAAAGCAAATTGGTGCCGACCAGAGCCATAGCCATGGATGCTTGCTGTGGAGTGTTTCTGTTTCTAGAAATTTGGAAGACATGTTTTCTGGGCTTGCTGCATGTCCTGTAGTTATTTGGCTGACCAGCAGTCTCATGGTGCACCATCACCTACTGTGGCTTGTGATCATGCAGATTCACATGTGTCACCGTAGCTGCTACCAAGTCTTCGTGCCTGACTTCTTGTTGTTGTGCATTGTCAGAGAGCGCTGATTTATGCTCCCTAGTGCATACCAAGCGGTGGTGTAAACCGAATAGTACTCTCAAGGGCCTCTGCCAGTTAGCAACCATGGCCAAGGGCTAGCCTAGCCTCGGCGTACTTGGTGCCAGCCAATAAGTGATAGCAAGGATCCACAACCTCGTGTGCTCTTGGTGCCAGCCAACCATTAGTCTGCGAGAGAGAGATTCGAAGAGGTGGAGGGGGGGGGGGGGAGGGGCAGTGTTCTAGCGAGGAAAAAAAAGATTGGAGGGGGGGGGGGGGGTTGGCTTAGATGTGATCGCCACTCTCAATTGAATTGCAGTCATGTGTTAGGTTGTCTTATCAGTGGCCCTCCTTTCAACGGTTTAGAACTACGAGGTCCCCAAGTCTGACCCTTGCTTCTACATAATTTTAGTGTTTTTTAAATGTTGACCATGAGTCACCCTGTTGGAATGCCTCCACAGGCGTATTGGAAAGGATCAGGTTTCATTTTGTTCCCTTATCATGCACCACATCTAGGTGCAATACTCCCAAGTAATTCGCACCCAAAACCCGATGATACGTCCCGGTACATATATGCACTGCACATGCATGTAATACATTCTGCAGTATCAGCATGCATCATAACACTCAAATGTTCCTGACCACATCATCAGCATCACCTTAATCGCGTCGGTCACACTGCGGCGTCACACGTGTTATCACTTCACTGAATACGAGCCCCAATGCCACAGGGACCAGGCTAGGTAGCTAGCGGTAGCCTGTGGGAGATATTTTACTATCTCCCATGCCATGGTGTGCTTTCCTTCTTCAACAATGACAACGACGTGCTACACTTGCCGCTGGTAAGTAGAGTGAGAATCCAAGCTAGGCAGCACTTCACCGACAGCGAGGGATATAACCACCGGCAGAGTGCTGTGGCAAGAAGAATCAATACTACTCGTCCTGTGTGATAACACATGTCTCTGACAGTAAGACAGATCTTTCGCAGGTGGTGCAAGTCACTGAGATCTACAATCATACATGTACACACGTGGACACACAGGCACCAAGGCAGTGGTGAGATCCAGTGCCTCACGGTTCGGGTCGGGCGCGTAAGAGGTGGTGCTTTGCTAATCATGAGATAAACAGAGCCAGAGTCTGTGTAATGATATTGTAGGCCGAGTAGTCGGGGACTAGCTAATGGTCGCATCCACCTACATGTGCACGATTGTTATGATGCTATTGTCCACAATGTGCACAGCTGCACACCATCTGATTATCATTGATTTCACCCACCTGACTTGTGAGTTGTGTGGCCGTCGACGGACGGTGTCAGCGGTACCGAGATGGAGAGATCGAGAAGTCGTCACGCCTCTTTGCATAGCTGTAGACTTAGCGTAAGCTTTAATGTCAGCTTTGTGAAAGGTTATCTGCTCAGTACCAGGACAGAGAGTAGTAGATCTACTAAACATTCACATAATAATATGCAGATCAGTAGGTACTGCGATCCACACTGCCTACTGTAGCCATTCACGCAGTACTAGAACTGCATGGCCGTTCGAGTCAAGACCGCTGCGTGGTGCCTCACCTTGATATGTATGTTTGTAGGGACTACATCATACACGTAGAGCTGAATAGCTGATCCATTCTGTGAAATTAGAACAATGCAAGCCGGGGATTGGGAATAACGTTGAAGAGAGAAAAAAGAAAGAGAGAGATAGATAGAGAGAGAGAGAGAGAGAGAGAGAGAGAGAGAGAGAGATAGATAGATAGATAGAGAGAGAGAGAGAGAGAGAGAGAGAGAGAGAGAGAGAGAGAGAGAGAGAGAGAGAGAGAGAGAGAGAGACAGAGACAGAGACAGAGACAGAGACAGAGACAGAGACAGAGACAGAGACAGAGACAGAGACAGAGACAGAGAGAGAGAGAGAGAGAGAGAGAGAGAGAGAGAGAGAGAGAGAGAGAGAGAGAGAGAGAGAGAGAGAGAGAGAGAGAGACAGAGAGAGAGAGACACAGAGAGAGGCACAGAGAGAGAGACACAGAGAGAGAGAGACAGAGAGAGAGACAGAGAGAGAGAGAGAGAGAGAGAGAGAGAGAGAGAGAGAGAGAGAGAGAGAGAGAGAGAGAGAGAGAGAGAGAGAGAGAGAGAGAGAGAGAGAGAGAGAGAGAGAGAGAGAGAGAGAGAGAGAGAGAGAGAGAGAGAGAGAGAGAGAGAGAGAGAGAGAGAGAGAGAGAGAGAGAGAGAGAGAGAGAGAGAGAGAGAGAGAGAGAGAGAGGGAGAGAGAGAGAGAGCCAAGAGACTATAATAGTTATTATGAATCTGAAACTCCAACTGGCGCATTCAAACCATTCACCTGCTGCTACCACCTGCTTGTAATCTCTCCTCGACTTCACTACCACGACTACATATTTTACTTGAAAACTTCATCCTCCTTCTCCTCCGGTCCCGCTTTTCGATCTGTGGAAATGGTCATCTATCCCCTACATACATGTGCACATTTGAGCTCGGGTAGGCTATCACAAGCTTGCCCACGCCATATTCAGTTCATGTGTCCTCTTGAACTTTAGAGTGAACATACTACAGCATAATGGACATGTTCCGTTTCCAGAGGGCATTGTGCATGGCACGGTACTACCTGTACAATGCAGACATGTACTGATGCAGGGATAACTCAACAGCATGCAGCATAAATTAATAATTATGACTTCATCGTTGCGGGTGCGATCTCACAGTCAGTCATATCCAGTTAATTCCCCTTTCCGCAGGTCCTTGAAGCACGTTCGGTTCCCATCCATATGCGTCATAATCATGCATTCAAGCCTGCAAAAAGCTTGGGCGTGACAAGTACTAGTAAGCACAATCTGCATACAATGCATGGACATGCACATGACATACATGACTGATTGTACATGTACATGTACGTACCGGTGCTGTATTGTAAACAGTGACACTCAATGAAATCCGATCGGGTGACTTAATGTGTCGCTCCAGATCTGTAAAAACACAGGGCTAGGCTGTGCACTCGTTCAGGATCTAGGAGTCGGACGCTAGCTTATTCTTATTATCACGAGGAGATCGGATTTCATTGAGCGTGGCTGCATTTCACGATGTGCAACAACTATCGATAGCATGAGTCTCATCCCCACTGGCACATGAGAATATGAAGCCCAGTCACTTGTGTGGTCTGCGGCATGCACGTATGAGGTAGATGTGAAGGGACTAATGACACCTGGCCGTAGGTCATTAGACAAGAGTACTCTTGCTAGTAATAAGGTGTTTTAATACAGTTTTAAACAATAAGAGGACACAGTTTGCAATAGCCCAGCTCAGTAGGCTGAGTACGCTGTGCATACAGGACACGTAGGAGCTCCCACTGCGCTGACCCCAGTGTCGGAACACTGAGTGCTGAGCTTAGTAACCAACTGTCAACTGTCTAGGTGAAGACTGGTAAGTGGTAGGATTGTGTCACCAGAGAATGTGCCTGTCAAAGTTAGTTATTATCACCTCCAACTATACTACTAGACTCCTAGCACCTGTACTGTAGGCTGTCCCTGGCCGGCTGTGTCATGGCGGCGGTGTGCAGGGTGAGGGGCTAACGTGATTTGTACTGACTCTGTGCTGATACGATACTTCTCTGTTCGACACGACTGGATAATTATGCACAATATGCACAGTGTGGACAGTCTTGTATAACTACAAAGTCATCTTCATCCACGACAGCACCTGCAAATCTTCATTGGTCAGTAAAACAGCAGCCCAGGGCACGTCGTCCGGTGACAGTCACCGAACGTAACGTCGTTACAATGCGAGTACAACAAACTCTCCTCCTCCATTGTTGTATTAAGAAACAGCCGAATGGCACCGTTCACAGTTTTATTGATATTTACTGTACTTCATAAGAGTATGATGCATGTCATCCGTGACCACTGGCCTGGCCCACTGCACTCGCATCTACGGATCCAGTCTCTGCACACGCCTAAAACCTGCGCGGTCCTGCGGGGACGGAAGCTTGCAGAACCTACGTCGCTTCGGAAGAATTCAAGATGGACATCCATATCCATGATCCCACCCGTAGGAAGATGGACATCCCACCCGTATCCGGGCTTGGTCCTCTGACGAGGAAGCTGCAAGGCTCGGGACAGCCGACTTGTCTGGTTTCACCGGACGAGAAACGCCGTAACGTTAGATGGTCAGTGGAAAATCTCGGAATTATTTTCCGCAACGGTAGTTTTCCTGGCGTGCTGTCGATGACACACAGACGAAGAAACGCAGCTAGCATCGACAGCCGACGACAGGTGCGAGCTAATTCGCCCTCCTGTGAATAACACTTGGGGACGTAGAGGTGTGTACACCACCAACAAAGGTGGTCCGGTGAGCAGACTGTGGAGGTGCACTTACGCTGTGAGCGATGTTTTGTCGACCTGAAAATCGAATCACCAGATCATTTCAATCCATTCGGCTGAACGGGCGAGCAATCGACAGCAGTATTATTTCGCAATACGTGGATTCTATCGCCGAGGTTTCCTCGTTCAGCGGACGCAACTAACTTGAACAAATGAGTGCGGACATAATGTGTCGGATACCCGGTGCGGGTTGTAAGAAGTTAGTCGCACTGGTCGCTGGTATCATGCTGGGTATAATGTTGACATGCCAGTCGTCTTCAGCTAAGCCCACCGGTGGTCCGGTTCAATTGGCGACAAGAAACTATTCGGTGGAGGTAGTGCTGCCTGTTCCCGAAGATCCTGTCTCAAGACAGATCATTGCTGCCGTAAGATTGGCCATCGAACACAGCAACAGTCAACGACTGGCTGGCATCGGATGCCAGCTTGTGATCGGGTCGATCATTGATTCATTCCAGGATGCCTGGTCGACCACTGCCAGCCTGGTGAGCGCCGTGCAGGCGCGGAACGGCAGCGAAACCGCCGCTGTCCTGGGTTTGGTGTCGTCCAGCTCTGTGCGAGCACTCACACCAGTCAGCCAGGTGACTGGACTGCCCATGCTGAGCATTGCAGCGAGCGATTCAAGTCTAACCAAGGGCATTACTCCCAACTTGTACACAATGTATCCAAGAAACGAAGAGCTCCCGCTGGCAGTGGTAGAGCTTATCGGCTTCTACAGCTGGACCGAAGTGGTGTTGCTGAATTCCGACACCCATTACGGCGTGAGTTTTCGAGAGATGTTCTCCGACTTTGCTGCCGAGAAGAGTATAAACGTCAGTTACCTTGGCAACATTGACTATACTGGCGATGTGCCGTCACAGCATGTGTACAGTGTACTGGAACAGGTGAAACGCGTGGGGACGAAGATCATCATCTGTAACCTGGCCATGGGGCACATGCAGCCAGTTCTCACAGCAGCCAAACAGCTGGGTCTGTTCTCGTCCAGCTTTGCCTGGATCGGCACGGACTACAGCTACGGCTTGGATCTGCTCAGTGCCAAGCTGCGAAATGAGAGTCTACACGGCATGCTGTGGCTCAGGCCGGAAGTCCACGCCAGTGCGAGAGAATCTTTCCAGCAGATGCTCCACTTGCCAACGAGCCCAGGAAGTAAAGATAACTTATCACTGCTGTCAATGTATGCGTACGATGCTGTCTCGGGCTTGGCCGCTGCTGTGGATGACTGCTGTAGTAATGGGACATTGAACACTCCTGACTTGGTCAGATCTAGCAGTCTGCTGGACAAAGTACAGTTGGGACCGACGTTCATATCAGCGTGCGTACTCGATCGACTTCCCAGCATCAATTTCACCAGCACCACAGGGGAGACACGCGACCTGTCCAAGCGATTCTCCGTTCTCAACACGCCGCAGTCCTCGCGGTTTGAAATCGTCAACATCGTGCACGGCTCTGCCGTGTTGATCGGACAGTGGTCTCCGTTATCGCGCTTAACAATCGATGCAGAGAAGGAAGTGGTATGGCCGGGGAACACCATACAGATGCCGGCGGGCAGAGTACTGCTGCAGGGCCTTCTTAAAATCCTCGTACCAGTCTACTCGCCGTTCAGCTTCATAGCTGGTGTAGACGAGCGTCCCGGTGATGAGAACAGCAAGCCATTGTCGAACTACAGCCAGGATCAGTACGAGGGCATCGCGGTGGACATCATGCGGCGAGCGGCGCAAGCGGCCGGTTTCTCTTACCAGTTCTATCTGTACCCGTACTCCAGCTGGACGGCCATGGTTGCGCTGGCCGGCAACAAAAGCAACGAGTGGGACCTGGCCATCGGTGGAATCACGCTCACCAAGGAGCGCTCCAAGACATGCGACTTCACACGCTCCGTGTACTTGACAGGACTGCGCATGCTGGTGCTGCGACCGACCGAAGTCCAGTCGAGCATCTGGGCATTCGTGTCACCGTTCAGCTGGAAAGTGTGGCTGGTCCTGTTCATGATGTTTATTGCGGTCGGACTTCTCATGCTTTACTTCGACCCTGCCGGTGTGAATTTCCGAAAAAATAGTGGTGTGCCGCTATCTGACTCTATGTTCTACTCATTCAGCAGTTTCTTCTTTACACAGGAGACAGATGGACTGCAGGCGCCGATGGGAAGACTCTTCAGTGGTACTGTTCTCTTTGTGGTGCTCATCATCTCGGCGGCGTACACCGCTCAACTCTCGTACTACCTCTCAACGCGTGAAGGTACCAGGTCGGTGGAAGAGTTTGCGGACCTGCCGTCGGTGTGGGTGGGTGCGGCGTACGGCGGTTCTATCTACCCCTATGTTACCCAGGAGCTGGGCCTGCGTAAGGTGCGCACGGTTACCGGTGACGAGGCCGTACTTGCAGCGTTGCGCTCCGGCCAGATAGCGGCATTCATATCTGACATACCATCACTGGAAGGTGTAGCGGCCAAGGCCTGTGACACTTATGTTACTGGAAGAATGGTGAGTAAAGTTCTATGTGAGTATTGCTCATGTGTGCAATATTTTACCGATTTACAATGCTATACTAATTCCCCAAACTTTGGTATCCACCCCAGGGGGGGGGGGGGGGTTATAGATATCATCAATAACATCCCTTGGGATCTGTGACCCTCAGACAGCTGGATTGGGTCTGAAAGAACGATCAAGCACCAGAATCAGATGGTTTCTCAGGTACATCAGTAAAAAGTAGTGTGTCCGCTGCTAGTAAGTTGCCGACTCGGGCTTCAAATACCGTAGCTGTCAGAGTAAAGTCAGAGCCTGTAGCAGATGGTAACGCACACCCACCCTTCTGACCAACGTTTTGACTAAGCATTCCACCACATTTTTTACCAAACGTAATCCAGAAACTGATGGTCCAGCACTTTTACTTTTTCTGTCGTTTCCCTTTCTTCCGGCCTGCTCACTCACTGCTCAGACCTACACCCAACAGTATGCATTTGCTGCCAAGAAGGACGCGCCATGGCTGGACGAGGTCAACCGTGCCATCAGCATTATGCTCTCCAATGGAACGGTATCACAGCTCTTCTCCAAGTACGTACCGAGCACCTGCTCTAAAGTGACCAGCATTGACAACATCAAGCCGCTGACGCTCAAGGACTTGACCTCCCTGGTGCTGCTGGTCGGCGTTGCGGTTGTCCTCAGCGTGGCTGGTAAGGTGACCTACATGCTCTTCATCTATCCCAAGAAGAAGCGTCGCTACGCGAGGATAGTCGACGAAGCCAGTTCAGTGGCCACCAAGTCCAGTCAGAAGTCCAGCACAACACTGCTCGAGTCCGACTCATCGAGGGGTGATTCTGGTGTAGCAGACGTGCAGCCATACCCAACAGGGAGCCGCGCAGCATTTGAATCCCGGCCATCCTCGGCAGCCCCGGGCTTGTTTCAGCTGCGAGAGATCAATGCCGCGAATAGCTTGGACAGCGGCGGCACCATTCAGTCCCCGTTCACCGTCCAGCATCCGGGCAGTGAGGACTCGAGGGAGTTGCCGGTGCCAGACGTTGCAAATGTATGAGGCATGCGCGTGGGCGACTGCAGTGTACAGGGCCCTGATTGGACACGCCGGTGTCAGCCCCAGCACCAAGCTATACCTCAAGAACCTCACAACACTTCCTGCGGCCATTGATGAAGCCATGGCAAAAGATACGGCACTAAGAGTAGGCTCCGATGAGTCAATATTGATGCATTCTGCACTGATGTACAAACTGTTTTATGCCCGGGCCACACGCATGTACGCAGAGCATGCACTGAATGCACACTGTGATAGATCGGAACACTAAAAGCGTGTACTATTTACTTGAACTCAAGGTTTGCACGGCCACTCCCTGTCCCTGCTCACACCCTATAGGTTTGTGCTGCTCCGTATTCAACACGGTCTATATTATTTAATTTTTTAAGAACACTTGAATGTTGTTTATCATCACGTTCACCAGATTTAGCAGTAGTAATTCTGTGCTGTAGATTGTCCCGCTAAACAAACAAACAAACCGAAGGGACCAACAGCAAACCCACGCCCTATCACCCTCCTCAATATTACCATCCGCAAAGTCATATCTCTTATTGTTCTAAACCGAATATCGAAGCAAGTGTCTAGCTTCCTCGGGCCCACTCAATCTAGATTTCGGACAGGCCGCAGCGCTAGTGACGTGGTATGATGCATCCGATGGCTTGCAGATAAAGCAACTCGATACGACTGGGACTGCCGCATGCATGTACTAGGACTAGATATGTCCCATGCTTTTGACACACTTGACCGAGCGAAGGTAGTGGAAGTCATGGCGTGCATTGCGGGTTCAGATGAGGTGCGTATGATTCAACACCTGCTGTATCGTACCTATGTAGCAGTCAAGATCGGCAGGAAGGAATTCAATACCTTCGAAGCCAATATCGGGACTCCGCAGGGAGATGGGCTCAGCCCGATACTGTTCGTTTGTTACCTGGAGGCTGCCCTGCGGGAGTGTTGAGACCGCTTCCCTCCAAGGCTAGCGCATGATAACATGGTCCCACCAGAGACAGGATACTAGTATGCGGATGATGTTAAGGGGAAGTTAAGGCAAAAATTAAAATTGCACCAGTTGTAGTATTCGGGGTGCTGAGTCGAATGGTCTTGGTCCGAGGAAGCTGAGGCGCTCCCTTCCTACTTGAATCCCAATCGAACTCGCGCACTTCCACCGAAACTGGGTGACTGCGCCCTACTAGATGGGGATTTGTATGCAAAATGTCACTAAAAGCGCCGTTTCGTTCTTATAAAAGCACGGATGACCGCGATTGGCCCATATGTTGTAGTCTTTTGGACGCTGAGTCGACTGGTTTTGGTCCGAAAAGGCTGCGATGCAGCGTTCCTCCTTTATTCCCAATCGAACATGGTTGAACAAGTGGTCACGTGCTCCTGCGTACACCAGTCAGCTGGTCACCGTGCCTGCAGGGTACAAGTTACTAGCCTGTTTGACCTTTTTTGGGTGTAGTCCTGTCACTCGAGTTGAACTCGAGTTGAACCTTGGTGTGAAAGTATTAGTTGTCGCCTGCTGGCGTGGTGACCAGGTGATTTGGGCACCCAGGAGCACGTGACCACTTGTTCAACCATGTTCGATTGGGAATAAAGGAGGAACGCTGCATCGCAGCCTTTTCGGACCAAAACCAGTCGACTCAGCGTCCAAATGACTACAACATATGGGCCAATCGCGGTCATCCGTGCTTTTATAAGAACGAAACGGCGCTTTTAGGGCGCGTTCAGACTACCGATAAAAAGTGACCGATAGGGAAAGTCGCCAAGGTGATTTGATCACGTGACGTTACTGGCACGTTACCGGTGGGAAAGTTTTACTGCCGCGGCTGATGCGGCAGTAAACTTTTACCGGCAGTAAAAAAGTGCTCAGGCTGCATGCGCGCTGCGAAAAAAAAGGGAAAATCCCTTGTCAGTGCCGCGGTGAGAGCTGAAAACTTCACGGTCACGTTAGTTTGTTATCGGTAGTGTGAATGTCCTTCACGGTTTATCGGCATTCACGGTTTGACGGGGTTCACGGTAGTCTGAACGCGCCCTTAGTGACATTCTGCATACAAATCCCCATCTAGTAGGGCGCAGTCACCCAGTTTCGGTGGAAGTGCGCGAGCTCGATTGGGATTCAAGTAGGAAGGGAGCGTCTCAGCTTTCTCGGACCAAGACCATTCGACTCAGCACCCCGAAGACTACAACTGGTGAAATTTTAATTTTTGCCTTAACTTCCCCTTTAAAACTTCCTGTCCCGTACACTCTCTTGGCTCAAGGAAGATTTGCCCACGGTAAGCGCCACACTCGTGGCCTGGGGTCTGAAAGTAAAGAGACAAAGACAGAATGGAATCCATACATCCTGTACACACACCTTGTACACACTCTCTCTAACGGTCTCTAGGCTACACTGCAATTGATATACATAAGCTCAAATTTTCGGGCAAGGCCCATCATCAGGAATAAGTTTACTGTAGACAGAACAGGGGTTTATATTATATGTGACAAGTACTAGTGGCCAAAGTGTGATGGTATAGCGTAAAATGTTGCAATACCACAGGAAGCGAGATTATAATTCTGTGTGATATGTATGAAGTGAAAATATAGTGCAGTGATAGTGCAGGACTGCTAGCGTGAGTACAAAGCAGAAAAATACACACTTCTAGCAACACTCACACACATACATACACACACACACACACACACACGCACACACACACACACACACACACACACACACACACACACACACACACACACACACAGTGCACACATTCTTGCACAATTTATGGTAATGACAGACATATTTACACATCACCCAACAGTCGCCAACCATTGTCACTGTTCACTGCCGGCTTCCTCTTCCTCATGAATAGTGCCTCCATGATTCTGCGGTCAACGTATGACCGTTGCCTGCGGGCGAGAACTTGCAGATGGGCGAATGGTGAAAACTGCGGTGACGAGGGGAAGGTGTGCTGCTTTTGTCGATAATGGTCTCCCCATGTATATCAATTGCAGTGTAGCCTAGAGACCGTTTGAGAGAGTGTGTACAAGGTGTGTGTACAGGATGTATGGATTCAAGTATTGGCTACAGTGGAGTCTCCAAACCTTGAGGAAAGACCGAATGGATCCACTTAATGGAAAAAATCTGAACAACTTGGGCGAGGGTGATGATATTGTCCACCGCATGAAGAAGGCCTCGCAGGTCTTTGGCAGGATGTTCTCCCCGTGGCATGGGAAGAAGAAGGTATTGGAAAAGTGTAGGCTGAGAATATACATTACAGTGCCCTCAGGATCTCCACCATCCTCTACAATTGTGAGACGTGGGAACTTCCGGAGGGCAACCTGGCATCCCTCGACGTATTCCACTGGAAGCAGCTATGCACAATTCTTGGAATTCGTCGCCCAGACCACATAACGAATGATGCTATGTACCAGAGGTACAGCTCTGAACCGATAT